>NC_053391.1:184352635-184656938 GCF_905171765.1 Bufo bufo | reverse complement strand
CTCTCCTCTGCCTGGGTGCCGGGCCTAAATATGTGACAGTGGCCTGTTCCAGTGGTGGGTGGTGAAGCCTGATTTCTCTGCTATGACATGAAGACTGATTCTCTGCTGACATGAAGCCAGATTCACTGTTACGGGACCCTCTCCTCTGTGGTGCCGGGGCCTAAATATGTGACAGTGGCCTGTTCCAGTGGTGGGTGATGTGAAGCCTGATTCTCTGCTATGACATTACTGATTCTGCTGACATGAAGCCAGATTCTCTTTACGGGACCTCTCTCCTCTGCCTGGGTGCCTGGCCTAAATATGTGACAGTGGCCTGTTCCAGTGGTGGGTGACGTGAAGCCTGATTCTCTGCTATGACATGAATACTGATTCTGCTGACATGAAGCCAATTCTCTGTTACGGGACCTCTCTCTCTGTCCTGGGTGCCGGGCCTATGTGACAGTGGCCTGTTCAGTGTGGGTGACGTGAAGCCTGATTCTCTGCTATGACATGAAGACTGATTCTCTGCTGACATGAAGCAGATTCTCTGTTACGGGACCTCTCTCCTCTGTCTGGGTGCCGGGGCCTAAATATGTGACAGTGCCTGTTCCAGTGGTGGGTGACGTGAAAGCCTGATTCTCTGCTATGACATGAAGACTGATTCTGTGCTGACATGAAGCCAGATTCTCTGTTACGGGACCTCTCTCCTCTGTCTGGGGCCGGGCCTAAATATGTGACAGTGGCCTGTTCCAGTGGTGGGTGACTGTGAAGCCTGATTCTCTGCTATAACATGAAGACTGATTCTGTGCTGACATAAGCCAGATTCTCTGTTACGGGACCTCTCTCCTCTGCCGGGTGCCGGGCCTAAATATGTGACGTGGCCTGTTCCAGTGGTGGGTGACGTGAAGCCTGATTCTCTGCTATACATGAAGACTGATTCTGTGCTGACATGAAGCCAGATTCTCTGTACGGACCTCTCTCCTCGTCTGGGTGCCGGGCCTAATATGTGACAGTGCCTGTTCCAGTGGTGGGTGACGTGAAGCTGATTCTCTGCTATAACATGAAGACTGATTCTGTGCTGACAGAAGCCAGTTCTCTGTTACGGGACCTCTCTTCTCTGCCTGGGTGCCTGAGCCTAAATATGTGACAGTGGCCTGTTCAGTGGTGGGTGACGTGAAGCCTGATTCCTGCTATGACATGAAGACTGATCTCTGTTGACATGAAGCCAGATTCTCTGTTACGGGACCTCTCTCCTCTGTCTGGGTGCCGGGCCTAAATATGTGACAGTGGCCTGTTCCAGTGGTGGGTGACGTGAAGCCTGATTCTCTGCTATGACATGAAGACTGATTCCCTGCTGACATGAAGACATAAAGCCAGATTCTCTGTTACGGGACCTCTCTTCTCTGCCTGGGTGCCGGGGCCTAAATATGTACAGTGGCCTGTTCCAGTTGTGGGTGACGTGAAGCCTGATTCTCTGCTATGACATGAAGACTGATTCTGTGCTGACATGAAGCCAGATTCTCTGTTACGGGACCTCTCTCCTCTGTCTGGGTGCCTGGGCTAAATATGTGACAATGGCCTGTTCCAGTGGTGGGTGACGTGGACGCCTGATTCTCTGCATGACATGAAGACTGATTCTGTGCTGACATGAAGCCAGATTCTCTGTTACGGGACCTCTCTCCTCGCCTTGGTGCCTGGGCCTAAATATGTGACAGTGGCCTGTTCCAGTGGTGGGTGACGTGAAGCCTGATTCTCTGCTATGACATGAAGACTGATTCTCTGCTGACATGAACCAGATTCTCTGTTACGGGACCTCTCTCCTCTGCCTGGGTGCTGGGCCTAAATATCTGACAGTGGCCTGTTCAGTGGTGGGTGACGTGAAGCCTGATTCTCTGCTATGACATGAAGACTGATTCTTTGCTGACATGAAGCCAGATTCTCTGTTACGGACCTCTCTCCTCTGCCTGGGTGCCTGGGCCTAAATATGTGACAGTGGCCTGTTCCAGTGGTGGGTGACGTGAAGCCTGATTCTCTGCTATGACATGAAGACTCATTCTCTGCTGACATGAAGCCAGATTCTTTGCTATGGCATGAAGAGACTGATTCTATGCTGACGTGAAGCCAGATTCTCTGCTATGGGACCTCTGTCCATTGATATGGTTAATTTTTTTTATTTTTATTTTAATTCATTTCCCTATCCACATCTGTTTGCAGGGGATTTACCTACATGTTGCTGCCTTTTGCAGCCTCTAGCTCTTTCCTGGGCTGTTTTACAGCTTATTAGTGCCGAAAAGTTCGGGTCCCCATGAACTTCTCGAACCCGAACATCCAGGTTTCGCTCAACTCTACTTGCTAGTCCATGGTAAGACAAATTGTCTATAAATGGAGAAAGTTCAGCACTGCTGCTACTCTCCCTAGGTGGCCGTCCTGTAAAGATGACTGCAAGAGCACAGCGCAGACTGCTCAATGAAGTGAAGAATTCTAGAGTATCAGCTAAAGACTTACAAAAGTCTCTGGCATATGCTAACATCCCTTTAGCGAATCTACGATACGTAAAATACTAAACAAGAATGGATTTAATGGAAGGATACCAAAGAGGAAGCCAAAAAAAAACATTGCTGCAGGTTTACAGTTTGCACAAGAGCACCTGGATGTTCCACAGCAGTACTGGCGAAATATTCTGTGGACAGATGAAACCAAAGTTGAGTTGTTTGGAAGAAACACACACACTATGTGTGGAGAAAAAGAGGCACAGTACACCAACATCAAAACCTCATCCCAACGTGAAGTATGGTGGTGGGGCATCATGGTTTGGGGCTGCTTTGCTGCGTCAGAGCCTGGACGGATTGCTATCATCGATGAAAATTTATTCCAAAGTTTATCAAGCATTTTGCAGGAAAACTTAAGGTCATCTGTCCACCAGCTAAAACTCAACAGAAGATGGGTGTTGCAACAGGACGACGATCCAAAGCAAATAAATCAACAACAGAATGGCTTAAACAGAAGAAAATACGCCTTCTGGAGTGGCCCAGTCAGAGTCCTGACCTCAACTCGATGGAGATGCTGTGGCATGACCTCAAGAAAGTGATTCACACCAGACATCCCAAGAATATTGCTGAACTGAAACAGTTCTGTAAAGAGAAATGGTCAATAATTACTCCTGACCGTTGCACGGCTGATCTGCAACTACAGGAAACGTTTGGTTGAAGTTATTGCTGCCAAAGGAAGTTCAACCAGTTATTAAATCCAAGGGTTCACATATTTTTTTCACCTGCACTGTGAATGTTTACATGGTGGTTCCATAAAAACATGGTAACATTTAATTCTTTGTGTGTTATTAGTTTAAGCAGACTGTGATTGTGTATTGTTGTGACTTAGATGAAGATCAGATCACATTTTATGACCAATTTGTGCAGAAATCCATATCATTCCAAAGGGTTCACATACTTTTTCTTGCAACTGTATATAAAGTAAACTTCCCCAGCTTGTCCACTTCTCTGACTTTACTTCCGATGGTATAGAGGACCTTACAGAAATGATCATGTGATATATCACATGATCGCACTTGACAAAAGTCACATGACCTACTTGATACGGAGTCTGTTTAGCTGATCACGTGACATACCACATGTCTGGTCATGTGGTGCGTGATGCGGCCGCTCAATCATCATTGAAGAAATTGGCTTCAGTGACGCAATAAGCGCCATGCCCCCCTCCTTCCGGCGGCCCATTTAAACCATCCTTTTGGAGCCTATCTCTCTACCACCTTACTCTGGACACCATACTGCAGCACGCTCCTCATCATAGCTTGTCAGCGCTATATCCGGAAACTGTGCTGTTTGAGGGATTGTCTACAATCATGGGACACGCAAGTTTCAGTAGCTGTTTATCATGATAGCAGGAGTCTGAATTTCATACCTGCTTGTGCAGGGCCGTCTTTAATATTGATTGGACCCTGGGCAAAAATTTACTTGGGCCCCCTGGATCCCGCCTTCCCACACCTTAGCAGGCAATCACGCCCTCCACCACAACACACACAAAAAAATCCACACATCTGGTAGAGTACAGTGAATGACTGTAAATACTTCCAGTTCTGAAGACTCCAGCGGCTCAGGATCAGTGCTCTGGGCAGCTGGGCTCAGGCTGGAAGTGGGCACCGCTCTGCAGGAAGGAGACCATGGCTCGGCTCACCCTAGTGTTACAGTGCACCCCAGCACCCCACAGTATGCAGTAGCACCCTATAGTACAGCAACCCACAGTATGCAGTATAGCACCCTATAGTATACAGCACCACACAGTATGCAGTATAGCACCCCACACTATACAGTACCCCACAGTATATAGTAGAGCAGTATAGCAGCCCACAGTATACAGCTCCCCACAGTATACAACACCTCACAGTATATAGTAGAGCAGTATAGCATCTCACCGTATACAGCACCCCAAACTATACACGATACAGCCCCCCACTATACAGCCCCCCACACTATACAGTACAGCAGTATAGCACTCCACACTATACAGCACCCACAGTATACAGTATACAGCCCCCCACAGTATACTGTACAGCAGTATAGAACTCCACAATATACAGCACCCACAGTATACATTATACAGCCCCCACACTATACAGGCCCCCCACACTATACAGCCCCCCACAGTATACAGGCCCCCACACAGTATACAGCCTTCCACAGTATACAGCACCCCACTATACAGTAGTTTACAGTATATTAGCATAACAGCCCCTGTCACCTTTTTCTGATGTAATCTTTACAAAAAAAGCTCCACAGTTAAGGCAAACTTCTCCTGCAACACTCCTGAGATGACCTCATAGCCATGTGACCAGTAATATTGCTAGGTTACTGGTCACATGGTGATGATGTCATCTAAGGTCCTAGATCACACTCACAGCTCTCAAAGACACAGTTCGCTGGCTGAAGTGCCGGCAGGCATGGCATGGCAGCACCCCCTGTGTAGCTGACAGCCTGACATTAGGGGCAGTGGCTAACAGGGCTCAAGAGGCAGCTGCCCCTTTTGCCCCTTGGTAAAGACGGCCCTGAGCGTGTGCTATATAAGAGGGGGCCATATGACCTAATGGCCATATCGATGAGTGACCTTTTTACTGGTATATCTGTGCTTATTGCATATTAGGGGGCCAGATGACCTACTGCCACTACAAATGGTGATTGATTGCTTGCAGTATTGGTTGCTCTTGGTAGCAGCATTTTGTTGGATCTCTATATTTGTGTTACCACTGCTTGAGGGCAGCACTATTGACAGTGACTTTTTCATGGTCCACTGATGAGCCCTTAATTTATACAGGGCGAAATGAGTTGGGACTACGGGACTATAATATTGGAACATTGAATGAGACTAAATGCAATGAGTTGCTAATTATTGGCGACTGAGTACATTTTGCTTCATTGTGAGTGGAAACAGTATCTGACATTTTACTAGTGAATAATTTTTATATCTATAACTATTGTTTTTGGTATTTAAGTTAGGTCATCCAATAAACTTGCTCTAGGCCACACCATCACGGGCGCTGCGCTGCCCCCCCCCCCCTTGTTAGGGTCATCCAGGGGCATTCAGGAGGTTCCTGAATACGGGATCGCCCTTGTCGGGGCGGCCATTCCGTTTGTAGGAAGGGCTGACAGCATAAGGGCAGGATTAGGGCAAGTCTCTATTTTGGGACTCTATCTATATCTACATAATAGCCCTAATTTTCACAGCCCATTTGTTATTTTGTATATGTTTATTACCTTCTCTATGTTAATTGCGGGGGGGGTAACTTTTTAATGCATATTTATTAAAGGCTACGTTTTATTTGGGTGGTAGTCTGTGAATTGCCCTAGTATTTGTACTGCCTGCAATAACTGTACCCTCTGACGGGTTATAGTCTTAGCTGTGATTTATACAAACTCCTACTCACGACAATAAAATGCTTATTGGATGACAGACACAACAGCCGGACTTGGGCCCAAGCTGCTATGTTTGTCATGCATTATACCATAGAACTTGCCTGCCAGCAGTGATGGCCAGTTCGCAGTGTTCGCCGACGAACACATGCGATCTGCCATCTTTATTCCCAAGTCCGGCGATGCAGAGGTAAGTCCTTACCTGTGCCTGCGCCACGAGCCGCTCTGAAACACATGCGGTCACTGGGAGCAGGCAGTTCCAGTACACACACTGTTATTGGGTCCCCCTGCCCCTGTCTAGAAATGCCTGTACTTTTACACAATAGATCATCCCTTATTAAAATAGTACAAACAGCATTTTAGAGAGTATTTGAAGAATTGTTTTACTCTGTGATCTGTGCAGAGGGCAGGAGGGAACAGATATCAACTATTGTGCATGGTAGATCTTGTGTTATCATTCAAATTCTGCCTGTGATGATAAGCAGATCACTGCAGTAAAGTAATTTGTACAGACCAAAAAGAGACACCTATTAGGTTTAGTGGCCACTGAGAAAACTGCAGGATATTACGGTATGTTTTATTTTTATTTATTTTTTTAATATAGAAAGTGACATGAAGAATGAAATAAAATCAATAAAAACTCTTTAAAAATATGTTTAACATAAAAACTAAATTTTATGATGACACATTCCCTTTAAACTCCTGGAAAACCCTACGTCAGTATGTATTTTGTGGTCCGCAAAACACGGATCTGCAAAAAAATACAGATGATGTCCATGTGGCGTCTGTGTTCCATTTAAAAAATAAATTTAATCTGTTACAACAATGCCTAGTCTTACCCGCAAAACGGACAAGAATAGGAAACGTATCCCGTGTATGTCCGCTTATTTTGCAGACACATTGAAATGAATGGGTGCACATCTAAACTGCAAAAAATGCGGATCGGATGCGGACCAAAAATGCGGTGAATGGGGCCTAATATTATATGTTATATGGCGAAGGCGGGGGAAGGAAGCCAACACTCTTTGTATTTTTTCCATGTGTCCGTCAATACTGTGTCAGGTTGCTAAGGGCCACAGCGTGATAGTTTGGTGCTTGTATGTACTGAGTTAAAACTGGGTAAAAATGTTGTCTCACTTATAGATCTCACATCTGGGGACTATATATTAAAAGAATCTTGCTCCTACTCCAGTTAGACGTATGCTAAAGGTGTTCTAAACTTAAAAACAAACTGCCACTGTCACAGACACACTCCCCAGAAGAATTTACTTTACTACAACAGTCGGACTAATGAAGGGGGTCTTTCTAATTTAATTATTTTTTATTTATGACTTTAACAGACATGCTAAACAGAATAATTTCCTCTGCCTTTTGGATGGATTCAAAATGGGTCATCCTATTAGTACTCTTAATTTTTGTGAGGGGGGTGGTAATTGTCGACCATCAAAAACATTGGGAGATGGCAAAGAGAACGCGCAAACTGTGCTGGAGTACAACAATGGCTAAGTGCCCCCGGTACACTTCTCTACTCTGCCAATATAAGACATAACAATCTTGAGCCTGGAGGCGGAGGTCCCAATGAAGGAGGAGGCGGACGTGGCAGTGCAAGCAGAAGAGGTGGACGTAGCAGTGTAGGCGGAGGTGTTCACCAACCTAATTTAAAAAAAAAATTGTTTTGTTTTGTGGGATCCATGCCTGGTCCATTTTAATGAACGTGAGCTTATCCACGTTAGCTGTGAACAGGCGGATGCGCCTGTCCGTTATCACTCCCTATGCTGTGCTAAACACACGTATGGACGATACACTTGCCGCAGGGCAGCCCAACACCTCCAAGGCGTAAAGGGCAAGCTCAGGCCATGTGCCCAATTTAGAGACCCATTAAATGGGGCAGACCCATCAATCAGTACGTGCAGACATGTGGACATGTACTGTTTCACCACAGGTCGCTGAAATGCTGCTTCCTGCTAAGACAGTCCATATCAGATGATGGAGCTGTATATTGTGGCATGCAGACAAAGCTTTTCCACATTTCGGCCATGCTAACCCTCCAGTCTCTCCAGCATTAGCAAGGTGGAGTTGCATATGAGGTGGTGAGCGGGAAGGACTAAGGTATGCTGCAGCGCAGACAGGCGAGCAGCAGCATGGTGAGAACGCCAAAAGCGCACACAGACGGCCCTCACTTTCTGCAGCAGCTCTGACACATATCTGCGGTAAGTTCTTAAGGAACCATCTGCATCACCAAGTTCAGCACATGCGCCAGGCAAGGGATGTGCGCCAAACCGGCTAGCCTCAGAGCTGCTACGAGATTTTGCCTCGTCTGTCGCACACCACCAGGCCTGGCTTAAGGCTCAGCGGCCACCAACCACTCATCGGTCTGTTCTTCCATGCCCACCCACAGCTCTTGCGCAGTGTGGGGTCTTTCCCCCAAACACATGAGTTTCAGAAACAGCCTGCTGTTGTTTCCCCCTGGCTGTGCTGAAGTTGGTTGTGCAGGTATTGCACTGACGTGATGAGGAGGCGGTCAGAGGAAATGGAGGAGGAAGCGGAGTAGGAAGAGGAGGCAACAGGAGGCACTGAGAAACGTCCAGCAATCCTCGGTGGTGGTAGGACATGCGCCAAACATTCCCTGCCCCTACTTACTGGTCCACGTGTTGGTATTTATGTGGACCTTGCCACTGATGGTGTTGTGCAGCACACACCTGATTTTTTTCTGCACTTGTTCATGCACGGGCAGAGATAGCCCACCTTTAAAAGTAGTGGCGGCTAGGAACACTTACCGTGAGGACAGCTGCCGTCATCTTACATTTTAAAAATGTCTGTCTACACAGACGGAATGGCAGCATTTGAAAAGCCCAGCAGTTTTGAAATGGTGTCATTCAGGGCCAGGGCTAGAGGTGGGTACTTCCTCTTTTTCTCCAGAATTTGTGATATGGACAGCTGAACGCTTCCATGGGACAGTGTGAACATGCTGGTTGACAATGACGGTGGTGGGTGTGTCCACAGCCAGTAGAAGGGAAGCAGAGGAGCCTCTAATCTTTTGTGTTCTTGAAGTGTCTACTACATGCAGCTTGTGCTTTGCAGTTAGATGCTGGATCATGCAGATGTTGCTCAGGTTGCAAACATTTATGACTCGCTTCAGCTCTGATTGCACAGAGTGCAAACCACCCGTGTCCTGTCGTCAGCACATTTCCTGAAGAACTGCCACGCCAGGAAACTCCTTTGCGCCGGCTTTGGTGTGCTATGTCTCTTGGAGCATTGGGCGGTAGCAGGTGTACTGACTCGCGGCCAAACCACTCTGCTTTTGCACCCTGCTCACATCTTTTGCTGTGCGGCTGGCGCTGCATGGACCCCCTCCTCTTCCTCCGAACTAAACGTGTCACTGGCATGACCTGGATGCCATGTGAGGTCTAGGACCTTATCATCCTCCTCAATCATCTTCCACCTACTCCTCACCCCTGCCCCTCTGACTGTTCTGCCACACAGCGGATTGGTTCTCCCTGCGTCCTATTCTTCTACATAATGCATCAGTGCACTCAATCTCTGTAACTTCTGGGGCAGGGCTAGGCGGAATGGCCCACGAAAACCCCACCAGCAGAGTCATCAAAAAGCATAGTGACTGCTGCATGACTTCGGGCTCAGACTGCTTGGTGATGTTCAAGGGGTTGTTGAGGTGGAAGACGGATGCCCTTGGGCTGACTGTGCCAACTCTGCGCTTTCAGCAGTGGACGGGTGGAAGACAATATGAAGGAACTGGTGGCACTGTAAACCTTCCAATCTACTACCGGCACTTTACTTTTTCTTGCCTCACCATTCTTAGAGCGGTATTCAGGCCTACAAAATGTAGCATAAAGTCATGTCGCCTGCGTGCACCAGAGGAAGGTGTTTCATTTAGGTGCGTTAGCTGGCACGGATCGATAACGTCCTCTCCCTGCAGCAGGAGCTTCACACCACAACCAACACCAGCTACACCACAACCTCGGCCACGTCCTCTAGTTGATGCTCTCCTCATTTTGTTACAGTCTCCCAAAAAAATGCCTGACAGATCGGAATAATTGTGAATTCGTATCAGGAATGCAAAAGAGGTGTTTGGGGAAAAAAAAATTCGGTAGGACACAACGACCCAATTAACTGACTGTATAACTATTATATATTCCTCATTACGGTAGCAAGATACATTGTATTTTAAACATCGCCTGGGACGATTCGCGAACGCGATTCAAATGTTCGAGAACCACAAGTTCGCGGGCGGGCCCCATTCACTTTAATGGCAGGCAAACCTGAAAAAACCCTTGTCTCCCCTCCTCGGTTGACCAAGGAACTACGTATTTTTCCGCTAGAATTGTCAGCTGAAAATTTAGGAGCAATTTTCACAAGGGCCTTCTGTATTGCACAATTTTGCTCGTCCTCTCCACCACAGGAATGAGAGATGAGAAGTCTCTTTGTAGCCGGGGGAGGAGAAGGGTAAACAAACCAGTAATCGGTGTTGGCCAAAATGCATAAAACGCGTGGGTCATGGGAAAGGCAGCCTAACATAAAGTCAGGCATTTGTGCAGAGTCCCAACAGGCAAGACTTCGCTGTTGTCATCAGGAGGATGACTCATAATCTTCTCATCCTCTTCTTCCTCTTCTGCCCATCCACACATGAACAGATGGAATTAAACTTCCCATGGGTACTACCCTCTGTAGCAGAGGCAACTGTCTCCTGCTTCTCCTCCTCATCATCATCCAATTTGCGCTGAGAAGACGAACTGAGGGTGGTCTCTGGCTATTAGAGATGTCTGCGAACATAAAATTTTCTGTTCACGAACGGCGAACGTGAATTTCTTGCAAATGTTCGCGAACGGGCCGAACCGCCATAGACTTCAATAGGCAAGCAAATTTAAACCCACAGGGGACTCTTTCTGGCCACAATAGTGATGGAAAAGTTGTTTTCAAGGGGACTAACACCTGGACTGTTGGCATGCCGGAGGGGGATCCATGGCAAAACTCCCATGGAAAATTACATAGTTGAGCAGAGTCTGGTTTTTAATCCATAAAGGGCATAAATCACCCTAACATTCCTAAATTGTTTGGAATAACGTGCTTTTAAAACATCAGGTATGATGTTGTATCGGTCAATATAAGATTGGCACACTCATACATGCGGAAGCCCCACGGAGTTGGAACAATTTATTATAACTGTACTTAATTAAAATATAATAAAATACAATAAATGCACATAATAAAATATCAAAGAATAAAAATGAATTAAACAAGTAATTTCAGTTACTCCTATGTTGTTCAGGTGTGCTTATTGCAGACACCTGGAGCAGGTGTCCGAAATAAGTACAAATGCCTGGATATTTCTTTGGCTTATTCTACTAGTTATAATTGCACATAGATTATGGATACTTCTCTTACAGACATGTAGTTTCTATGTCTAGATGGTATATATCACGTAATAAAGATGCACTCATTTGTAAGTATCTACTGAATTTCAGCGGCGAAACACCAGCATACAAATATATAGTACTTCTAATCAGTGTAGTCAATATATTTCCCAAATATTCTGTAGTTAATTTCTCATGGGAATCTTCACTTAGACTTTCGGTAAAATTTTCAAAGGTTTCTGAAAAAAAATTCAAAGTTTTCAGAAAAAATTATTTCGAAAGATTTTTTCACATAACCTCTCGTTTATATTTCCATTCGAGACAACGGCATCAAAGAGTTAGTACAAAGATCAAAGATAATTCTCTGCAGGCAGGAACAGTACTGGTGATTTTTCGCAAGATGTAAGTTAAAGTCAGTACCAATAACCCACACTTGTGGGCTTACCTTTTCCTTTTTGTTCAGCTGGTTTCTTTCGAGTAACTTGTTAGTTCCGATTGCAGGCCGGCGTCCCGGATTTTGCTATGTCGGCGTCTCGATACTCTATATGTCACATGGGTTGTGCTCCCAGTGATAGCTTTCAGCTGATTAAAGGTAGGTATGTGCAGAGCGTCTTTCTTGAATCCTCGATATCCTTTATAGTTGTAACAGTGCACTGTCCGATCGGGGTTCAAGTCTTTCAGGGGGTGAAACTTTCGCCAGACGCGTTTTCGGGGATAACTCTCCCCTTCCTCAGTGGCATCACCCCTAGAAGTGAATGGTGGGTTTTTATACCCTTCAATGGTTTCATGAGGAAAAAGAGTATCATAGGGAAAAAAAGAGAGTATCATGGGAAAAAGGTATCATGGAGAAAAAGGAGTGTGGATTCCTTCAATGTGGAATCATTCCCATGTATAATTATTTTCTCAATATTGAGGATATTTCTTCTTACTTCAAATTGCCCATAATGTTTCCAAGTTCATAAATAATATGATTTATTAGCAATTTTCAAAGTGTTTTTTTGTACATGTGGTTTTTTGATGCGTTTTTTTCTCTATTGATGCGTTTTTTTGATATTTATTGCATTTATTAGTGCTGAATCAACTGTATATCATATTTGCTTAAAATAACATTCCTAATTCTAGTTATAAGACAGTTTCTATGACTAAGTGTCTCTCCTTCAAAATCACTATCTTCAAAGTCAGGCCAAATGTGGCCAATTAGTAATATGTCTGACACATTCAGGGAAGAATCAGGTGACGCACACCCACAGTACAAGAGGATCACAGCGCTGATACACAGCCAGACATGTGATCCTCTTGTGAACACATGGGTGGACGACCCCTATATCTACAGAAAGCCGAAAATTTCCAGCTCTGAGTTTAGCCCTTTGGCATCATGCTCCGAAGTCATAGATACGCCTAGATTCAGCTCTTGACATTTTTTCTATGTGGTTTCCCCCCCTCCAGTGTGTGTCTATCTTCTCCAGCGCCATAAATGGGGCTCCGCATGTATGAGTGTGCCAATGTTATATTGACAGTTATTTAATTTGAAGGGTGAATTCATCAGATTGTGCACCTCCTGTGGTTGTGGAGTCAGTGAGCTATTTCCAAGATATTTACCATGATGTTGTATCGATCAGGTAGTGTAAGGGTTACGCCCGCTTCACAGTGACAGACCAAACTCCCCGTTTAACGCGCCACAAACAACCGCAAACAGTCCCATTTGCACAACCGCAAACTCCCCAATTTGCACAAGGTTGGATACCAAGCTAACCATGTCCCGTTCCTTGTCCTCACTGATGTCATTGAAGGTCTCTTCCTCCACCCAGCCACGTACAACACCAACGGTCCCCGAAAGGTGACAACAAGCCCCCTAGGACGCCTGCTGTGGTTGGTCTTCCACCTCCTCAAAGCCACCATCCTCCTCTGACTCCTCTTCTTCAAACTCCTCTCTCTGCGTTGCCTCTCTCTGCGTTATTATAAGGTGTGTTAAGTAGTACTATTCCTATCAGGTTTAATCCCTGTTACGTCTCCCTATCAGGGCGACGTTTATATGGAATCGATTTTAGGAACGGGAGATGGAAAAAGATGCTTGGTCGGTCCTCATACGTACAATTTGGGGCATTGTGCGTGAAATCTACTGTGCCACCAGATAGGAGCGGTGTGTTAAGTAGTACCTATTCTTATCGTTTAATCCCTGTTACGTCCCCTATCAGGGGACGTGTATTTGGAATCGATTTTAGGAACCGGGAGATGGAAAAAAGAGGCTTGGTCGGTCCTTCTATGTCCAATTTGGGGCACTGCTCGTGCAATATCTACTGTGCCCACCAGATAGGAGTGGTGTGTTAAATTAGTACTATTCCTATCAGTTAATCCCTGTTACGCACTAGTATTATTATTATATTATTATTATTATAAGGTGTGTTAAGTAGTACTATTCCATCAGTTTAATCCCTGTTACGTTTCCCTATCAGGGACGTGTATGGAATAGATTTAGACAACCGCAAAGAGTTGTCAAAGTTGACAGACTCATGACATAAATTTTATACCTCTATGCGTCATTCTTGGTGTAGTGAGACTGTGCTCGTGCGCACGTTTGGGAGATTGTAGGCGATGGGGGTTTTTCAAGCCTATGGTCGTGCTGAGGTAGTTCAGTGACAGTTAAAGGGGTTGTCCGGGATTTGGGGACATGGTTGCATAGTACTATAGTGACATACATATTACATACATGCATGTCCTACCCTTGACAGATATTGTGAAGCCCAGTTTTCATATACTGAAATTATTATCCGGAAGTGATTGTTTCTTAGACCGGTGACGTTCCGGGACCCTTGCAGTGTGATCGCAGCCTCTTCTTCCGGCTGCTCAGGGAGCCCGGTGACGTCACCGGCCAGCCTAAGTAATTACTGCAGAGTTGAAGAAGGGGCCGGTACACAAGGACTGGCCGACATAGCGCTAAGCCACGCCCCCTCCAGTCCCGGTGACGTCACCGGCAGCCTAAGTAATTATGCAGAGTTGAAGAAGGGGCGGTAACAAGGCTGGCCGGACATAGCGCTAAGCCACGCCCCCTCCAGTCCGTTGACGTCACCCTGTCATGCAGCTTTCTATAAGGGCGCGGATAGATGGAGGAGTGGACGATATGAGGGGGGCGGGTGCAGGGACGAGATGTAGGACTGTAGAAAGTGGAGATGCCGTGCTGCGCTGGGACCCCACAGTGCAGTGCGGCAGGAAGTGATCGCACAGATAAACAACTATGTCAACAATCGGTTGGGAACCGTAGGAGCCATGACAGCAGTGTAAAAATGAACCTAAATACATCTGGGGAACCTTGACTCGGCTAGTAATAGTGAGTAAACTGTTTTAAAAACTCATTTTTGATCTCGGACAACCCCTTTAAGTGACCCAGAAAACAATGATTCTGCAGTGTAGGCCCATTGTTGGCATAGTAGGCTTTAATGATCACCTTAGATGATCACAAAGAAAATTAATGTTTTTTTCTATGCAAAATTATCCAGCCGATCGCTTTTGGTCTGTTCACAATGAAGCAACGACCTTATCATCTGGGGTGTGCCAACATTGCTATTGCCAACACACTCATAGAGGTGGTCGCTTCATTGTGATACACAAGCCCCTTCACCACAACAAGGTAACAATCACGAAGGGGAATTGACACATGTATGTGCCTTTTTTTTTGTTTGGTTTTTGAATCCACAGTGCAGCACCAGAGGCCAGAAAAATTAGGCATGTACACACGCCTGAAAAATTAGGTATTGTTGCAGCCGCTGCTGTAGCAGCAGCCAGAAAAATTGATGTTTCCCAGGCAGAAAGTGCCCTAAAACATTGCGGCTTGAACCCTAGTTGGTGCCGGATAAGTCACGCAAGTCATCCGGCATTCAGAGATAAAATACAGCAGCGTGTGGACCATTTTTAGCCCAAGGCAGCTCATCTCATCACCAGGCCTTTTTTAGTCGAATGTATCGCCCCACTGTCAGTCCCTTCGGGATCCATCCTTCATTCATCTTAATAAAGGTGAGGTAATCTAGACTTTTTTGACCTAGGCGACTTCTCTTCTCAGTGACAATACCTCCTGCTGCACTGAAGGTCCTTTCGACAGGCACTTGAAGCGGGGCAGGCCAGAAGTTCTATCGCAAATTGGGATAGCTCAGGCCACAGGTCAAGCCTGCACACCCAGTAGTCAAGGGGTTCATCGTTCCTCAGAGTGTCAACATCTGCAGTTAAGGCGAGGTAGTCTGCTACCTGTCAGTCGAGTCGTTCTCTGAGGGTGGACCCCGAAGGGCTGTGGCGATGCGTAGGACTTAAAAAGCTCTGCATGTCCTCCAGCAACAACACATCTGTAAAGTGTCCTGTCCTTGCCGGCGTGGTCGTGGGAGGAGGAGGATTACTTTCACCTCTTCCCCTGTTAGATTCCCTTTGTGCTGTGACATCACCCTTATACGCTGTGTAAAGCATACTTTTTAATTTATTTTGGAACTGCTGCATCCTTTCCGACTTCCGTAATTCTGTAGCATTTCAGGCACTTTCTGCTTATACCGGGGGTCTAGTAGCGTGGCACCCAGTACAGGTCATTCTCCTTCAGCCTTTTTATACGAGGGTCCCTCAACAGGCACGACAGAATGAAAGACCCCATTTGCCCAAGGTTGGATGCCGAGCTACTCATGTCCCGTTCCTCGTCCTGAGTGATCTCACTGAAGGTATGTTCTTCCCCCCAGCCACGTACAACACCACGGGTACCAGATAGGTGACAATGAGCACCCTGGGATGCCTGTTGTGGCTGCTCTTCCTCCTCCTCCTCAAAGCCCACATTCCTCCTCTGACTCCTCTTCCTCACACTCCTCTTCCAGTGTTGCCGCAGGTCCAGCAAGCAATGCTGATAAGGCTGTTTCTGGTGGTGATGGTGACCACAACTCTTCCTCTTCCTCTTCACGTTCATCTACGGCCTGATCCAGCACTCTTCGCAGGGCACGCTCCAGGAAGAAAACAAATGGGATGATGTCGCTGATGGTGCCTTCGGTGCGACTGACTAGGTTTGTCACCTCCTCAAAAGGACGCATGAGCCTACAGGCATTGCGCATGAGCGTCCAGTAACGTGGCGAAAAAATTCCCAGGTCCGCAGAGGCTGTCCTAGCACCCCGGTCATACAAATACTCGTTGACGGCTGTTTCTTGTTGGAGCAGGCGGTCGAACATGTGTTGAATTCCAACGTGTTGGGCTGTCGCAAATCAAGCGCCTCACTGGCATGCCTGAAATGGCCAAACACCTTCCTGGCCTGCTTCAGGACGTCCTGTAAGCCTGGGTACTTATGCACAAAGCGTTGTACGATCAGATTTAACACATGTGCCATGCACGGCACATGTGTCAACTTGCCCAAATTCAATGCCGCCAACAAATTGCTCCCGTTGTCACACACCACTTTGCCGATCTCCAGTTGGTGCGGAGTCAGCCACTGATCCACCTGTGCGTTCAGGGCGGAAAGGAGTGCTGGTCTGGTGTGACTCTCTGCTCTCAGGCAAGTCAACCCCAAGACGGCGTGACACTGTCGTATCCGGGATGTGGAATAGCCCCTGGAGAGCTGGGGGGGTGCAGTTGATGTGGAGCAAGACGCAGCAGCAGAAGAGGACTCAGCCGAGGAGGTTATGGAAGAGGATGGAGTAGGAGGAGTAGAGGAGGTGGCAGCAGGCCTGCCTGCAAGTCGTGGCGGTGTCACCAACTCCTTTGCAGAGCCACGCATTCCCTGCTTGGCAGCTGTCAGCAGGTTTACCCAATGCGCAGTGTAGGTGATATACCTGCCCTGACCGTGCTTTGCAGAGCAGGTATCAGTGGTCAGATGGACCCTTGCCCCAACACTGTGTGCCAGACATGCTATTACTTCCTTTTGCACAATCGAGTACAGGTTGGGGATTGCCTTTTGTGCAAAGAAATTTCGGCCAGGTACCTTCCACTGCGGTGTCCCAATAGCTACAAATTTTTTGAAGGCCTCAGACTCCACCAGCTTGTATGGTAAAAGCTGGCGGGCTAAGAGTTCAGACAAGCCAGCTGTCAGACACCGGGCAAGGGGGTGACTTTGTGACATTGGCTTCTTACGCTCAAACATGTCCTTGACAGACACCTGACTGTGGGCAGATGAGCAGGAACTGCTCAAGGCGAGAGACGGAGTGGCGGATGGTTGAGAGGGGACAAGGAGGACAGCAGTGGTTGACGTGGCTGAAGATGCTGGACCAGGAGGAGGATGGCGGCTTTGAGTTTGTGTGCTGCTTGTACTCATGTGTTGATCCCATAGGCGTTTGTGATGTGCGATCATGTGCGTTCGCAAAGCAGTTGTACCTAGGTGGGTGTTGGACTTCCCACTACTCAGTTTCTTTTGGCACAGGTTGCAAATGGCATCGCTGTGGTCAGAGGCAGACACAAAAAAAAAATGCCACACTGCTGAGCTCTGCAATGACGGAATTCTGGTGGTGGCAACAGCATGCGTTGATTGGCGTGCTGTCTGGCTGACCCGGGTGCCGATGCATGCTGTCTGACTGTGCCACTAGCTCCTTGTGACGACCTCCCCCTGCTTCCAACTCGTCTCCTCCTCCTCTGTCTCCCCATCAGAACTTTCCACCTGTTCTTCTCTTCGAGCGGACACCCACGTGACATCCACGGACACATCGTCATCATCAACCGCTTCACTTGTATCTGACAACTCAGCAAAGGAAGCAGCATTGGGTACAACATCATCATCATCATCACACCGTATGTCCATGTGTGTAATGCTGCCTGACTGAGACATATCCCTGTTATCTACATCCTCTGGCAATAATGGTTGCGCATCACTCATTTCTTCTAACTGATGTGTAAATAACTCCTCTGACAGATCAAGTGAAGCGGCTGTGGCGCGGCAGGCGGACGAGTGGTAACTTGAGAGGTGCCCGAAGCTGAGCTGGAGGAGGATGGTGCGTCAAGGTTCCGAGCGGAAGCTGTAGAAGATTGGGTGTCCTGTGTTAGCCAGTCAACAATGTCATCAGAACTTTTCGAGTTCAGGGTACGTGGCCTCTGAACACTGGGCATTATTCTAGGGCCAAAGGGAATCACAGCACCATGACCACGACGGCCCCTGCAGGGTGGCCTGCCTCTGCCTGTCATTTTTTTTTTATTAGTTAAGTTGTACTATGCGTGCAAGCTACTGAGACACCAGATATGAGTTGCTCTGAAGTGACACTAGTGACTTCGCTCTGGGCTAAACACACAAACACGTGTGTGCAACTGACTGCTATTTATCCACAGCCAAAATTGTTGTTTTTCTTTAAATGTAATCGAATGTGACACCAGATATGAGTTGCGCTGGCGACACTGTGCACTTGCAGGGCAAGAAACACACGCGCGTGCCGGCAAGTGACTGCTATTATATTACAATCCAAAAATGTTTTTTTTTTATTTTTAATGCAAGCTACTGTGACACCAGATATGAGTGGTGGCACTGGGCAAGTGGGCACAGTATACGCTGTGAGCCTACAAACACGCTGGCAGGCAGGCAACTGCAATTAGATTACACAGGGAAAAAAAAAAAAGCAGAATGATGTTCTAGCCCTAAAAAGGGCTTTTTGGGGTGCTGTCCTTACAGCAGAGATCAGATGAGTCTTTTAGGACTATAGTTGACACTGAATACACTAGCCTAGCTATCGATTTCCCTATTAAATCAGCAGCAGCTACACTGTCCCTCCTCTCACTAAGAATGCAGCTTCTGAATGAATCTAAAATGGATGCTGTCCAGGAGGTGGGAGGGTCTGGGAGGGAGGGTCTGCTGCTGATTGGCTGGAATGTGTCTACTGACTGTGAGGTACAGGGTCAAAGTTTACACAATGATGATGAATAGGGGGCGGACTGAACATCGCATATGTTCGCCCGCCGCGGTGAACGCGAACAAGCTATGTTCGCCGGGAACTATTCGCCGGCGAATAGTCCGGGACATCTCTACTGGCTATTAACCTGTGTAATGTCTTCCCCCATTTCCACCTCTTCCACATGCAAAGTGTCAGCCTTAATTGTGAGCAGCGAGCGTTCGAGTAGACACAGAAGTGGGATAGTGAGAGTGATAATAGTGTTTAGAGGTCAGACATCCATGCCCACTCCTCGCTTGTGAAGAGCGGAAGCTGACTGGAAAGGCGACGACCATGTTGCAGCTGGTATTCCACTACTGCCCTCTGCTGCTCACCAAGCCTGGCCAACATGTGGAACGTGGAGTTCCCTCGCGTGCTCACATTGAACAACAGTCGGTGAGTTGGCAATTGTAAACGCTGTTGCAGCATTGACAGACCGGCGGAAGGACTTGCCGAAATGGGCACAAACACAGCGAACCTTCACCTGTAGCTCAGGCAAATAGGCGTAGGTTTTGAGAAACCACTGAACCACTAAGTTGAAGACGTGGGCTAGGCATGGGATGTGTGTGAGCTTGCCGATCTCCAAAGCCGCCACCAAGTTACGGCCATTATGAGACAAACCATGCCTGGTTGTAGGTTGAGTGGCGAGAGCCCCAGCTCAGTCTGGTCTCTTATCCCCTGCCACAGCTCTGCGGCGGTGTGCTGTTTGTCACCTAAGCAGATCAGCTTAAGCATGGCCTGTTGATGCATCCCCACTGCAGTGCTACACTGCTTCCAGCTACCGACTGAACACTGACTGGTGCTGCACGTGGATAAATAGGAGGTGGAAGTGGAGGAGGAGGCGGAGGAGGAGGAGAAGTGGGGTTTGGAGCCACTAACCTAGGTGCTGGCGGAAACCCTTATCGATGTAGGGCCCGCAATCCTTGGCGTCGGTAGCACTTGTGCCATCCCAGGGTACAACTCGCTCCCGGCCTCCAAAACATTCACCCAGTGTGCCGTGGTTAAGTGGACATTCCCAGTAACTGCGTTGGTCAGTGCACGTGTGATGTTACGGGACACATGTTGGTGTAAGGCGGGCACGGCACACCTTTAAAAATAGTGGCGCTGGGGACTGCGCAACGCGGGATGGCCGCCAACATCAGGCTGCGGAATGCCTCAGTGTCCACAAGACTAAATGGCAACATTTCCAGTGCCAGTAATTTGGAAAGTTGCGCATTTAGTGCTATGGCCTGTGGGTGGGTGGCTGAGTATTTGTGCTTGCGTTCAATTGCTTGGGGTAAGGACATTTGTATGCTGCGCTGGGACACAGAAGTGGATGTGGTCGCTGATGGTGCTTGCGAAGGTCCGGGTGCAGGGCGGGAGGCATCTGAGCCTGCGCCTTTGACAGGGGATTGGCCAGCACGTAACACAGGGGAAGAGGAGGCAGTGGTGTGACCCGCAGACACAGATTGTGGACCCAGGCGTTAGGCCCACCTATTATGCTGCTTTGATGCCATGTGGCGGATTATGCTGGTGGTGGTGAGGTTACTAGTGTTCAGTCCCCTGCTCACTTTCATATGGCACATGTTGCAAATTACAATTCTTTTTTATGGCAAGTGAGATTTCTGCAAAAGTGTGCTCCAAGGAACAGTTGCGGGCCTTTTTGGTGTGGCCCGCCTTCTCCCTTTTGCCACCCCACTGCCTCTTCCAGCATTTTGCGGTGCTGAGGATCCCTCCCCCTTTGTACTGCTTTCCTCACTCGGCTTGCCACCTTCCCAGGTTGCGTCAGTGATTTCATCGTACACCACCTCCTCTTCCACTTCCTCACTCTGCTCATCCTCCCGACTTGTTGACCTAACAACCTCAGTTATTGACAACTGTGGCTCATCCTCATCATCAACCTCTTGAGACACTATTTGCCATTGACTTATTGGCAACTGTGTCTCATCATCATCATCCACCTCGTGAAACACTAATTGCCGTTCCCCACCGATATCTTCTTATGATTGTGGATGCTCAAGAGCTTGGTAATCAGGGCACAAGATCCCATGTCCCTCGTCAAGCGGGCTTGTCGAGAGGTCCAAATCAAGAAATGGCGCTGAAAAGAGCTCCTCGGACTATCCAAGTGTGGGATCAATGTTTGGCAAGACTCTCCATGGTGGGAGGAAGGAGGATCAGGGTGAGGATTGTGTTGACCAGACTCTTGGCTACTGAGACTGGACTTGCTGGAAGACAGGGTGGTGCTTAACTGACTGGAAGCATTATCTGCTGCAATCCAACCGACCACCTGGTCGCACTGGTACGACTTCGAGAGCATTGTTCTGCGCCACCCTGCAAACTGGGACATGAAGCTTGTGTTCTGGCAGCAGGCACAGTTTCAACGCGCCCAGGGCCACGGCCTCTGCCTGCAGCATCAGCATCACAGCCACTTCCCAGTCTACTACTGCTCGCCTTCCTTATATTAAATGTTATATATGCTTGAAAGTATGTCACACGTACAGTAGCATAGGATTTGTAAGTATATGTGAAAAAAAATAAAAAAAGGTATTTGGAATGTGAAAACATCACACAGGAGATATACCGCAGATAATGTCGCTGATGTCAGCAGCGGCTAATATTAAATTACAGGGAATGTCACAGGTATTTGGGACGTGGAAACGTTACATAGGAGATGTACCCCAGGTAATGTCACTGTCCACAGAGGACACCGTCTACAGAAAAAGTACACTGGATGTCACTGATATTTTTGGGATGTGCACACGTTACACAGGAGATGTAGTGCAGCTAATGTCACTGTCCGCAGCAGATACCATCTACGGAAAATGTACACTAGATGTCACAGATATTTTTGGGATGCGCACACCTTACACAGTAGATGTAGCACAGATATTGTCGCTGTCTGCAGCGGCCTCACTATTGCACGCTATTTAGCGCAGGATGCGCTAAAAATAGATATTGCTGCCACACACAATAGTCCTTTAAAGGACTTTGGGGTTTGTAAAGTTTTAGCAATTTAGCGCAGGTTGTGCTAAAAATATATATTGCTGCTGCCACACACAGCAATAGTCCTTTAAAGGACTTTTGGGCCTCTGACAAGTTTTTCAACTTAAAAAAAAAATTCACTCCATACACTATCTTTCCCTTCTTCAGCACAGCTCTTCCTGACTAACACTGAGCCGGACATGTGTCATCGGGTGCTATATAGCACCCGATGACGCGTTCTGGCCAGCCAATCACTGTAATGCCACGGCATTACACTGAAGGGCGGTACTTACCTGCACGTTTATTGGCTGCGTAGGACATGTGCCGAGCATCGAGATGCTCAAGCCAAACTAGTGTTTGGCCGAGCATGCTCGATCAACACTAAGGCCTCCTGCACACAAACATGTGCGCCCTGTGGCCGTGTTGCAGGCCACAAATTGCGGGCCGCAATGCACGATCACCGACCGTGGGGCAGCCACAGCGGATCTCGGACCCATTCCCTTTAACGGGTTCGCGATCCACCCGTTCCGCAAAAAGATTGAACATGTACTATCTTTTTGCGGAACGGAAGTACGGGACGAAACCCCACGTGCTTCCATTCCGCACCATTCCGCATCTCTGGATTTGCGGACCCATTGAAGTGAATGGGTACGCATCCGTGATGCGAAATGCCCACGGAATGGCGCCCATGTATTGCAGATCCGCAAATGCGGTCCCCAATAGGGGCACACATGTTCATGTGCAGGAGGCCTCATGATAAGCAGATCACTGCAGTAAAGTGATTTGTACAGACCAAAAAGTGGCATTATTAGGCTTAGTGGCCAGTGAGAAAACTGAAAGATATTACTGTATGTTTTGGTTTTAATTTTCTTTTTTAAAATATAGAGAGTGACATGAAGAATGAAAAATATAATTCACTAAAAACTTTTTAAAAATATGTTTAACATAACTAAATTTTATAATGACATATTCCCTTTAAACTCCTGGAAAACCCTACGATTTGGGATGAGCGAATTGACTTTGGATGAAACATCCGTAGTCGATTCGCATAATACTTTGTTTCAAAACTGTACGGAGTGAGCGCTCCGTACAGTATTAGAATGTATTGGCTCAAATGAACCAAAGTTATTACTTTGCAAAGTCTTACGAGACTTCGCATATGAACTTCAGAAATTGATTTATACTGTAAAAAAACATTTTCCGAACTCTGGTTCGGTTCCAAGGTTACCACCCGCTCCGTACAATACTGAAACGAACTTTTATGCGAATCGACTTCGGATGTTTCATCCGAAGTTGATTCGCTCATCCCTACCTACGACCATATGTATGTCGTGGTCTGCAAAACACAGATCTGCAAAAAAATACAGATGACTTCCGTGTGGCGTCAGTGTTCCATTATTTTTTTTCAAATCCATTATAACAATGCCTATTCTTATCTGCAAAACAGACAAGAATAGGACATATTCTATCCTTTTTGCTGGACTGCGAACAGATGTGGTGTGCTGTCCGCATATTTTGCAGACACATTGAAATGACGGGGTGCGCATCCAAAACAAAAAAAAATGCGGATCGGATGCGGACCAAAAATACGATGAATGGGGCTTAATTTGGTATGTTGATAGACTACTATACAGCATTTCTAAAGTTGATATAGATGCTGGCCAAATAATTAATTGTTGGAAAGCTATTTCTCCTCACGATTAGTGATGAGCGGCAGGGGTCATATTCGAATTCGCGATATTTCGTGAATATTTTGTAGAATATTTGTTGAAAATTCGAAAATTTGCGAATTTTTTATTTTTTTTTTTACTCAAAAAATCGGAAAGGTAATGATTGTGTAATATGCAAATTTTCGGAATTCGAATTTTTGGATTCAAATTTTTATTGCGAATTTTTCAACTTACAACTATTAGACAAAGAAGATTATATCACTATATTAGCTAAATTGCTCTATTCGATTTTTTTCGAATATTCTCTATATTGCTATAACTTAGTTTTTTAGAATATTTGTAATATTCTAAAACAAGAATATATAGCAACATAGTGAATATTCAAAAAAAACGAATATAGAGCAAAATTCGCAAACACTACTACTCCTAAGGTCAAGTATATTGCAGCCTTCTTATTGGCCCACAAGCTAGAAGCAGTGAGGGATCATGTGTACTGATAAAAAAAAAAAGGAAAAAATTTGAATATTCGAAACTTCGAATATATATAACTATATTCGAAATTTTCGCGAATTTTCGAAGTACCTATATTCGCGATAAAAATTCGAATATTCGTGATCAACACTATCCCTAACTTAGGATAGGTGCAGGGAAGACAGACAAGACAAAATACGGAACATGAACAGACCGGGTCAGAACCAAGAGAGCTACGCAGTACAAAGGGTTAAACAAAGAATGGTCAGGAGAAGCCGGGTTCAAATACCAGGAGAGTAGAGAAGTACAAGAGGAGTCCTAAGAGAATAGTCAGGTGGGAGCCGAGGTCACAATACCAGGACGGATGCGCAGTACAGGAGGAGCAGGCAAAAGGATCGTCAGGGAACGGAATCAGGTGAGTATTCAGTAGTCCAACAAATAGCCAGGAACCTAGAAATTAACAGGCAACCTGTGGCTAGCAGGCTGCCTGTATTTATAGTGGGGAGTGAGGGTCATGTGGCCAGCATCACATGACGTGGCCAGCGTCACATGACCGACAGACCAACCAGTTGAGCACCGAGTGATCAGCTCGGCGCTCAAGGCAGACTTAGGAGCAGGGAGCCACCTAGCAGTAAAGCCGCCCTGGGAATGAGATCAAACACAGATCCTCATTCCCAAAGCTAAGCAACAGTTCTGCGGGCAATGGGGGACCGAGTGCACCTTCGGAACCCCGTTACAGTACCCCCCCTTTTACGAGGGGCCACCGGACCCAAGACTTCAGGCGATGGCTTTTCAGGGTGTTCTAAATGAAATTTACGAACCAGTCTAGGAGCATGAACCTCCCTGGCAGGTACCCAAGATCTCTCTTCAAGTCCATACCCCTTCCAGTGAATCAGGTACTGCAAGGAGTTACGCACCTTCCTGACATCCACTATTTTAGACACAACATACTCGACAGCATCATTAACAAGAACCGCCGGAGGCGAGGCTTTCGATGGTACTACCGGTTCAAAATAGTTTTTAAGTAGAGATTTATGGAACACATTATGAATGTGGAATGACTCGGGCAGCTCCAACCTAAATGATACCGGGTTAATCACCTCCGTGATCTTTTATGGTCCAATAAAATGAGGAGCAAATTTTCTAGAAGCTACCTTGAGAGATAGATTCTTGGAGGACAACCATACTTTATCCCCAACCTGAAAGTTCACCCCCCTTGAACGTCTCCTATCGGCCTTGAGTTTTTGAGAACTTTGAGCCTTTTCTAGGTTCGATTGAACCCGGGCCCAAACTGTGCACAGTTCGGAGGAGAGTTTATCAGCTTCAGGGTTAGAGGAGGAGACGGACGACCCAGAATGAAAATGGGGATGAAAACCATGGTTACAAAAGAAAGGGGAGACCCCAGCAGAAGAATTGACACGGTTATTCAAAGCAAATTCAGCCAACGGAAGGAATTTGACCCATAATTGCTGGTCATCAGCAACATACAACCTCAGGAATTGTTCCACAGACTGATTAAGGCGTTCAGTCTGCCCATTACTCTCAGGACGGTAGGCGGAAGAAAAAGACAACGAAATTTTTCATCTTTGACAGAAGGCCCTCCAGAATTTGGACACAAACTGCACACCCCTGTCCGAAACAATATTTTCCGGGATGCCATGTAAACGAACAATTTCTCTCACAAAAATAGATGCCAGGGTTTTAGCATTCGGAAGTTTAGACAGGGGAATGAAATGAACCATCTTGCTAAACCTATCAACCACTACTCAAACCACAGTCTTACCCTCCGCCAGCGGTAGGTCAGTTATAAAGTCCATCGAGATATGGGACCAGGGTCTACTGGGAATGGGTAGGGGTCGTAGGTTACCAGCAGGGCGAGTCCTAGGTGTCTTAGACCTGGCACAAACCTCACAGGCTGACACGTAGGACTTGACATCCCTGGTCAGAGTGGGCCACCAATAAGATCTAGAAACCAGATCCTTAGTGCCCTCAACATCCGGATGTCCACAAAAGGCAGAATCGTGACACTCACCCAACAGCTGGAGACGAAATTGTACGGGAACAAACAACTTATCTGTTGGGGTGGATGCCGGTGCCAGATGTTGTTCAGCCTTAATGCGAGCCGAGATATCCTGGGTTAGAGGCGCTAAGAAGATGTTTGCTAGGATGGATTCAGGCGGCGTCTCAGTGGGTTGAAAAGCATGGAAGCTCCGAGATAATGCGTCTGCCTTCACACACACACAGGGGGAAGGATAGTGACCACTGCGCTCCACCCTCACCCCTGGCCCTGCCTACTTGCCTCACGAGTCTTGATGACAGGGGACAACTGGACGACAGTCCCTAACTTAGGATATGTGCAGGGAAGACAGACAAGACAAAATACGGAACATGAACAGACCGGGTCAGAACCAAGAGAGCTACGCAGTACAAAGGGTTAAGCAAAGAATGGTCAGGAGAAGCCGGGGTCAAATACAAGGAGAGTAGAGAAGTACAAGAGGAGTCCTAAGAGAGTAGTCAGGTGGGAGCTGAGGTCACAATACCAGGACGGATGCGCAGTACAGGAGGAGCAGGCAAAAGGATTGTCAGGGAACGGAATCAGGTGAGTATTCAGTAGTCCAACAAATAGCCAGGAACCTAGAAATTAACAGGCAACCTGTGGCTAGCAGGCTGCCTGTATTTATAGTGGGGAGTGAGGGTCATGTGACGTGGCCAGCGTCACATGACCGACAGACCAACCAGTTGAGCACCGAGTGATCAGCTCGGCGCACAAGGCAGACTTAGGAGCAGGGAGCCACCCAGCAGTAAAGCCGCCCTGGGAATGAGGTCAAACACAGATCCTCATTCCCAAAGCTAAGCAACAGTTCTGCGGGCAATGGGGGACCGAGTGCACCTTCGGAACCCCGTTACAGTGAGCCTGCAGCCTCTCACTGTCTGGCAACTGTGATTATATCACAGAGAAAAAATAAATTGGCTTTTATTTATCTGCCAGGTATTGTGAGTGTGACACCCTGTAACGGTATGAGTGGTGGCCTGGCCAGTGGACACAGTACAGTCTGTGAGCCTGCAGCCTCTCGCTGTCTGGCAACTGCGATTATATAAAAAAAATAAAAATAATTGCCTTTTTTTTATCTGCAAGGTACTGTCTGTGACACCCTGTATGAATGGTGTGCACACAGTACAGTCTGTGAGCCTGCAGCCCCTCACACACGGGCAGGCAACTGCAATATATATATATATATATATATATATATATATATATATACTCACCTAAAGAATTTTTAGGAACACCTGTTCTATTTCTCATTAATGCAATTATCTAGTCAACCAATCACATGGCAGTTGCTTCAATGCATTTAGGGGTGTGGTCCTGGTCAAGACAATCTCCTGAACTCCAAACTGAATGTCAGAATAGGAAAGAAAGGTGATTTAAGCAATTTTGAGCGTGGCATGGTTGTTGGTGCCAGACGGGCCGGTCTGAGTATTTCACAATCTGCTCAGTTACTGGGATTTTCACGCACAACCATTTCTAGGGTTTACAAAGAATGGTGTGAAAAGGGAAAAACATCCAGTATGCGGCAGTCCTGTGTGCAAAAATGCCTTGTGGATGCTAGAGGTCAGAGGAGAATGGGCCGACTGATTCAAGCTGATAGAAGAGCAACGTTGACTGAAATAACCACTCGTTACAACCGAGGTATGCAGCAAAGCATTTGTGAAGCCACAACATGCACAACCTTGAGGCGGATGGGCTACAACAGCAGAAGACCCCACCGGGTACCACTCATCTCCACTACAAATAGGAAAAAGAGGCTACAAGTTGCACGAGCTCACCAAAATTGGACTGTTGAAGACTGGAAAAATGTTGCCTGGTCTGATGAGTCTCGATTTCTGTTGAGACATTCAAATGGTAGAGTCCGAATTTGGCGTAAACAGAATGAGAACATGTATCCATCATGCCTTGTTACCACTGTGCAGGCTGGTGGTGGTGGTGTAATGGTGTGGGGGATGTTTTCTGGGCACTCTTTAGGCCCCTTAGTGCCAATTGGGCATCGTTTAAATGCCACGGGCTACCTGAGCATTGTTTCTGACCATGTCCATCCCTTCATGACCACCATGTACCCATCATGACCACCATGTACCCATCCTACTTCTAGCAGGATAATGCACTATGTCACAAAGCTCGAATCATTTCAAATTGGTTTCTTGAACATGACAATGAGTTCACTGTACTAAAATGGCCCCCACAGTCACCAGATCTAAACCCAATAGAGCATCTTTGGGATGTGGTGGAACGGGAGCTTCGTGCCATGGATGTGCATCCCTCAAATCTCCATCAACTGCAAGATGCTATTCTATCAATATGGGCCAACATTTCTAAAGAATGCTATCAGCACCTTGTTGAATCAATGCCACGTAGAATTAAGGCAGTTCTGAAGGCAAAAGGGGGTCCAACACCGTATTAGTATGGTGTTCCTAATAATTCTTTAGGTGAGTGTATGTATGTATGTATGTATGTATGTATGTGTATATGTATATATATATATATATATATATATATATATATATATATATATATATATATATTGTAAGCATCTAAAGGGTAAGGTTATTTATGGCAAGTATGTGTCACTGAGGCTGCTGCTCTCAGTGATCTAAATCCCGGAGGTAAATGGCAACCAGTGATGTTAGATTGCTGAGTTTGTGGTAGCTGGAATTTGGGTCCGGGATTTAGGAGTGACTGAAGAGTTTGGGTGGGAAGGTCACTCCCATACTCCATCTCCTGTGTTACCACCTCACCCAGCTGGAAGCTAATTTAAAAGACACACTGTCAGTATGTGTTTGGTGTTGGTCTGCAGAGGACTTAGGAGCATTCCTCTCCACAGTGTTCCTGAGAAGGAAAAGACAAGATTCTGCACAAAGGTGACTCCTGTATTTTGCCTGTTTAACAATTGAACTGTTATATGACACATGAGGGCTGAAGATAAGTGCTTTATGTGACTGAACTTTGATGGGCTGAAGCCAAGCCATCCTGTTGGACCAAATTTGAGTTGTGTTTTTTCCAATAAAACCCTTATGTTGCATCCAATCCTGCCGACTGCCTACCATTTGTACAGCTAATCTCCACAATATATATATATATATATATATATATATATATATGGAAAAAAAAAAGCAGACTGATGTACCAGCCCTAAAAAGGGCTTTTTGGGGTGCTGTCAGGACGCTGTCCTTACAGCAGATGAGTCTGTGGACACAGAACACTGCCCTAGCTAACGCTTTCCCTATTAAATCAGCAGCAGCAGCAGCACTGTCCCTCCTCTCACTAAGAATGCAGCTTCCGAATGAATCTTAACCACCTCAGCCCCCAGTGCTTAAACACCCTGAAAGACCAGGCCACTTTTTACACTTCTGACCTACACTACTTTCACCATTTATTGCTCGGTCATGCAACTTACCACCCAAATGAATTTTACCTCCTTTTCTTCTCACTAATAGAGCTTTCATTTGGTGGTATTTTATTGCTGCTGACATTTTTACTTTTTTTGTTATTAATCGAAATTTAACGATTTTTTTGCAAAAAAATGACATTTTTCACTTTCAGTTGTAAAATTTTGCAAAAAAAATGACATCCATATATAAATTTTGCTCTAAATTTATTGTTCTACATGTCCTTGATAAAAAAAAAATGTTTGGGTAAAAAAAAAATGGTTTGGGTAAAAGTTATAGCGTTTACAAACTATGGTACAAAAATGTGAATTTCCGCTTTTTGAAGCAGCTCTGACTTTCTGAGCACCTGTCATGTTTCCTGAGGTTCTACAATGCCCAGACAGTACAAACACCCCACAAATGACCCCATTTCGGAAAGTACACACCCTAAGGTATTCGCTGATGGGCATAGTGAGTTCATAGAACTTTTTATTTTTTGTCACAAGTTAGCGGAAAATGATGATTTTTTTTTTTTTTTTTTTTTTCTTACAAAGTCTCATATTCCACTAACTTGTGACAAAAAATAAAAACTTCCATGAACTCACTATGCCCATCACGAAATACCTTGGGGTCTCTTCTTTCCAAAATGGGGTCACTTGTGGGGTAGTTATACTGCCCTGGCATTCTAGGGGCCCAAATGTGTGGTAAGGAGTTTGAAATCAAATTCTGTAAAAACTGACCAGTGAAATCCGAAAGGTGCTCTTTGGAATGTGGGCCCCTTTGCCCACCTAGGCTGCAAAAAAGTGTCACACATCTGGTATCTCCGTATTCAGTAGAAGTTGGGGAATGTGTTTTGGGGTGTCATTTTACATATACCCATGCTGGGTGAGATAAATATCTTGGTCAAATGCCAACTTTGTATAAAAAAATGGGAAAAGTTGTCTTTTGCCAAGATATTTCTCTCACCCAGCATGGGTATATGTAAAAAGACACCCCAAAACACATTCCCCAACTTCTCCTGAATACGGAGATACCAGATGTGTGACACTTTTTTGCAGCCTAGGTGGGCAAAGGGGCCCATATTCCAAAGAGCACCTTTCGGATTTCACTCGTCATTTTTTACAGAATTTGATTTCAAACTCCTTACCACACATTTGGGCCCCTAGAATGCCAGGGCATTATACCTACCCCACAAGTGACCCCATTTTGGAAAGAATAGACCCCAAGGTATTCGCTGATGGGCATAGTGAGTTCATGGAAGTTTTTATTTTTTGTCACAAGTTAGTGGAATATGAGACTTTGTATGAAAAAAAATATAAAAAAAAAAATCATCATTTTCCACTAACTTGTGACAAAAAATAAAAAATTCTAGGAACTCGCCATGCCCCTCACGGAATACCTTGGGGTGTCTTCTTTCCAAAATGGGGTCACTTGTGGGGTAGTTATACTGCCCTGGCATTTTCCAGGGGCCCTAATGTGTGGTAAGTAGGTAAATGACCAGTGAAATCCGAAAGGTGCTCTTTGGAATATGGGCCCCTTTGCCCACCTAGGCTGCAAAAAAGTGTCACACATCTGGTATCTCCGTACTCGGGAGAAGTTGGGGAATGTGTTTTGGGGTGTCTTTTTACATATACCCATGCTGGGTGAGAGAAATATCTTGGCAAAAGACAACTTTTCCCATTTTTTTATACAAAGTTGGCATTTGACCAAGATATTTATCTCACCCAGCATGGGTATATGTAAAATGACACCCCAAAACACATTCCCCAACTTCTCCTGAGTACGGCGATACCAGATGTGTGACACTTTTTTGCAGCCTAGATGCGCAAAGGGGCCCAAATTCCTTTTAGGAGGGCATTTTTAGACATTTGGATACCAGACTTCTTCTCACGCTTTGGGGCCCCTAGAATGCCAGGGCAGTATAAATACCCCACATGTGACCCCATTTTGGAAAGAAGACACCCCAAGGTATTCAATGAGGGGCATGGCGAGTTCATAGAATTTTTTTTTTTTTGGCACAAGTTAGCGGAAATTGATATTTTTTATTTTTTTCTCACAAAGTCTCCCGTTCCGCTAACTTGGGACAAAAATTTCAATCTTTCATGGACTCAATATGCCCCTCACGGAATACCTGGGGGTGTCTTCTTTCCGAAATGGGGTCACATGTGGGGTATTTATACTGCCCTGGCATTCTAGGGGCCCTAAAGCGTGAGAAGAAGTCTGGAATATAAATGTCTAAAAAATTTTACGCATTTGGATTCCGTGAGGGGTATGGTGAGTTCATGTGAGATTTTATTTTTTGTCACAAGTTAGTGGAATATGAGACTTTGTAAGAAAAAAAAATAATAATTCCGCTAACTTGGGCCAAAAAAATGTCTGAATGGAGCCTTACAGGGGGGTGATCAATGACAGGGGGGTTGATCAATGACAGGGGGGTGATCAATGACAGGGGGGTGATCAATGACAGGGGGGTGATCAATGACAGGGGGGGTGATCAATGACAGGGGGGGTGATCAATGACAGGGGTGGTGATCAATGACAGGGGGGTGATCAGGGAGTCTATATGGGGTGATAACCACAGTCATTGATCATGCCCCTGTAAGGCTTCATTCAGACGTCCGGATGCGTTTTGCGGATCCGATCCATCTATCAGTGGATCCGTAAAAATCATGCGGACGTCTGAATGGAGCTTTACAGGGGGGTAATCAATGACAGGGGGGTGATCAATGACAGGGGGGTGATCAGGGAGTCTATATGGGGTGATAACCACAGTCATTGATCATGCCCCTGTAAGGCTTCATTCAGACGTCCGGATGCGTTTTGCGGATCCGATCCATCTATCAGTGGATCCGTAAAAATCATGCGGACATCTGAATGGAGCTTTACAGGGGGTTGATCAATGACAGGGGGGTAATCAATGACAGGGGGGTGATCAGGGAGTCTATATGGGGTGATCAGGGGTGATTAGGGGCTAATAAGGGGTTAATAAGTGACGGGGGGGGTGTAGTGTAGTGTAGTGGTGCTTGGTGCTACTTTACTGAGCTACCTGTGTCCTCTGGTGGTCGATCCAAACAAAGGGGACCACCAGAGGACCAGGTAGCAGGTATATTAGACGCTGTTATCAAAACAGCGTCTAATATACCTGTTAGGGGTTAAAAAAAACACATCTCCAGCCTGCCAGCGGCGATCGTTCGCTGGCAGGCTGGAGATCAACTCTCTTACCTTCCGTTCCTGTGAGCGCGCGCGCCTGTGTGCGCGCGTTCACAGGAAATCTCGCGTCTCGCGAGAGGACGCGCCGGCGCGTCCAGGAGGAATGAATCAACCACCTCCAGGACGCGTCTGTGCGTACAGCGGTCCGGAGGTGGTTAAATGGATGCTGTCCAGGAGGTGGGAGGGTCTGGGAGGGAGGGTCTGCTGCTGATTTGCTGGAATGTGTCTGCTGACTGTGAGGTACAGGGTCAAAGTTTACACAATGATGACGCATAGGGGGCGGACCGAACATTGCATTTGTTCGCCCGCTGCGGCGAACGCGAACAAGCTATGTTCGCCGGGAACTATTCGCCCGTGAACTATTCGGGACATCACTACTTCTGAGGTGCTGGTTGTGCCCCAGATGCGTTGGCGACCTCTTCCTTCTCCTCAGCTTTTGCCTTGTGCTTCCACTGTGCCCCCGCTGTCAGGTGGGAATGCCATTAGCAGAGCATCTACCAGCGTGCGCTTGTACTCGTGCATCTTACGATCACGCTTCAGTGATGGAATTAAGGACTGTACGTTGTCCTTGTAACGGGGATCCAGCAGCGTGGCCACCCAGTAATCAGCACAAGTTTGAATGTGGCAAACTCGGCGGTCGTTGCGGAGACACTGCAGCATGTAATCGCTCATGTGTGCCAGGATGCCCAGAGGCAACGACAAGCTGTCCTCTGTGGGAGGTGTATCATCTGTGTCCTCTGTATCCCCCCAGCCACACACCAATGATGGCCATGAGCTGGTTTGGGTGCCGCCCTGCTGTGAACACGGTTCCTCCTCCTCCTCATCCTCCACCTCGTCATCCTCCAGAACTGTGCCCTGGCTGGAACCCACCCTCGGAGCGACTTGTGAATGACTGGCCTGAAACCCTTGCAAATGATCCCTCTTTTTCCTCCTCCGCTACATCCCCTTCCATCATCGCCCGAAGCGTTTTTTCAAGGAGGCATAGAAGTGGGATAGTAACACTGAGAACGGCGTCATCGGCACTGCCATGTTGGTGGAGTACTCTAAACAGCGCAAAAAGGCACACAGGTCTCACATGGAGGCCCACTCATTGGTGGTGAAGTGGTGCTGTTCCACAGAGCGACTCACCCGTACGTGCTGCAGCTGAAACTCCACTATCGCCTGCTGCTGCTTGCACAGTCTGGCCAGCATGTGCAAGGTGGAGTTCCACCTTGTGGGCACGTCGCATATGAGGCAGTGAGCGGGAAGTCTGAAGTTACGCTGCAGCGCTGCAGCAGGGTGAGAACGCCAAAAGCATGCACAGACGGCCCACACTTTCTGCAGCAGCTCTGACATATTGGGGTAATTTTTCAGGAATTTCTGCACCACCAAATTCAGCACATGCACCAGGCAAGGGATTTGTGTCAAACCAGCTAGGCCCAGAGCTGCTACGAGATTTCGCCCATTATCGCACACCACCAGGCCGGGCTTGAGGCTCACTGACACCAACCACTGATCGGTCTGTTGTTCCATGCTTGTCCACAGCTCCTGCGCGGTGTGGGGTTTGTCCCCCAAACAGATACATTTCAAAACTGCCTGCTGTCGTTTACCCCTGGCTGTGCTGAAGTTGGTGGTTAAGGTGTTACGCTGACTGGATGAGGAGGTGGTGGAGGATGAGGAAGCGGAATAAGAGGAGGAAGCAAAGAGAAACTGCAATCCTCGGTGGTGGAAGGACATGCGCCGAACTGCTATTCGCCTCAGGCCCAGCCGCCACTCCATTTACCCAGTGTGCTGTTAGGGAGATATAACGTCCCTGACCGTGCTTACTGGTCCACGTATCCGTAGTTAGGTGGACCTTGCCACAGATGGCGTTGCACAGTGCACACCTGATTTTGTCCCCCACTTGGTTGTGCAGGGAAGGGATGGCTCGCCTGGAAAAGTAATAGCGGCTGGTCACAAAGTACTGTGGGACAGCCACTGCCATCAGATTCTTAAAACTGTCTGTGTCCACCAGACGGAATGACAGCATTTCAAAGGCCAGGAATTTGGAAATGCTGGCATTCAGGGCCAGGGATCGCGGGTGGTTAGGGGGATACTTCCTTTTTCGCTCCTGTTTTTAGGAGATAGACTGCTGAATGCTTCCATCGGACATTGTGGAGATGCTTGGTGACCCAGGTGGTGGCGTTGCTGGCACATCCTCTGTTTGCGGAGTGGCACAGGTGCGACTGTCACTCCAGAGGGGGATGAAGAGGCCGAGACTGCAGCAGAAGAGGAAGCAGGAGGAGCCAGAGACCTTTCTTGGTTTTTGAGGTGTCTACTCCACTACAGCTTGTGCTTTGCACTTAGATGCCTGGTCATGCAGGTTGTGCTCAGGTTTAGAACGTTTATGCCTCGCTTCAGGCTCTGATTGCACAGCGTGCAAACCACTCGTGTCTTGTCGCCAGCACATTTTCTGAAGAACTGCCATGCCAGGGAACTGGTTGGAGCTGGCTTTGGTGTGCTCGGTCCCTTGCTGCGGTGGGCAGTAGCAGGCGTACTGTCTAGGGGATGGCCGCTCCGCTTTTGCACCCTGCTCCCTCTTTTGCTGTGCTGGTGTTTCTGTGCGACCACTGCTTCTTCCTCCAAACTACACAGGTAACTCGCATGACCTTGATTCCATGTGGGGTCGAGGACCTCATCGTTCTCCACATGATCTTCCACCCAGTCTTCACCCTTGCCCTCCTTGTCAGTCTGCACACTGCACAAAGTGCAGGCCTCAGAGGTACTTTACACCCAAAATTGTGAATTTAAAGCCCAAAAATGTAACAGCAGTATTTAATTGTTTTATTTGACTGAAGGAACAAAGCGTAGGCCGCAAATGTACTTTATAGGAACAAAAATTGAAATTTTTCAGTAAAAAATGTAACTGCAGTATTTGGCAAAAAAAGAAGAAATCCGCAGCACATCCAATTGATCAAAAAGTAAAAAGAAGCTTTATTCACCAAGCATGCGACGTTTCAATCCTCTCAATGGGATTTTTCTCAAGCAGTGACATAGTGGGCAGTGCAAAGTACATATTTAAACATGTTAACACAATTATTCAATCAATGAGTAAATTACAGACATTTAAAGAAAAATCATAAAAAGTATAACAAATAGCACGGTTGTCATTAAAAAAGAACATCTCATAACATTACAAGCAGTGTTGCAGTGCAACCAATATCTGAATCAGATCCGGTATACAGTGTACAGCCAAAACATAATAATAACCATCATAACTAGTTCAGGTGCAAATCATAATGATATTCAAACTGTGCAGGTGTACCTCAGTAAACTGATGAATATAGATCACGGGGGAGTGCAGTGTAGACAGAACACATGGATCGCGGCGTCTCACATGTGTCAGTGCGCATGTCTTGAGGACCTTCCTGGGGCTTCCGATCACATGACCACCCCTTCTGGTCATTCATTGTAGTGCGCATGTCACAGGACCTGTGAGCATGTGACCACAGCATGTGATCATTCTTCCGGTCATGTGTTAAAGTAAATCGTCCGGTCATGTGCTTCAATGTGTCACATGATCGGGATCGACAGTATCAAGGATACAAACATTCAATGCTGCTCAAACCACATAAAAAAGTATAATTAGTACTTCTTTTTCCAATGATCATTATGGGGGACATATATATATCACCAAAATTGAGTAGTATATATACAACATAAGACGCAATGTATCCTCCTAAATTTATAAGATCATGCAAATAGACATATGGAATGGTGGAATATATATGGCTGTGAGGGTGCCATATAGCGGATCAGAGCTGACTCAAGCGCATCGAATCTCAAGGGCAGTACCATATATGAAGTCCCAGTCAATGAGGGAAAGAAATATGTATATCAGTATTCAACCGGAGGTACCTTGTTTTGTACAGGATGGCTATAAGTAGTGGGCGGATATACCGCCGCCTTCCTAGTTGTGTAAAAACTTAATTTGTACATTATTGACTCACTCCCTAGTCCAAACGAGGAGATCAGTATGTGCGACTTATGTGGTTATCACAAAGTCCCAACCTGATTTGTCCAACCTGTCCGTTGGATACCATCCCTGGAAATCCAACACGGCAGACTCGGGACCAACCTCTGGATTCCGGGGGTACATTGGGAGAAATCTATAGACTGTGTAAAACCTATCTCCCAGGCTGATGACTCAAAAGGTCTGTCCAAGTGTGAATACGAGCGCCCGAGTACAGCAACCTAATCACGCCAGGCAATCCAGCATCGCCTACATATAGTCAACCATCTGCATGTAAAAAAAGGAATAGGTATACAGGAACTCAATATATCAGCGCACCCGGGCAAAAAAAGTCAGATGTGATGCAAGCATACGACCTGACCGCATAGCCCAATGTGCGCTGAGACATGATCCCGCACAAACTGTTGTAAATTATTATGTATCAATAAAAAAATATATCTAAAGAGTCGACGGTGCATATATATAGGTCCCAATCTGATCCAATGAATATATCTTCCAGCGTTCACCCTGCATTGTGGATACACACACTATTCACCAATATCCTGAGGATAATGCATACCTCGGTTGTAACGAGTGGTTATTTCAGTCAACGTTGCTCTTCTATCAGCTTGAATCAGTCGGCCCATTCTCCTCTGACCTCTAGCATCCACAAGGCATTTTTGCCCACAGGACTGCCGCATACTGGATGTTTTTCCCTTTTCACACCATTCTTTGTAAACCCTAGGAATGGTTGTGCGTGAAAATCCCAGTAACTGAGCAGATTGTGAAATACTCAGACCGGCCCGTCTGGCACCAACAACCATGCCACGCTCAAAATTGCTTAAATCACCTTTCTTTCCTATTCTGACATTCAGTTTGGAGTTCAGGAGATTGTCTTGACCAGGACCACACCCCTAAATGCATTGAAGCAACTGCCATGTGCTTGGTTGACTAGATAATTGCATTAATGAGAAATAGAACAGGTGTTCCTAATAATTCTTTAGGTGAGTGTATGTTTTGCATGTTCGGCGGATCGCGAATTCGCAAAGTTCGCCGCAAACTGACCGTCGGGCGATCCGCAAGGCCATCACTACCAACCAATGGATTTAGCTTTCGGCTAAACCTAAATTCCCTATCCTGGCGGCTTCCTGGTTTACACATTTTACCCCTATACAGGGATCTCGTCTTCACTGCAGGGAATGTACCTGGCCACTACCTCTTGGATTAGTCTCCATGTAGTTGACTGCAGACCCATGGAGATAGAGACAATGGTACATAGCACTGAAGGGACAGGCAAATATGAGAAACAAGTCCGAGGTTAGGGCAGGCAGTAAAAGGTCAATATGGTAATCAGGTTGGGCCAGGCAGTGGAAAGTCTGAATCCAGGAATCAGGCAGAAACCAATACACAATTAGTCAATCAGATACAGCACATTTTAGCAGGGACTAGTAGACTAGTGAAGCTTTTGCTCAGGCAGAGAGTGAGACAAACAGCATGTCATATATACAAACCGGATTCCAAAAAAGTTGGGACACTAAACAAATTGTGAATAAAATCTGAATGCAATGATGTGGAGATGGCAAATGTCAATATTTCATTTGTAATAGAAGGTAGATGACAGATCAAACGTTTAATCCGAGTAAATGTATCATTTTAAAGGAAAAATACGTTGATTCCAATTTTCATGGTGTCAACAAATCCCCAAAAAGTTGGGACAAGTAGCAATAAGAGGCTGGAAAAAGTAAATTTGAGCATAACGAAGAGCTGGAAGACCATAACGAAGAGCTGGAAGACTTTGCATCTATCATCATCAACTGTGCATAACATCATCTGAAGATTCAGAGAATCTGGAACAATCTCTGTGCGTAAGGGTTAAGGCCGTAAAACCATACTGGATGCCCGTGATCTCCGGGCCCTTAAACGACACTGCACCACAAACAGGAATGCTACTGTAAAGGAAATCACAGAATGGGCTCAGGAATACTTCCAGAAACCATTGTCAGTGAACACAATCCACCGTGCCATTCGCCGTTGCCAGCTGAAACTACAGTGCAAAGAAGAAGCCATTTCTAAGCAAGATCCACAAGCTCAGGCGTTTTCACTGGGCCAGGGATCATTTAAAATGGAGTGTGGCAAAATGGAAGACTGTTCTGTGGTCAGACGAGTCACGATTCGAAGTTCTTTTTGGAAATCTGGGACGCCATGTCATCCGGACCAAAGAGGACAAGGACAACCCAAGTTGTTATCAACGCTCAGTTCAGAAGCCTGCATCTCTGATGGTATGGGGTTGCATGAGTGCATGTGGCATGGGCAGCTTGCATGTCTGGAAAGGCACCATCAATGCAGAAAAATATATTCAGGTTCTAGAACAACATATGCTCCCATCCAGATGTCATCTCTTTCAGGGAAGACCCTGCATTTTTCAACAAGATAATGCCAGACCACATTCTGCATCAATCACAACATCATGGCTGCGTAGGAGAAGGATCCGGGTACTGAAATGGCCAGTCTGCAGTCCAGATCTTTCACCTATAGAGAACATTTGGTGCATCATAAAGAGGAAGGTGCAACAAAGAAGGCCCAAGACGATTGAACAGTTAGAGGCCTGTATTAGACAAGAATGGGAGAGCATTCCTATTTCCAAACTTGAGAAACTGGTCTCCTCGGTCCCCAGACGTGTGTTGAGTGTTGTAAGAAGAAGGGGAGATGCCACACAGTGGTGAAAATGGCCTTGTCCCAACTTTTTGGGGATTTGTTGACACCATGAAATTCTGATTCAACATATTTTTCCCTTAAAATGGTACATTTTCTCAGTTTAAACTTTTGTTCCGTGATTTACTGTATGTTCTATTCTGAATAAAATATTAGAAGTTGGCACCTCCACATCATTGCATTCAGTTTTTATTCACGATTTGTATAGTGTCCCAACTTTTTTGGAATCCGGTTTGTAGCAGAAGCTGATTAACACATTAGAAACAGCTGCACACAGAAACAAACTGCAGAATGAGGTGAGATTTAATGAAGGATATCTCCAATAGACACAAAGGACCCCGTCACCCACGCCAGCTGCCAGAGCACTGGACCTGCGACAGACACAGGGTGAGTGGAGCTGCCCCCAAAGTCATGGGGCAGCGAAAGGCATGGGCCACTATCGTAACAGAAAGACAGTTTCTTCATTCATTCCTTAGTAAGTGACATTGAGGCTCTCCTAGGAATGAACAGAAAAAAATGATTTCCTGTACCCACACAAGTAGTTACTAAAACAGACATGTCAGAAGAGATAACTTGTCCACTTTAAATCCATATTATGCATGCATAATAGTTTGCTTTTAAAGCTCAAGCTCATGCATGGTTCACTATCCGTTTGCTGTATGGTCATTAAGAAGTTAATGGGGTTGTCTCATCTCAGACATTGTTGGCATATTGCTAGGATATGCCACCAATGTCAGGTAGGAGCAGGTCCGACCTCTGGGTTCCACTCCTATCTCCAGAACTGGGTGACCAAAGTGAAAGAGAGTGCACCACGCAATCGTGGCCACCCTCCATTCACTTCTCTGGCAGTTCCAAAAATAGTCAAACACTGGCTTAGCTAATTTTGGCAGTTTCATGGAGGTAAATGGAGTGGTGGTCGTACATGTGTGGTGGGCTGTGAGATTCAATGAAGAATATTCCCAATAGATACCAAGGACACTGGTCCCTGTGCCTGCTGCCGGAGCACTGGACCTGTGACAGACACATGTTAAATAGAGAGGCGCCTAAGCCTCATGCCCACCCAAAGTAGTGGTGCAGTAGTGGGCATGGGCCGCTGACCTAACAGGAAGTCAGTTTCTCTATTCATTCTTATGTGAGTGACATTGAGACATAGAGAAACTGACTTCCTGTCCAAACACAAGACGCTGTGTCAGTTAGAGAGTCAGACTGCTGGTGACATGAGACAGCTGAGGTTTAGAAGAGAGTGGATACATATTGTACCTTTATAACGGGCAAGAGAATACACATTTTCGTGGGAGTTGCTCTGCCCAGCAGAGTTTTAATTTAATTCTATTTCACGTCAGCCAGGTTTTAGTATTCCTGTAGTGATTAATGTGGTTATAGCATCTAGCGGTGTTAAATTGTATTGCACCTTGTTTTTCTTGTTTCAAAGACAGCTGTATTGTGGGTGGTGCAAAGCAGAGTGGGAGGGCAAAGCATCCTGGGAAAGAGAAGTCTCCAGGACACAGTATAAAGCTGTCCTGCATATCTCCTTCTTAATCGCTTTACGTCCGCCCATAGGATATAAACGTCCTATGGGTGGACGTCTATTTCTGAACGGACGTTCCAGAACGTCTTTTCAGAAAGTGCAGCTGCACGCTAATCGTGTAGCTGCTGATCGGGTTGCCCGCTGTCAGTGACAGAAGGGCAACCCTAAGACAAGGCAGGGACAGTGCCCAGGTGTCCCTGCCTTCTAGGTCGCTGCAGACACAGCGCTCACCGAGCGCTGTGTATGCAGAGAAGGAAGCGCTGTGCGCTTCCTGTTCCGGCCCGGCGGTCATGTGACCGCCGTGACCGGAGTGTGCAGGAGCTGTGTGAGGTCTCTCAGAGACCTCGATCAGCCCTGCTCTGAGGCTGTACAGCGCTGGATTGCTGCTGTACAGCCTCTCTAGGGGGTGCATTTGTCCTGTAACTGGGGCTACTATGTCAGCCCCAGTTACAGGAGAAATCAACAGTGAAAAAAAAAAAGAAAAAGTGAAGCAAATGTCCCCCAGAGGTCTTGTATGACCTTATGGGGGACGAAAAGTGTAAAATAAAATAAAAAAAAATAAAGGGTTGAAAAAATAAAATAAAAAAAGTTTCACATGTAAAAAAAAAAAAAGTTCCCAAGTAAGGAATAAAAAAAAAAATTAAAAATAGAAAAAATAAAATAAAATAGACATATTAGGTATTGCCGCGTCCGTAAAAACCAGCTCTATAAAAATATCACATGACCTAACCCCTCGGGTGAACACCGTAAAAAAAAAAAAAAAAACTGTGTCAAAACAAGCAATTTTTGTCACTTTGCATCACAAAAGGTGCAACACTAAGTGATCAAAAACGCGTATGTCCTACAAAATAGTACCAATAAAACCGTCACCTCATCCTGCAAAAAATGAGCCCCTACATAAGAAAATCTCTCAAAAAATAAAAAAACTATAGCTCTCAGAACATGGACACATTAAAACATAATTTTTTTGTTTCAAAAATGCTATTATTGTGTAAAACTTTAATAAATGAGAAAAAGTATACATATTAGGTATCGCCACGTCCGTAACAATCTGCTCTATAAAAATGTCACTTGACTGAACCCCTCAGGTGAACGCTGTAAAAATAAATAAATAGAAACTGTGCTAAAACAACCAATTTTTTGGTCACCTTGCCCTATAAAGTGTTATAATGAATGATCAAAAAATCATATGTACCCAAAAATAGTACTAATAAAACTGGCACCTTATCCCCTAGTTTCCAAAATGGGGTCACTTCTTGGGAGTTTCTACTGTAAGGGTGCATCAGGGGGCTTCAAATGGGACATGGCATCTAAAAACCATGTGGAGTTCCTTTTCTTCTGCGCCCTGCCGTGTGCCCATACAGCAGTTTATGACCACATGTGGGGTGTTTCTGTAAACCGCAGAATCTGGGTAATAAATATTGAATGACTTGGATAAATAAAGGCGTTCCAAAGTTATTACCACATAAAGTGAGATATGTCAGTTTTGCAAAATTTGGCCTGGTCAGGAAGGGGGCAAATGGCCCAGATGGCAGGTGGTTAAACGCCTCCATTCTGGCAAAGGCATATCTGGTGAGAGATCTATCTTTGTTTCAGGGACAATATGTTATGCAGAGCTGTTCATCTAGTTATCATTGTCTAAGGGAAGTTGTTAATTCTGCTAGCTAGACATGTAATCTTTGTACAGGCATCCATTTTATCATATGCTTCAGTGTTATGCAAATGTTACAGTACATGTTATGCTATATACCTATTCATGTTATTTGTATTCTTATAGTTTTACCTCAAATACTCCTGTTTTGCCAATAAACAAGTTAGACTACAAAGAACAGTCCTCTTATTTGGAAGACAGGAATGGTTTATGCTGAATGTCAGACTGCACACTGTGTGAACATGTATGAAGACAGAACAGGAGTACTTCTTTTTATGTATGTAAACATTTGTATCTCATTTTATGTCTGGGAGTTGACTGGTGACTGTCAAAAACGGAAAGAAATTATTAAACGAGTCTTTTGATTTTAATTATATAATTCTGTAGAAATATTGCTCTCAGTTCTCCAGAACAGCAAGAGAAGTTGACTTCCAAAAGCCCAGAGGGGACGTCTCTAGTAAAATGTTGCTAATTAGTCTTATGAAGACTGTAAGAGTATCCAATTTATGATCTGTTTAACTAAAAATGTAATATGCTTTTTAATTGAGAAAATCTCATCTCATGACCATAATATACTCCTCAAGATGGGCGCATGCGTGAGGCTTACAGAGCAGACATGTCTCTGTGAGCTCCGCTCCGACCGCCGGTAATTACCCTATATTAGCGCCGTTCATTCGGCTCCACAAGCCCTGAGAAAACATGCAGGGGTCGCAGAAGAACTCCCGAAGCAAGAGAGGATCAAAAAACCCGGGAACACCACTCACAGCACATACCATACCGGAGATCTTCCGGGCCACGAGACACTCCATCATGGCCGACAACGCGGCACCTCCTGCGAGCCCGGCCTCTTCAACTGAGAATGAGCCTATCGTGGATACAGGCTCCTCACAATCGGGTCAGGCAGAACTTTATGCCAATATTGCAGCTCTCTTCAAAACTGAGCTGACCCAGGCGGTCGCAGAGTTCTCCCGCCAGATTAATGAACTGGGAAACAGAGTTTCTGACCTGGAGTCCAGAACGGATGAACTAGCGGATGCCGTGGGCGCTGACAGAGTGGATATCGACGCACATTCACTCCAGCTTCAGGCCCTCGAGTCAAAGATTGAAGATCTGGAGAACAGATCAAGAAGAGGGAACCTACGTATAAGAGGGTTGCCTGAATCCTTCCAGGACATATCGAGCACAGTAAGTGCATTATTCATAGCTTTACTTCCCCAGACCCAACAGAGTCAGCTACGAATGGATAGGATCCATAGAGCGCTGGGGAAGCCGCGTATCCCTGACACTCCCAGGGACGTGGTTTTAAAGTTACACTACCCGGAGACAAGAGACATGATCTTGAATGCGGCGCGAAATATGGCGGCCTTACCCGATCTCCCGCCAGAAGTGCACATCTATGCCGACCTAGCGCCCACAACACTCCGTAAGCGTAGGGAGATGAAACCAGTCACGCAAGCACTTCAGCAAGCCCAGGTGCGCTATAGATGGGGGTTTCCTTTTGCCCTATCCTTCCATCTCAATTCTCGCTCTTACACTATACCCCTGATGAGGGGATCGAGAAGCTACGACAAGCCGGACTAAAGGTGGATCGTCTGGATAAATCAGTGGCACCCCCAAGGCCGCAACGCCCGGCCAGAGTTTGGACCCAGGTACCTACCAACGCTAACTCACCGAGCCATTGAAAGTGAGACTCTGCTATTACTGCTTTTCATGTTTTCAAGGAGGGACTGCTTATTATAATACCTGTTCGCCCTGGATTTGAGATCCATTATAAATGGTTACCTGCAGGGACATGACTCAGGACACTCACCAGGGTTCCGGCGTATCGGACATTCTTGCTGTCCTCCTTCATTGGGCCATATTTTGTGGAGTCAGGGATTATTATCGCTCCCCTGATCTCTGCAGTAGGTCCACTTGTTATTGCAGGCCACTTTAGGCCTTGCCATTTTTGCTGTACTACAGCATTGTTTATGTTGTTTTTGTTGTTTTTGAATGTGTTTTTCAGTTTTCTTGTCTATATGGAGATCCTAACAGCCATGACTAGATGCTCTTTAGGAATGAGGCAATTAATCACGCTAAGTTACACTATTTATTGCTGGGATAATGTTTAAATTAATATCACATAATGTGCGGGGCTTGAACTCCCCAGGTAAACGCAAAACTGCTTTTACAGCTTACCATAGACACAACCCAGATGTCATTTGTATACAGGAGTCACACTTCACCACGTCTTCTCACCCTAAATACTTTCACCCTCGATACTCTAGATTTTTTTCCTCAAGCTTCCGTACTAAAAGTAGGGGAGTAATTACTCTGATAAGGAATTCCTTCCCGATCCAGGTTAACGATCAGATTATAGATCAGGAGGGTCGCTATGTTATCTTGTTGGGAGAATACAAGGGGAAAGTTGTGTGTAGTTAATACGTATGCTCCACCTGAAGACCCAATTACTTTCTTCACCCATATGTTTCACCTAATAGAGCCTTTGCGGTATGATGAAATCATATGGGCAGGAGACTTTAATTTTGTGATGAATCCTCTGATTGATCGATCCTCTCAACTTAGCACCCCACGCTCTACTGTATCAGGGAACCAAATTAAGACTGTTATGAAGTCCCTCTCTCTGGCAGACTCTTGGAGGGAGTATAATGGCGGCCAGAGGGGTTATACGTATTACTCTCCAGCCCATCATCTCTATACGCGTATCGATCTAATTTTAATTTCGTCATACCTTTTGCCACACCTAACGTACTGCAGACACCAGGTAATATCTTGGTCAGACCATGACATGGTTGTAGCAGATCTTAACCCGTCCACCCCAACTAGTAGGTTATATTCATGGAGGCTTAATGAGTCACTACTGACCAGACCAGTCATACGAGATAGGATTCAAGACGGGTTAAGGCAGTTCTTTCTAGATAATTCTGACCAGAATGTAGACCCTACAACTGTCTGGCTAGCTCACAAGGCCTATATGAGGGGCCAGATTATAAAAGAAGCCTCACGCTTAAAAAAAGAAAAACAAATAACCTTACTAAACCTTGAATCCAAACTCAGCAGATTAGTAAATGCATACCAAAGAACTCCTTCACTATATCTTATAAGGGAGATTAAGAACACCAAAACCCAAATTAATATGATCCTTACGGACCAAACAGAAAAAGCCCTGAGGTGGACTGAATCCTACTACTATAGATTTGCTAATAAGCCCGATAAAATGTTGGCACGTCAGCTTAAAGCTAAGCAAATTATTAATCAGGTTTTTCAGATTAGATCTAAAACAGGTCAAACCTCTTCCAACCCCGAAACTATCTACCAGACCTTTCATGCTTTTTACCAGAAATTATATGCCAAACCGAACGACAAACAAGGGCAGAACCCTAACAACATCTATTAGTATGCCACAGATCTCCCCCGAGGCAGTACACGAATTGGGAAAAGCAGTGATAAATGAAGAGGTGGAATTTTCTATTAAGTCCTTGAAGTTAGGTAAAGCGCCTGGCCCAGATGGGATGTCTGCTCTATACTATAAAAAATTTGCCTCCCTCCTAACCCCACATATCACAAAATTTTGTAATCACATATTGCAAGGTAACACCCCGCACCCTGACTTTCTGACGGCCAATATAACAGTTATTCCAAAACCCAAAAAGGATCATCTTTCCCCCTCCTACTTTAGACCAATTTTCTTATTGAATTTGGACACAAAAATTCTTACATCTATACTCGCACGTCGACTTAATAGCCTGCTCCCTAATCTTGTAGGTAAGGATCAGGTAGGGTTTATCCCAGGTAGATAAGCCCCTGATAACATCCGTAAAACCCTTAATCTGATACAAGTAGCAAACAAAGGGAAAACACCATTAGCTGTTCTGGCCCTTGACAGTCACTTGGGATTACCTTTACTCAGTCCTCCAATCCATGGGTATTAAGGGTCCATTTGTGCAGGCCATTAAAGCTCTTTATTCGACCCCAGTAGCTTACCTTAAACTCCCGTCCCTGAACCCCTCCCCTATCCAAATACTTAGAGGCACACGACAGGGATGTCCTTTATCCCCGGCACTTTTTGCACTGGCAATGGAACCATTGGCCATCTCTATTAGAAACGATCAGAACGTAATGGGGGTTAGAATTGGCGAGAAAGATTACAAATTAAGTTTGTTCGCAGATGACCTTCTCCTTACCCTTACCAATCCACTAGTCTCTCTACCAAACCTCCTACGTCTCTTAGAAAATTTCTCAGAGGCCTCTGGACTACGAATTAATCACCAAAAATCCGAACTTATGTTATGTAATAATCCTCCCTCCTTGAAGTCTCTCCTCCTAAAAAATTTCCAATTTCACTACTTGCCCAATCACATTCCATATTTAGGCACATTATTACCAAACTTACCGCATAAGATGTATAAGTTGAATTATATCCCTTTGTACAGAAGTATAAGAGATGACCTTAAAACTTGGCATAAGTTACCGATATCCTGTATAGGACGAATACATGTTATTAAGATGGTAGTCTTACCCAAACTCCTGTATTTATTCAGGACTATACCAACCCCAGTTCCAAGTGGAGATCTTCAAGGCCTACAAAGGGATGTAATGAAGTTCGTATGGGGCAATAAACGGGCTCGTATTGCTAAGGCTACCATGTGCCGACATAAAACACAGGGTGGCTTATCTGTCCCTGATTTCATTAAATATTACAAAGCGGCTAGATTAGCCCAACTTTTTTTGACACACACCAGATATGAAACTCACTCATTATGGGTCTCGCTGGAGCAGTCCCTTATATCCCCTTGGACATGGAAAGCTTTAATCTGGTCTACACTACCCATTCCAAAAAGAATCTGTACTGACTCGCCACTATCATACCAGGCCATACTTTTATGGAGGTCAGTTAGGTTTAAGTTTTCATTACAGTCAAAACCCTCTCCACTCATCCAATTAATAGGCAATCCTGCCTTCACACCGGGATTGAGATACTCCAATTTTAAGTGGTGGATTGACAACAATTATACAAATCTGCACAGATTCCTGGTTAGGGGGAAATTGATTACCCTGGGCGATTTTAGAGATAAAGTGGACCTCCCAAGCGATGAATCGTTCAGGGCTAATCAAATTTTCTCATTCCTTCAATCCCTGAAGATTGATAATCAGATATTAGACATTACTTCTTTTGAACGATTTATCAACTTCTCTCTGTGTAGACGGGGTATGTTGTCTAGATTTTATAGTATGCTGGACCTCACACCCGAAGGGGTTCGTCTTCCGTATATGGTGGAGTGGGAGAAAGATATCCAAGAAGAATGTCCACTATCTGAGTGGTTCCTTCGTTCCCAGACACTGACCAAGACTTCTTGGCAGACCACACTGGCTGAGACCTCTGTGAAGGTCCTTCATAGAACCCACTTAGTGCCATTTCAGTTGCACTGTATATATCCAGAAGTATCTCCATTATGCTTTAGAGGATGCAATGATGATGGTACGGTGTATCATATTTGGTGGACCTGCCCTCATGTACAGCTATTCTGGTCCAAAATTGGCAAATTGCTTACTACAATTTTAGGATGTTCCTACCAAATTACACCAGCCTTATGCCTCCTGGGAGATAAACCTCCTGAACTAACTTTTGCCAAATTTAATTTTGTCACAGTACATTTTAATGGCAGCCAGAATTCACATAGCGTTTAAGTGGAAAACAAATGTCTTAAGCTTCCAGGCAGTTTTAGATAGAATTAATAGGATACTTCTTTATGAAAAACTCTCAGCAATTCGAGCTGACACTTTTGAAGCGTTCGAAAAATTATGGGGACCCTGGGTCTCTTCAACCTACTCCGCCAGGATACAACATAATCTATCACTGTAGTGTGCATTACCCAAAGTGTTGTTGCATCAGACTAAAAACGAGCAGGCTGTGCATATTCACGATGCTATCTAAATTCACTTGTGACTCTTTACCTAAAGTTCTTTAGAAGACCTCCATTTGACAACTAGTTTTTGTTTTATGCATATTGTTTTTTAATTATTATTTCTTTGTATGTCTATACTTACTATATGAACAAAATGTTTGTATATCAACAATTATTCTCTAATATACCAAGATACATTGTTGTTGTTGAAAATAACTTTTAATAAAGCATTTGAAACATAATATACTCCTCAAGAGTGAATGAGTAGAAGGCCCCAAGACCTTTAGGTCATTTAAACTTTATTTTTTACTGTGTATTTTTTCACTGTAACTGGGGCATAAATAGGAACCCATTTTTAGAGGAAAATAGCAAGTTCCAGGCAGATTTATGGACCATTCAGATGGCCGTATGAACGGGTCCGCACCCGTTCCGCAATTCATTTCAATGGGGCCGCAAAAGATGCAGACAGCACACCGTGTACTCTCCGCATCCGTAGTTCTGTTCTGTGGCCCCACACAAAAAGATAGAGCATGTCCTATTCTTGTCTGCAATTGTGGGCAACAATAGTCATTTTCTATGATAGTGCAGGCCATGTGCGGTTCGAAAATTGCGGAACGCACACGGACCGGCATCCATGTTTTGCAGATCTGCAAAACACTAGTCGTGTAAATGCGCCATTAATCAGTGTCGTCAAACTCTGCCACACAGAGAGCACTGGGTAATCACGTTGGTCATTGGTCATTGTTGCTGGTTTCATCTAGGGCTGTGAGTAGAAGCTTTAAACAGGACCTCTCACCTCTCCTGACATGTCTGTTTTAGCAATTACGGTAAATGCATTCCCCTGTATTAAAAATTCTGGGGCATTTATTCTTATGACTCTATGTTGTGCCATTCCTAGCAGTAATTAGTAACATAGTAACATAGTTTATAAGGCTGAAAAAATACATATGTCCATCCAGTTCGGCCTGTTATCCTGCAAGTTGATCCAGAGAAAGGCAAAAAAATCCCTGTGAGGTAAAAGCCAATTGTCCTCATTTTAGGGGGAAAAAATTCCTTCCCGACTCCAATCAGGCAATCAGAAGAACTCCCTGGATCAACGACCCCTCTCTAGTAGCTATAGCCTGTAATATTATTACGCTCCAGAAATACATCCAGGCCCCTCTTGAATTCCATTATTGTACTTAAAATCACCACCTCCTCAGGCAGAGAGTTCCATAGTCTCACTGCTCTTACCGTAAAGAATCCTCTTCTATGTTTGTGTACAAACCTTCTTTCCTCCAGACGCAGAGGATGTCCCCTCATCACAGTCACAGTCCTGGGGATAAATAGATGATGGGAGAGATCTCTGTACTGACCCCTGATATATTTATACATAGTTATTAGATCTCCCCTGAGTCTTTTTTTTTAAAAGTGAATAACCCTAATTTTGATAATCTTTCGGGGTACTGTAGTCCCCCCATTCCAGTTATTACTTTAGTTGTCCTCCTCTGAACCCTCTCCAGCTCTGCTATGTCTGTCTTGTTCACTAGCAGCTTGCAAAGAAAATCCAGATAAATGTTACCAGTTGGGGATGTGTAACTGCACTGACACTTGTTATATGGGTAATGCTACTAAAACAGACATGTCATAAGAGGTGACAGGTCCACTTTAAACCCATTATACATCTATAAAAGTGTGGTTTGAAAGCTCAAGGTTTTCTTACTGCTTGCTGTATTGTTATTAAGAATTTAAAGAGGCTGTCTCATCCCAGACATTGGTGCCATATTGCTAGGATATGCCACCAATGTCAGCCTGGAGTTGGGTCCCACCTTTGAGATCCACTCTTATCTCCTGAATGGGGCCCCCAATGTGAAGGACAGCTCACGGACACTGCGCTGCCGCACACTATTCACTTGTTTGGAAGTTCCAAAAATAGCCGAATTCTGGCTCGGCTATTCCAGCCAGTCTTATAGAGGTGAATGGAAGACTGGCCATGCATGTGCGGTGTGCTGTCTTTTCACTTGTATGGGAGATCCAAAAATAGTTGAGCTCATCCGAGTGAATGGAGAGCATGCCGCACATGCGTGGTGCTCTTCTCTTTGCTTTGGGGGCCCCATTCTGAAGGTAGGAGCAGGTCCCAGAGGTCTTTGGGATATGCCTCCAATGTCTGAGATGACATAATCCCTTTAAAGTGACAATGCCTTTCTTTTAGTACATTTCTAAAAGAATATATTATCATGTAAAATAATTTATTAGGCCATTTATTTTATAAGACTGCTCTATCATAGTCAATAACCCATTTATTAATACTATTTTGTGTACCAAATGGAAATGTACAGTTCATATTGTAACATTTAATTATGAAATATCATATGTAAAGCATTAAGCACCTTTATAGCATAATGTTAAAAATAAATCCATAAAAAAGTACCAATAAATCATTCTCTTATATGCGTATGGGGTTTGACAGCTTTTTAACCTTTGTAAATAGTAAAATTTTACATAGAGAGATATAAGGATACTTTCTGTTGACTTTATTATGTTTTCAATGCTTTTTCCGTTCTGTATTACAATTTTTTGTAACTTTTATCTCCTTTCTTGATTTTACTAGCAAAAAAGAATGGGATTAAAGAACATGAGTGGCCAAAGATGTTATACATGACTGTTTATGTAGTTACTTTAATCACTTAGTCCGGCCTGGACTTCTGCCAAGATAAGAAATGTAAAACTTTAGCGTAGGAACGTTCTGCAAAATTTCAGCAAGCAGCTCCAATATCAGCATTCATTAAACATTATCTCCAAACATTTGTTACTAATGTTACTAATATTGATGTTAGTTTGTATATCAAGGGAAAAGCTGTTACAGGATGACTAAATGATAACAATTACATACTAAACCTGGAGGCAGAGTAAAAGCACTGATATATATGCAGAAAAGTGTCTCTTGCACGAAACCTCTAATTTAACATTGTTATTAGTAATGTCTTGCGACATCAAAGATTTTCTGTTAACAAAGGGGCCACGCCATGAAAGTAGAGATTTTATCAAAATGTAATCTCTGCTATTATTTTTTTACATTTGTCTTGAATTATAGCAATGTTAACGTTTCTTAATGTGCTTTTATTTTACAATTTTTAGCTTCATTGTTCATTTGTATATCACCTTATATAACACAAATATGCATTTGGTAGATTATGTAACATAGTAACATAGTTTATAAGGCTGAAAAAGACATTTGTCCATCCAGTTCAGCCTGTTATCCTGCAAGGGTAACATATGGGTCCTATGGATTCTGTGCCTATAGTCTAAACTGTTCATACACATTAGACGTATGTTGACCAAACATGCCTGGAGGGAAGGGCCGGTGTCACGGGGGGCCAAAGGCGCACTCGGTCTCCCATCAGCCGCAGACCTGCTGCTTAGCTTCGGGAGCGAGGATCTGTGTTTGGCCTCGTTCCCAGGGCGGCTTTGCTAGCTGGGAGGCTCCCTGCTCCTAGGTCTGCCTTGAGCACCGAGCTGATGACTCGGTGCTCGACTTGTCTGTCTGTCGGTCATGTGACGCTGGCCACGTCACATGACCCTCAGACCCCACTATAAATACAGGCAGCCTGCTGGCCAAAGGCTGCCTGTTAATTCTAGGCTTCTGGCTATTTGTTGGACTACTGAATACTCACCTGATCCTGTTCCCTGACGATCCTTTGCCTGCTCCTCCTGTACTGCGCATCCCTCCTGGTATTGTGACCTCGGCTCCCACCTGATTACTCTTTGCAGACTCCTCTGGTACTTCTCTACTCTCCTGGTATTTGACCCCGGCATTCTTTGCTTAACTCTTTATACTGCGTAGCTCTCTTGGTTCTGACCCGGTCCGTTCACGTTCCGTATTTTGTCTTGTCTGTCTTCCCTGCACATATCCTAAGTAAGGGACTGTAGTCCAGTTGTCCCCTGTCATCAGGACTCATGAGGCAAGTAGGCAGGGCCAGGGGTGAGGGTGGAGCGCAGTGGTCACTATCCTTCCCCCTGTGTGTGTGTGGACGTGACCGTTACAGCCGGCATGTTGGATTTCAACATGCCCGATCCTTTTGTTCTCATGAAGATAAGCTGCTTCCAGAGGTGTTTGTCAGTGGTTCTCCCAATTCAGAACACATCCACAGGTGTTCCAACTGAGCATGCATGTTTATTGGTAGAGGTGGTTGAGGGAATCTGGAGAGATAGCGGTTAGCAAGCCCATGTGTCTGGCCTTTAGGGACTATGATGCCTCTCTGGACCATTCTTGACTCATTTTTTTCTTGCTTTTCTCCTTTTTTGCATAATTTTTATCTTGTAGTACACACACACACTCATACACATAAAGAATAAGATACCCCACAGAAGACCACCTTTTTGAGAAGACATACTCTGTATATTGACCCACTTTGTGAAGAGGGCCACATCTCTAAGAGACCAATTTAAGCAAAAATTTGGGTGGTCATCTCAAAGAAGTTTTGTTGTATCTGCCCATGTGTGTGTATACACAGAGAAGGGGAGTTGCTGGGCTCAACCACTCACCCCTGCCTTGATTGCAGACTGTATGTTCCAAAATCATGACTCCGCTCAGGGGACATATTTCTTCCCTACAGTCAATCATGGTGGCATGGTGAACAGACAGCAGAACCAAATTTCCCCTTGCTACCTCCATAACAGTTTGCGCGTACATACAGTACATAAACACATACCTGTACACCAGTACCTGAGAAGACTACACATAATTTTAGGGGCAATGTGCCGGCAATGATAAGGAAGCTCTGTGCTAGGCACTGTTTTAGGGACTTTTACTGGCACTGTTATTGAACAGATAGACGCAATGTTATAGGGCAAAAAGTTAACCTTGTTAAAGGGACATGAGGCTGCACTGATATGGAATACCTGGCAATGTTATAGGATATTTGGTTGACACTGTTATTTGACATGTGGCTGCGCTGTTATGGTGCACAAATCATGGCAATGTTGCATTTTATGTTTTCTGTACAACACAAGTCCCAGCTCACCTTCACATGAAAATGGATCTTCTCTGTGCAGAAAAGGCCTGGAGAAAACTGGCAGAAGTCCAATGTAAATAAGGTCCAGCAGGTCATGAAGGATCCAATTAAAACATCAATCTTTATTATCCAAAGTTAAAAACTCCAGCTTGAGTCACAGAGTAGTCTTAACAGCTGGACAACAAAAACTGATAATTTAATTGAAACCTTATTGAATGCTGGACCTTATTCACATTTTTTGTTTTTTTATATTGTTTACTGTTTTTGTCAATACATTTCTGTTTGTATTGTGTAATGACCCTTGTGTAATGACCCATAAGCTGCAGATTTTGCAAAGGCAAAATCCATCTGCATTCTGCGCACAACGTGCCACTGTTTCTGCTTCAGTTTTTGAATTTGAATGCTGTAGACGGACCCTCTCGCCTTTTAGCCCCATTGAATGACGTGAGTTGACACCCACCACGGTTTCCAGCAGTATCATTTTGGACACCACGCCAAGAAAGGACATATCCTTTCTTGTCATGGTTACGACTGGAAACCATGGCTACATTAAGTGCAGTATGACCTCCCAAAAGCACTGGTGGCTTTTTGGTGCTAAAGCAAAATTGGTTGTATTGGCACTGTAGGGGTTTAATTGATGGATATTATAATCAATGAAGTTAATTATAAAATTATGACAATGGGTATGATCTTTAACGTGTTGCTGGCCTGTCACTACAGTGAAAGTTTCTGAAGATACTCAACCACAGATTGCCCAGTATTCATACTGAAAGCTGTTCATATAGTGAAGAAATAAAGGCAGAGTTTTGGCTTTTATTTCAGTGGCCCTGTATTTATTGTGGAACCTCTGTTATAAAGCCTAGGAGCTGTACAGCAAGGCTCCTGTCCTGAACTGACCATAGTGATAGAAACATTATTAAATGGTTGAAAAATGAACTGGTCTCTGACTCCCCAAATAATCTTGCACATTGGATTCTCTATTAACACATAATAGTTTATTGCAGTGGGCAGTGAATAACGCTTGAGCTACATGATTTGCAATTTTACAGTCATTAAATTATTATACTACCATATACACAATAAATTCCTATGGCAACCCCCCCCCAATAAACTTTTTTTTTTAAATAAAATAAAAATGGCATGAATGGATTTTCTTGTGATTCTGGTAAATTTCTAATAATTTCTTGCTATAGGAAGCCATTGTGGTTACATAATGGTGGTCCTGCAATTTTATCCTAATTCATAACTTACCGAGCAGGCCAGGCATTCTGTCTACAGCATCTACAGCATTTTGGTATTTTATTCTTTACAATTAGGATTGTAGCTACAGCAAGTAAAACATGCTACTTCAGCCATAGCATTATTAAATGGTAAGGAAAATTCCCTAAAGGATAGGAAAGAAACATGAATATGAAGTGCATTAAAGGGGTTCTCCGGGAATTAAGAAATGAAAATACTTACCATAAATATTACTTCATTATAAATATATTCCTAAATAGCTTTCATTAGTTATAATGGCTCGTTTTCTCTAGGGAGCAATCATTAGGAAAAACAAAATAGTCACCATCCTAATCACATAGCAGGATAAGTTACTTCACAACACTAAGCTAAAGAGCTGCATCATCCTCCTCATCCTTATTACTTCATTATAAATATATTCCTAAATAGCTTTCATTAGTTATAATGGCTAGTTTTCTCTAGGGAGCAATCATTAGGAGAAACAAAATGGCCGCCATCCTAATCACATAGAAGGATAAGTTACTTCACAACACTAAGCTAAAGCGCTGCCTCATCCTCCTCTCTGCTTGTTAGGGATTATGATCCCGAACAGTGGCGTGCCTAGAGGGGGGCGGGGGGTGCGGTCCGCCCCGGGTGTCAGGCTGTCAGCTATACAGGGGGGTGCTGCCTGAGCAGCAGCACCCGGCTGAATGTCTCTGCAAGAAAAGAGAGCTGTGATTCTCTTAGGAGAAAGGACCATCATCACCATGTGACCAGTAACATATCTGATATTACTGGTCACATGGCTATGAGGTAATCAAAGGTCCTTTCTCTCTACCAGGAGTGTTGCTGCAGGAGAAGTTTGCCATAATTGTGGAGCTTTTTTTGTGAAGATTACATCAGGAAAAGGTGACAGGGGCTGTTATGCTATTATACTGTAAAAGCTACTGTATAGTGTGGGGTGCTGTATATTGTGGGGTGCTATACTGTGTGGTGCTGTATACTGTGGGGTGCTGTATACTGTGGGGTACTTTATACTGTGGGGTGCTGTATATTGTGGGGTGCTTTATACTGTTAACTGTGGGGTGCTGTATATTGTATACTGTGGGGTGCTGTACTGCTCTGCTGTATACTGTGGGGTGCTGTATACTGTAGGGTGCTGTATATTGTGGAGTGCTATACTGCTCTACTGTATACTGTGGGGTGCTTTATACTGTGGGGTACTGTATGCTGTATAATGAGGGGTGCTGTATACTTTATACTGGGGTGCTGTATACTGTATACTGTGGAGTACTGTATATTGTGGAGTGCTATACTGCTGTACTGTATACTGTGGGGTGCTGTATACTGTGGGGTGCTGTATATGCTGGTGTGCTATACTGCTCCACTGTATACTGAGGGGTGCTGTAAACTGTATACTGTGGGGTGCTGTATACTGTAGCGTGCTGTATACTGTGGGGTACTGTATACTGTGGGGTGCTGTAGTGCTCTGCTGTATACTGTAGGGTGCTGTATATTGTGGAGTGCTATGCTGCTCTACTGTATACTGTGGGGTGCTGTATACTGTGGGGTGCTGTATACTGTGGGGTACTGTATACTGAGGGGTGCTGTATACTGTGGGGTGCTGTATAATGTGAGGTACTGTATACTGTGGGGTTCTGTATACTGTATACTGTAGGGTGCTGTATACTTGGGGGTGCTATACTGCTCTAAAGTATACTGTGGGGTGCTATACTATATGCTATAGGATGCTATACTGCATACTGTGGGGTGTTATACTATGTATTGTATACTGTGGGGTACTATATACTGTGGGGTGTTGTATAATGTGGGGTGCTGTATTAGAGTTGTTACGATACCAAATTTTTTATTCGATTTCGATACCATAAAAAGGTATTGCGATACTCGATACCATTCGATACCACGCAAAAAAAATAAAACAAAAAAGCCACGTGCATTCATCATTTAAAAAAAATGGCGAATCGTGCAGTTTTTATTTTTCTGTTCCGGTGTTCACCGCATAGATTTTTTATATATTTTAATAGTTTGGACTTTTCGGACATGGCGATATGTGATATGTTTATTTATTTCTTGTTTATATATAAAATTGGGAAAGGGGGTGATTTATACTTAATATTTAGGTGTTTTTTTTTCAAACTTTTTTTCAAACTTTTTATTTAATAACTATTTCCCCCTTAGGGGCTAGAACCTGAGATTTTTTTCATCCCTTGTCCTACTCACCTTGATAGAGCTCTATCAGGGTGAATAGGACTTTGCACTCTCCCTGCTGCTCTGTGCTCTGTGCACACAGCAGCAGGGAGCTGACTATGGCAGCCAGGGCTTCAGTAGCATACTGGCTGCCATGGTAACCGATCGGAGCCCCAGGATTACACTGCTGGGGCCCCGATCAGAAGCTGCCACTGCACCACCAATGAAAAGAGGTGAGGAGACTCTGTGGCCACTGCCACCAATGATTTTAATACTGGGGGGTTGAGGGGGGGCGGGCTCACTGCGCCACCAATGATTTTAATACTGAGGGGGGCGCACTGCGCCACCAATGATAATTAACCTTCAATACAGGAGGCAGGTACTGGCAGCAAATCAGCAGCAGTTAACCCCTCAGGTGCCGCACCTGAGGGGGTAACTACCGCTGATTGCAGCTCCCTGTCAGAGGCAGGGTGCCGGCAATGTGATTCTGCTGCCGGCACCTGCCTCCTGTATTAAAAGCTAAAGACTACCTTTCGTGGCTTTGGACTTAGTTAAGTTAGCAGGACATGTAGAGCGGCTCCCAGGGATCTCCCTGCATCTACTATTATTCCTGGGCACTGCTCCGTTCGCCAGCTGTGCCACAGTTACAGTCTCCTGCTCTGTATGCTAATTACTACTATCGGAGCGATGGGGAGGAGACATCAGCTTCTCTCCTGGGCGTTCCTTCTTGGAACGCCCAGGAGAGAAGCTGATGTCTCCTCCCCATCGCTCCGATAGTAGTAATTAGCATACGGAGCAGGAGACAGTAATGGGGGCACAGCAGGCGAACGGAGAGGCACCCAGGAATAATAGTAGGTGCACGGAGATCCCTGGGCGCCGCTCTACATGTCATGCTAACTTAACTAAGTCCGAACCCATAAAAAAGGTCCTCCTATCATTGGTGGCGCAGTGTGCCCGCCCCTACTTTGCCCCTCTCTCCTCATTGGCAGCGCGGCACAGGGGGAGGGAGAGACTGCTTCCTTCTCCCCTGTGATACTGAGGGTACATGAGCACGTCGACAGCAGCACGCTCATGTTCTCTGATACTAGACTGCGCAGCAGCGCTGCCCAGTATCGAAAAATAGCGGGACAAAAGTATCGATTGGGTATCGAAATTTCGATACCCCCAACAACCCTATGCTGTATATACTGTGGGGTGTTATACTATGTATTGCATATTGTGGAGTGCTGTATACTGTGGGGTGCTATACTATATATTGCATAACGTAGGGTGCTGTATTCTATAGAGTGCTATACTGCATACTGTGGGGTGCTGTATACTATAGGGTGCTATACTGCATACTGTGGGGTGCTGTATACTATAGGGTGCTATACTGCATAATGTGGAGTGCTGTATACTGTGTATTGCATACAATGGGGTACTGTATACTGGGCGGTGTTATATACTGTATACTGTGGGGTATTACACTGTATACTGCGGAGTGTTGTACGCTATACACTATGAGGGGCTGGGGGTACAATAGATGTCAAATCAACAAATCTGACCCAGATAAATTAAGTGTATTAGGTTCTCCTAAATAAAACCTCCCCCCCCCCCCCCCCTACGGCTGATAGCCCCCAATTTTATTTTTATTTTTATTTTTTTGCATTTTACATTCATCCTATAATCTGTAATAATAATTCCACTCTATTTCATTAACAGTCCTCTGACCATTAAACACTGGAGAGCTATTGTATCTGTGTTCACTCCTACACCAGGGATGTGGTTCTGTGCACTGTCACCACTCGTCCCTCTATTGCTTCCTTTTCATTGATGCATTCTGAACGGATCCTTATCCATTCAGAATGCATTGGGGGCTGAACTGATCCGTTTTGGGCCACTTGTGAAAGCCCTGAAACGGATCTCACAAGCGGACACAGAAAGTAGCTTAACTCACTTGTATGCTCGCCGCTGTCCGCCGCTTACCATCCAGGTGGGAAAACCTCCAATCTTCCTTGTAGCCGCTTGCTCCAGTGCTCCTGAGCAAGAAAATGGCTGTGCTGTGAGGCCTGTGCCTTCTAGTGAAGTGACCACCTCACCAGTGTTGTGTGTGTGTCAGTGTGTGTCTGCAGATACACTGCCGCCGAGCTGAGCCTGCAAAAAGCACTGTGGTGTGTGGCAGTTAGGAGTGGTGCGGACAGGCACTGTGGCACTGTGGTGTGTGGCAGTTAGAAATGGTGCAGGCAGTCACAGTGGCACTGTGGCAGAACAGTGTGCAGGCAAGAGGCAGCAGACTAGACAGACTAGAGAGGTATTTTTTCAATGGGGGGGAGGGGTGTTGAGGAGTCACAAGGCTGCTGCCAGCCAGTGTCAGGGCAGAAATTTACAAGGGGCCCAAGGCTTATTAACCTGTAGCATACCAGTGCCGTACCTGTACGGCGCTGCAGGACGTGACCTGAGTCCCAGCGCTGTACAGGTATGGCGGGATGATCGGGCAACTCCAGCCCGCTCTATAAAAATATAACATGATCCGTCCCGTCAGGTGAACCTGTAAAAAAAATAATATAAAACAGCCATTTTTTTCTTCACCTTTCTTCACAAAATGTGTAATACCAAGCTTACATTGTATTTTCATGGTGACAGATTCCCTTTAAATTTTCTTTTACAAGCAATTTTCTGTTTACTTGCGATTAAAAAATGTTATTTCAAACAAAATAAATATTTCAGTATATATAACCCCTTCACGCAACATCACATACATGTACGTGGGGGAATGTGGTGCCTCACCGCATCCCCACGTGCATGTACGTGATCGGCTTTCACTGTCAGCGCAGGGAGCGAAGCGCTGAAGCTTCAGTGAAGCCGGCGTGCTGGGGTTGCTAGGCAACCAGAGAAGCCGGCAGGCACTGTATAGGCGCTCTGACCCACCCGCGATCGCTGTGATTGGTCCATTACTGCAGAGGGACCAATCGCAGCGCATTGGGGCAGGTAAGGGGGGGGTTAGGGAGGGACTATGTGTTTCTCCTTCTCTGATCGCCCCAATTCCTGTCAAAGAAGCGATCAGAGAAGGAGATACTGTGAAAATATTCCCGACCTATGACGAGTATACTCGTCATGGCGCACTGCTACTTAGCGCACCATGATGAGTATACACGTCATGGCATTTAACTGTCACCATGTCTGCAGACATGGTGACAGCGCTGAGATCCCGGCTGTCACACACAGCCGGGCACCTTGGGTCAATGCCGAGGGGGGTCCTGTGACCCCCCCATGTCGGCGATCGCTGCAAACCGCAGGTCAATTCAGACCTGCGGATTGTAGCGCTTTCTGCAGTTTCCGATCCCCGCGGTCCCTGACCGCGGGGATCAGAAACTTTAGTATGTCTAAAATAAATATTTTTCACCCCCCTGCACCCCTGAATGATGATATGTGGGCGGGTGTCGCAGGCGGTGGGGAGGTGCGGTAAGGTGCGGGAGGCGGGCGGTGCGGCAGGCGGGATTGCGATCCCCCGCCCGCCTCCCCTTGAATGATCGTTGGTGTCTAGTGGGTATACCAGGGTGCCAGCACATTGCTGGCACCCTGGTATAAACGGCTGACATCTGCGATGCGATGTCAGCCGTTTAACCCTTTCCATACAGCGGTCCGTACGGACCGCTGTATGGAAAAGGTTAACAGCGCAGGGAGCTCCCTCCCTCTCCCATCGGGGGGCTGCTGTGCCTTTGCAGCCCCCCGATGGGAGAGGGAGAGAGCCCCCAGAGAGCCCCCCTCAGCCCTGTGCTTACCCTTCCCCGTCTGCGCAGTTCTGACCAGTACTGAGCAGATGGGGAAGGTTCCCATGGCAACAGGACGCCTCTCAGGCGTCCTGCTGTCCATGGTGCTGAACAGATCTATGCTAAAAGCATAGATCTGTTCAGTGTAAGTAAAATACAGTACAGTGCAATATATATTGTACTGTACTGTATTATACAGACATCAGACCCACTGGATCTTCAAGAACCAAGTGGGTCTGGGTCAAAAAAAAAGTAAAAAAAAATGAAAAAAGTAAAGTTTCAAAAAAACACATTTATCACAGAATAAAAAAATAAAATAAAAAATACACTACACATATTAGGTATCGCCGCGTCTGTAACGACCTGATCTATAAAACGGTCATGTTACTTTCCCCGCACGGTGAACGCCATAAAAATAAAAAAATAAAAACTATGAGGAAATTGAAATTTTGCCCACCTTACTTCCCAAAAAAGGTAATAAAAGTGATCAAAAAAGTCGCATGTACGCCAAAAAAGTACCAATCAAACCGTCACCTCATCCCGCAAAAAAATGAGCCCTTACATGAGACAATGGCCCAAAAAATAAAAAAACTATGGGTCTCAGACTATGGAGATACTAAAACATGATTTTTTTTTGTTTCAAAAATGATATTATTGTGTAAAACCCTGATAAATTATAAAAAGGTAGACATATTAGGTATTGCCATGTCCGTAAGAACGTGATCTATAAAAATAACACATGACCTAACCCCTCAGGTGAACACTGTAAAAAAAATTAAATAAAAACGGTGTCAAAAAAGCTATTTTTTTGTTACCTTACTTCACAAAAAGTGTAATAGCAAGCGATCAAAAAGTCATATGCACCCCAAAATAGTGCCAATCTAACCGTCATCTCATCCCGCAAAAATCATACCCAACCTGAGACAATCGCCAAAAAACTGAAAAAACTATGGCTCTCAGACTATGGAGACACTAAAACATGTTTTTTTTTGTGTCAAAAATGATATTATTGTGTAAAACCTAAATAAATAAAAAAGTATACATATTAGGTATCGTCACGTCCGTAAGAACCTGCTCTATAAAAATAGCACATGATCTAACCTGTCAGATGAACGTTGTAAATAATAAAAAATAAAAACAGTGCCAAAACAGCTATTTTTTGGCAAATTTTCTATTTTAATTCATTTTTTCCCATAACAAAGCAAGGGTTAACAGCCAAACAAAACTCAATATTTATTGCCCTGATTCTTTAGTTTATAGAAATGCCCCATATGTGGTCGTAAACTGCTGTATGGCCACACGGCAGGGCGCAGAAGGAAAGGAGCGCCATATGGTTTTTGGAAGGCAGTTTTTGCTGGACTGGTTTTTTGACACCATGTCCCATTTGAAGCCCCCCCGATGCACCCCTAGAGTATAAACTCCAAAAAATGACCCCATTTTGGAAACTACACCCCTCAAGGTATTCAAAACTGATTTTACAAACTTTGTTAACCCTTTAAGTGTTCCACAAGAGTTAATGGCAAATGGAGATTAAATTTCTGAATTTCTATTTTTTGTTACTTTGCCTCACAAAAAAGTGTAATATAGAGCAACCAAAAATCATATGTACCCTAAAATAGTACCAACAAAACTGCCACCTTATCCCGTAGTTTCCAAAATGGGGCCACTTTTTTGGAGTTTCTAACCTAGGGGTGCATCAGGGGGCTTTAAATGGGACATGGTGTCTAAAAACAATCCAGCAAAATCTGCCTTCCAGAAACCATATGGTGTTCCTTTCCTTCTGCGCCCTGCCGTGTGCCCGTACAGCAGTTTACGACCACATATGGGGTGTTTCTGTAAACTACAGAATCAGGGCCATAAATAAAGAATTTTGTTTGGCTGTTAACCCTTGCTTTGTAACTGGAAAAAAAATATTAAAATGGAAAATCTGCCAAAAATGTGAAATTTTGAAATTGTGTCTCTATTTTCCATTAAATCTTGTGCAACACCTAAAGGGTTAACAAAGTTTGTAAAATCAGTTTTGAATACCTTGAGGGGTGTAGTTTCTTAGATGGGGTCACTTTTATGGAGTTTCTTCTCTAGGGGTGCATCAGGGGGGCTTCAAATGGGACATGGTGTCAAAAAAAACAGTCCAGCAAAACCTGCCTTCCAAAAACCGTATGGCATTCCTTTCCTTCTGCGCCCTGCCGTGTGCCCGTACAGCAGTTTATGACCACATATGGGGTGCTTCTGTAAACTACAGAATCAGGGCCATAAATAATGAGTTTTGTTTGGCTGTTAACCCTTGCTTTGTAACTGGAAAAAAAATATTAAAATGGAAAATCTGCCAAAAATGTGAAATTTTGAAATTGTGTCTCTATTTTCCATTAAATCTTGTGCAACACCTAAAGGGATAACAAAGTTTGTAAAATCAGTTTTGAATACCTTGAGGGGTGTAGTTTCTTAGATGGGGTCACTTTTATGGAGTTTCTACTCTAGGGGTGCATCAGGGGGGCTTCAAATGTGACATGGTGTAAAAAAAAACAGTCCAGCAAAATTAGCCCTCCAAAAACCAAACGGCGCACCTTTCACTCTACGCCCCGCTGTGTGGCCATACAGTAGTTTATGGCCACATATGGGGTGTTTCTGTGAACAGCAGAGTCAGGGCAATAAAGATACAGTCTTGTTTGGCTGTTAACAGACATGGTGACAGCGCTGAGATCCCGGCTGTCACACACAGCCGGGCACCTTGGGTCAATGCCGAGGGGGGTCCTGTGACCCCCCCATGTCGGCGATCGCTGCAAACCGCAGGTCAATTCAGACCTGCGGATTGTAGCGCTTTCTGCAGTTTCCGATCCCCGCGGTCCCTGACCGCGGGGATCAGAAACTTTAGTATGTCTAAAATAAATATTTTTCACCCCCCTGCACCCCTGAATGATGATATGTGGGCGGGTGGTGCAGGGGGGGTGTCGCAGGCGGTGGGGAGGTGCGGTAAGGTGCGGGAGGCGGGCGGTGCGGCAGGCGGGATTGCGATCCCCCGCCCGCCTCCCCTTGAATGATCGTTGGTGTCTAGTGGGTATACCAGGGTGCCAGCACATTGCTGGCACCCTGGTATAAACGGCTGACATCTGCGATGCGATGTCAGCCGTTTAACCCTTTCCATACAGCGGTCCGTACGGACCGCTGTATGGAAAAGGTTAACAGCGCAGGGAGCTCCCTCCCTCTCCCATCGGGGGGCTGCTGTGCCTTTGCAGCCCCCCGATGGGAGAGGGAGAGAGCCCCCAGAGAGCCCCCCTCAGCCCTGTGCTTACCCTTCCCCGTCTGCGCAGTTCTGACCAGTACTGAGCAGATGGGGAAGGTTCCCATGGCAACAGGACGCCTCTCAGGCGTCCTGCTGTCCATGGTGCTGAACAGATCTATGCTAAAAGCATAGATCTGTTCAGTGTAAGTAAAATACAGTACAGTGCAATATATATTGTACTGTACTGTATTATACAGACATCAGACCCACTGGATCTTCAAGAACCAAGTGGGTCTGGGTCAAAAAAAAAGTAAAAAAAAATGAAAAAAGTAAAGTTTCAAAAAAACACATTTATCACAGAATAAAAAAATAAAATAAAAAATACACTACACATATTAGGTATCGCCGCGTCTGTAACGACCTGATCTATAAAACGGTCATGTTACTTTCCCCGCACGGTGAACGCCATAAAAATAAAAAAATAAAAACTATGAGGAAATTGAAATTTTGCCCACCTTACTTCCCAAAAAAGGTAATAAAAGTGATCAAAAAAGTTGCATGTACGCCAAAAAAGTACCAATCAAACCGTCACCTCATCCCGCAAAAAAATGAGCCCTTACATGAGACAATGGCCCAAAAAATAAAAAAACTATGGGTCTCAGACTATGGAGATACTAAAACATGATTTTTTTTTGTTTCAAAAATGATATTATTGTGTAAAACCCTGATAAATTATAAAAAGGTAGACATATTAGGTATTGCCATGTCCGTAAGAACGTGATCTATAAAAATAACACATGACCTAACCCCTCAGGTGAACACTGTAAAAAAAATTAAATAAAAACGGTGTCAAAAAAGCTATTTTTTTGTTACCTTACTTCACAAAAAGTGTAATAGCAAGCGATCAAAAAGTCATATGCACCCCAAAATAGTGCCAATCTAACCGTCATCTCATCCCGCAAAAATGATACCCAACCTGAGACAATCGCCAAAAAACTGAAAAAACTATGGCTCTCAGACTATGGATACACTAAAACATGTTTTTTTTTTGTATCAAAAATGATATTATTGTGTAAAACCTAAATAAATAAAAAATTATACATATTAGGTATCGTCACGTCCGTAAGAACCTGCTCTATAAAAATAGCACATGATCTAACCTGTCAGATGAACGTTGTAAATAATAAAAAATAAAAACAGTGCCAAAACAGCTATTTTTTGGCAAATTTTCTATTTTAATTCATTTTTTCCCATAACAAAGCAAGGGTTAACAGCCAAACAAAACTCAATATTTATTGCCCTGATTCTTTAGTTTATAGAAATGCCCCATATGTGGTCGTAAACTGCTGTATGGCCACACGGCAGGGCGCAGAAGGAAAGGAGCGCCATATGGTTTTTGGAAGGCAGTTTTTGCTGGACTGGTTTTTTGACACCATGTCCCATTTGAAGCCCCCCCGATGCACCCCTAGAGTATAAACTCCAAAAAATGACCCCATTTTGGAAACTACACCCCTCAAGGTATTTAAAACTGATTTTACAAACTTTGTTAACCCTTTAAGTGTTCCACAAGAGTTAATGGCAAATGGAGATTAAATTTCTGAATTTCTATTTTTTGTTACTTTGCCTCACAAAAAAGTGTAATATAGAGCAACCAAAAATCATATGTACCCTAAAATAGTACCAACAAAACTGCCACCTTATCCCGTAGTTTCCAAAATGGGGCCACTTTTTTGGAGTTTCTAACCTAGGGGTGCATCAGGGGGCTTTAAATGGGACATGGTGTCTAAAAACAATCCAGCAAAATCTGCCTTCCAGAAACCATATGGTGTTCCTTTCCTTCTGCGCCCTGCCGTGTGCCCGTACAGCAGTTTACGACCACATATGGGGTGTTTCTGTAAACTACAGAATCAGGGCCATAAATAAAGAATTTTGTTTGGCTGTTAACCCTTGCTTTGTAACTGGAAAAAAAATATTAAAATGGAAAATCTGCCAAAAATGTGAAATTTTGAAATTGTGTCTCTATTTTCCATTAAATCTTGTGCAACACCTAAAGGGTTAACAAAGTTTGTAAAATCAGTTTTGAATACCTTGAGGGGTGTAGTTTCTTAGATGGGGTCACTTTTATGGAGTTTCTACTCTAGGGGTGCATCAGGGGGGCTTCAAATGTGACATGGTGTAAAAAAAAACAGTCCAGCAAAATTAGCCCTCCAAAAACCAAACGGCGCACCTTTCACTCTACGCCCCGCTGTGTGGCCATACAGTAGTTTATGGCCACATATGGGGTGTTTCTGTGAACAGCAGAGTCAGGGCAATAAAGATACAGTCTTGTTTGGCTGTTAACCCTTACTTTGTTAGTGGAAAAAATGGGTTAAAATTGAAAATTAGCCAAAAAAATGAAATTCTCAAATTTCATCTCCATTTGCCAATAACTCTTGTGCAACACCTAAAGGGTTATTGACGTATGTAAAATCAGTTTTGAATACCTTGAGGGGTGTAGTTTCTTAGATGGGGTCACTTTTAGGGAGTTTCTACTCTAGGGGTGCATCAGGGGGCTTCAAATGGGACATGGTGTAAATAAACCAGTCCATAAAAATCAGCCTTCCAAAAACCAAACGGTGCACCTTTCACTCTACGCCCCGCTGTGTGGCCGTACAGTAGTTTACGGCCACATATTGGGTGTTTCTGTAAACGGCAGAGTCAGGGCAATAAAGATAGTCTTGTTTGGCTGTTAACCCTTGCTTTGTTAGTGGAAAAAATGGGTTAAAATGAAAAATTAGACAAAAAAATGAAATTCTCAAATTTCCTCCCCATTTGCCAATAACTCTTGTGCAACACCTAAAGGGTTAACAATGTATGCAAAATCAGTTTTGAATACCTTGTGGGGTGTAGTTTCTTAGATGGGGTCATTTTTGGGTGGTTTCTATTATGTAAGCCTCGCAAAGTGACTTCAGACCTGAACTGGTCCCTAAAAATTTAGTTTTTGTAAATTTCGGAAAAATTTCAAGATTTGCTTCTAAACTTCTAAGCCTTATAACATCCCCAAAAAATAAAATATCATTCCCAAAATAATTCAAGCATGAAGTAGACATATGGGGAATGTAAAGTCATCACAATTTTTTGGGGTATTACTATGTATTACAGAAGTAGAGAAACTGAACCTTTGAAATTTGCAAATTTTTCAAAATTTTTGGTAAATTAGGTATTTTTTTGTGCAAAAAAAATAATTTTTTTGACTTCATTTTACCAGTGTCATGAAGTACAATATGTGACGAAAAAACAATCTCAGAATGGCCTGGATAAGTCAAAGCGTTTTAAAGTTATTAGCACTTAAAGTGACACTGGTCAGATTTCCAAAAAATGGCCTGGTCCTTTAGGTGAAAATGAGCCCGGTCCTTAAGGGGTTAAATGTAAAAATAAAGTTCTTATGGTTTCGGCAGGGGGAAGGGGGGTGCCAGAGAAAGTTCCCTGCCCCGGGTGCCAAATACCCTAGGCACGCCACTGATCCCGAATAGAGTTGAGCGAACCCGAACTGTAAAGTTCGGGTTCGTACCGAACTTTAGGGTTTTCGGCACCTTGACCTGAACCCGAACATTTAGTTCGGGTTCGGTGATTTATATGGCGCTTTTTGAAAGGCTGCAAAGCAGCCAATCAACAAGCGTCATACTACTTGCCCCACAAGGCCATCACAGCCCTGCCTACTATTGGCATGGCTGTGATTGGCCAACTGCAGCATGTGACCCAGCCTCTATTTAAGCTGGAGTCACGTAGCGCCGCCCGTCCCTTTGCTCGTATTAGTGTAGGGAGAGGCTGCAGCTACTGTGAGGGAGAGATCAGGGAGAAATCTTATCAAGAACTGGTTTATGTACTCAGCGATCTACAGAAAAAGTGTTTTGTGGGTGCAGTGCACAATTTTTTTAAGCCTGCCCTGAGCCAACTACTGCTGAAAACGAACTTTTTTTTCTTCAGTTAGTCAATATCAATACATGATCGGCAGCCATTTTATGCAACGATAGTGCACCAGCATAGGCTATCTGCAAGTCCAGAAATACAGCTTTGGCATACTGGGGTGAAAAAACCCTCTAATATACTGCACATCTGGGATTAGACATGCATAAGTGACTGTCACATTTAGGACAGAAATACAGCTTTTTGGTTAGGGTGAAAAAAGCCTCTAATACACTGCACATCTGTGATTACACGTGCATAAGTCACTGTCACATTTAGGCCATAAATATGGCTTTGGCATACTGGGGTGAAAAAAGCCTCTAATATGCTGCACATCTGTGATTACACGTGCATAAGTCACTGTCACATTTAGGACAGAAATACAGCTTTTGGTTACTGGGGTGAAAAAACCCTCTAATATACTGCACATCTGTGATTACACGTGCATAAGTCACTGTCACATTTAGGACAGAAATACAGCTTATGGTTACTGGGGTGAAAAAACCCTCTAATATACTGCACATCTGTGATTACACGTGCATAAGTCACTGTCACATTTAGGACAGAAATACAGCTTTTTGGTTAGGGTGAAAAAACCCTCTAATATACTGCACATCTGTGATTACACGTGCATAAGTGACTGTCACATTTAGGCCATAAATACGGCTTTGGCATACTGGGGTGAAAAAAGCTTTTAATATACTGCACATCTGTGATTACACGTGCATAAGTCACTGTCACATTTAGGACAGAAATACAGCTTTTTGGTTAGGGTGAAAAAAGCCTCTAATATACTGCACATCTGGGATAAGATGTGCATAAGTGAGTGTCACAAATACCTAAATACCACATTTAGGCCACAAATACCGCTGTCATATAGAGTTAAAAAAAAAATAGAGTGCAATACCCTACATCAGGGTTTATATTGGCGGTTAATTATTTTTAACATACTTAACCACTTTTTACTTTGCTTTGTGAACGCTAACTATGTTGCCTCCTCTTCCTACTCGGCTTCCTCCTCCTCTTCTACCACCTCCTCATCCGGTCAGCGACAGACCTTCACCACCAACTTCCGCACAGCCAGGGGTAAATGTCAGCAGGCCATTCTGAAACTGATGTGTTTGGGGGACAGGCCCCACACCGCGCAGGAGTTGTGGCGGGGTATAGAACAACAGACTGACGATTAGTTGCTGCCAGTGGACCTCAAGCCTGGCCTGGTGGTGTGCGATAATGGGCGTAATCTCGTTGCAGCTCTGGGACTAGCTGGTTTGACGCACATCCCTTGCCTGGCGCATGTGCTGAATTTGGTGGTGCAGAAATTCATTCACAACTACCCCGACATGTCTGAGCTGCTGCATAAAGTGCGGGCCGTCTGTGCGCGCTTCGGCGTTCTCATCCTGCCGCCGCTCGGCTGTCTGCTCTACAGCGTAACTTCGGCCTTCCCGCTCACCGCCTCATATGCGACGTGCCCACCAGGTGGAACTACACCTTGCACATGCTGGACAGACTGTGCGAGCAGCAGCAGGCCATAGTGGAGTTTCAGCTGCAGCACGCACGGGTGAGTTGCACTGTGGAACAGCACCACTTCACCACCAATGACTGGGCCTCCATGCGAGACCTGTGTGCTCTGTTGCGCTGTTTTGAGTACTCCACCAACATGGCCAGTGGCGATGACGCCGTTATTAGCGTTACAATACCACTTCTATGTCTCCTTGAGAAAACACTTAAGGCGATGATGGAAGAGGATGTGGCCCAGGACGAGGAGGAGGAAGAGGGGTCATCTCTAACACTTTCAGGCCAGTCTTTTAGAAGTGGCTCAGAAAGAGGATTTTTGCAACAGCAGAGGCCAGCTACAAACTTGGCCAGCCAGGGCCCACTACTGGAGGATGAGGAGGATGAGGATGAGGAGGAGGATGGGGACGAAGCATGTTCACAGCGGGGTGGTATCCAACGCAGCTCAGGCCCATCGCTGGTGCGTGGCTGGGGGGATACGGAGGACGCAGAAGATACGCCTCCCACAGAGGACAGCTTGTCCTTACCTCTGGGCAGCCTGGCACACATGATCGACTACATGCTGCAGTGCCTGCGCAACGACTGCAGAGTTGCCCACATTTTAACGTGAAAATGCGCGACTACAGGCGCACGCTGGTAGACGCGCTCCTGAGAGCATTCCCGACTGACGCCGGGGGACAAGTGGAAGCACAAAGCGAAGGCAGGGGAGGAGGAAGAGGTTGCCAACGCAGCTGTGTCAGCGCCAGCACCTCAGAAGGCAGGGTTAGCATGGCCGACATGTGGAAAAGCTTTGTCACCTCGCCGCAACAACCGGCCCCAACTGCTGATATGGAGCGTGTTATAAGGAGGCAGCATTTGAACAACATGGTGGAACAGTACCTATGCACACGCCTACACGTACTGACTGATGGTTCTGCCCCATTCAACTTCTGGGTCTCCAAATTGTCCACATGGCCAAAGCTTGCCCTGTATGCCTTGGAGGTTCTGGCCTGCCCTGCAGCCAGTGTACTCTCTGAACGTGTATTTAACATGGCAGAAGGCGTCATTACAGACTGACGCAGCCGCCTGTCCACAGCCAACGTGGGCAAGCTCACGTTCATTAAAATGAACCAGTCTTGGATCCCACAAGACTTGTCTGTACCTTCAATTTAGAAACAAATGGGCGGCACTGTGCTTCAGTCGCGGTCCAGGTGCACGGTCAAAAGGTTGATACCTCAGATACTTGCAATAGAAAGACCAGCACTCCGTGATTCCAATAATGAAGAAAAGGCTTTCTTTATTCGTCACCCATATGTGACGCGCGTTTCGACACCAGTGTGTCTTTGTCAAAGTACAGGTGATAACAGCTCAATTTTACATACGAATGGCACCATTTAAATACAATTCAAATAACCCGCCTCCTAGTCACGCAAGTGATCACATGGTCGGGGGCAGAATAGACATTTATACCACCATTAAACATACATTCTTGTACTCAAGTCAAGTGCAATGATTCTTTGTTTCCTTTTTTTTATTTGTCCCAATATTTTGGGGGCTACCTACCCTAATAAAAAATAAAAAAAAACATTGTTGGCTACCTGTTCCTCCTCCATTGCTGCCTCCACCTACAACACCACATTCACCGCCTCCTCAACCTCCGACTCCATATCCACCTCCTTCTCTGAGTTGCAGGTTAATCATTTTTAATTTTTTGTTATTTTATTTCATTTTAAGTTATTTCTCTATTCACATTTGTTTGCAGAGCAGTTGCCATGATCTTAAGCACATTTTACTGCCTTTTACATCCCTCTAGCCTTTTCAAGGACTATTTTAGAGCCATTTTAATTTAAAAAAGTTTTAAATTTAATTAGTGTCCTAAATTGAAAAAATTCTTATTTGTAATTGTCAGGTGACATTTTACCATTTTTGGCGTATACAAACCCCTGCTGTGCCTGGGTGACAGGGGCCTAAATCTCTCAAAATCCTCTGTTGTATTGCTGGGTGACATGAACCCCCTTTTGCCGTGAATGAACCCCTGCTGTGCCTGGGTGACAGGGGCCTAAATCTCTCAAAATCCTGTGTTATATTGCTGGGTGACATGATCCCCCTTTTGCCGTGAATGAACCCCTGCTCTGCATTGCTGACAAGGAACTAAATTTAGTGAAAACATCTGTTACTGATCGGAAGATGCGCGACTACAAGCGCACGCTGATGATAGCATTCCCACCTGACAGCGGGGGCACAGTGGAAGCACAAGGTGAAGGCAGAGGAGGAGGAAGAGGTCGCCAACGCAGCTGGGGCACCACCAGCACCTGAGAAGGCAGGGTTAGCATGGCCAAAATGTGGAAAAGCTTTGTCAGCCTTGGAGGTGCTGCCCTGCCCTGCAGCCAGTGTATAGTGTGAACGTGTGTTTAGTACGGCAGAGAGCATTATCACAGGCCACAGCCAATGTGGACAAGATTACGTTTATTAAAATCAACCAGGCATGGATCCCACAGGACTTGTCCGTACCTTGCGCAGAATAGACCTTTATACCTGCCTCAACCATCCATTCTTGTACTCAAGTGCACTTATTCTTAGTTTTATTTTGTTATATGTCCCAATATTTTGGGGGATACCCCAATAAAAAAAATTAAAAACACAAATCAGTGTCGGCTACCTATTCCTCCCTCACCGCCGCTTCCACCTACACCGCCACGTCAACCTACACCGCCACATACACCCATCCACCGCCTCCTCAACCTCCTACTCCTAGATCCAGTGTCACGGCGGACAGGATACAAGATACACAGAAAATCAACAAAAAAGTGTCTAGGCAAGAAGCTGGGGATACAGGTCACCTCCTGACAAATCCCTACCAGCTCTCCCTAGACTTCTATGCCCACATTCAGACCCTGAAGGTGGGAATGAACGTGTCCCCGTGCCTAGGCTGAAGATTCCCTAAAATCCCTAAGATGGTGAAAGGGGGAAAGAGGCAGCCTGCTCCCTCAGGACCTGGAGGGGGCAGGCGTCTCTCTAACAGCCTAGACAGACAACCTCAAGAAAACAAAACCAACTTATCTTTTACTGAGCAGGAACAGCAAATCCTTCCTTCCTTCCTCTGAACCAGACAGAAGCTATAACCCGCACAGGACACTGGGAGTGGGCGTAATTTAAACTCAACCCAACGACCCCACCCAGTGCACCTGAAAGGAGGCAGATATAGCTCAACTCCAAAACAAAAACAAAAGGCTACACACGTGCTGCTAACCTGGCAGACCTCCGCACATAGCCTGAGCAGGGCATGACATCCAGATTGTTATTTTTAATTTTTCTGTATTTTATGTTATTTTAAGTCATTTCCCTATCCACATTTGTTTGCAGAACAGTTGTCATGCTCTTAAGCACATTTTTATGCCTTTTGCAGCCCTCTAGCCCTTTCCAGGACTATTTTAGAGCCATTTTAGTGCCCAAAAGTTCGGGTCCCCATTAACTTCAATGGGGTTCGGGTTCGGGTTCAAGTTCGGGTTCCGAACTTGAACATCCAGGTGTCTGCTCAACTCTAATCCCGAATACAGATAAGATTTTCAGCTGAATCTTTGTAGGAATGGAGTTTATGAGCAGAGGTGGCTAATGAGCAGTAGCACTTGTGTACAGTCTCCATTACCACAGTCTGTCCTCTCTGTACTTCATGTCTCTTGATGAACTCCATTCCCACAAAGATTCAGCTAAATATCATATTAAACTGTAGTCAGGATCATAATCCCTGACAGTCAGAGCAAAGAGGAGGATGAGGCAGCTCTTTCTCTCAGTGTTGTAAAGTAACTTGTCCTGTGTGATAAGGACAGGTTTTGTGTGTACTAACAGGACAGCAACCATTTTGTTTCCCCTAATGATTGCTCCCTAGACAAACGAGCCATTATAACTAATGAAAGGTATTCAGGAATATATTTATAATAAAGTAATATTTAGGTATTTTCATTTTCTTAATTCCCGGAGAACCCCTTTAACCCCCAATTAGACTATTGCTCACACATTGCCTATAAACCACAGAAAACACATTACAATTGCAGAAAAAAATTGCTTCTTACATTCTGTGAAACGAATAGGATGTATTTCAGTATGATATAAAAATACATGAAACATCACAGTTAAATTATATGTATCAATAAAATGTTACTATGTGCATTGAATGAATTACAAGGAAAACAAGCAAAATTGCTTCTCTTAAAGCCAATGAAAAGCTAAATTGTAAAATTTACAGAGGCTTGACAATTGCATTGAGTTTTCCAGATGTATTTGTTTTCCTAGTATATTAAGGGCAATTCTGTTCATACAAAATGAAAACCAGACACTAAATATAAGAGAAAATGCAATGTTTGTCATGCAATTAACTGACAGATTTAAATAGAAAGTTTAGTGTATAGAGACTTGGGCATTTAGCCTGTTTTAGGACAAATTGTTTTATTGGGTTTCATTTATGGTTGTTAGTTCATTTTTATGTTAAAAGGTTATTATTTATATGCTTTTGTATGGCAATATTTGAAATAAAATAGTGCATTAATTATATTAAGCTGTTCAATTCCATTGCAGCACGTATTATGGTATGTAGTGCATAGACAATATTGTACAATGGATTCTATTTCTGCTTAAAGGGGTTGTGCAAGAATGAAAGGGGGGTGGGGGTGGTAAACCCTCTCACCTGGCCGGATCTGTAAAGTGAAGATTACTATCTGCTTCATGGCAACTGCTCCCCCGCTCCTTCTTCTCCAGGCCTGTGATTCTTTGCTGGGCTCCCTCAATTTCAACATCCGGTTTGACATCACTACAGTCAATCACTGGCCATGGAGAAGACCGGATGCTCTTACGTCCTGTTACCATTTGACCATAAGCCAGTAGAAGAAGATGCCATGAGCCAGAACTGGGAAGCAGGTAAGTCATCTTTCCTTTACAGGTCTGGCTAACTGGGGGGGGGGGGGGGGTTGCCAAAATTGAATGAATTGGCAGAATTACCACACCACTGAATTTAGGGCATAAAATTGGCAAAATGGCTCAACAGGGCTAAAGCTAATATTGGAATTTGGAACACTTGGAATTCACTACCTATAAGTGATTATTAACTGCTATTTATTTTACTCATTGTGGGGTTTCGCCCTGGTAGACAGGTAGACAGTATAGAGGCAACAACAAGTTCTTTGGATCAAACAGTTCAGTGTTTTATTCACAATTTAGGCAAGTGACAAAACAAGCAGTCCTAATCATGCAAAAACATGCCCTGTGTTCCACCAAAAACTTAAAGTTTTGTAGGGAGAGCAACCATCGGGTGACCCGGGCATTTCTGTCCTTGGCCTGGCTTATCCACTTGAGAGGGGAGTGGTCAGTCACCAGGTGGAATTTTCTCCCCAATAAGTCATCGGCCTGTACTATAAACTCCCTTTTGAAGTCGGGTGTCAACAAAACCGGGGACCCGCATAGGGCCGACTTTAATGCGGAGAAAGCCTCTTCTGCCCGAACATCCCACCGACTTGTGTCCCTTCAAGAGACCTGTCAAGGGTGCGGCTAGAGTAGCAAAGTGGGGAACAAACCTCATGTAATAGCCCACCATTCCCAGGAATGTCTTTATTTGCCTAGTGGTGACAGGTCGGGGCCAATTCCGTATTGCCTTTATTTTGTTCACTTGGGGTTTGATGACTCTGCGCCCAATGACATACCCCAGGTACTTAGTCTCTTCTAACCCTATTGCATATTTTTTTGGGTTAGCAGTTAGTCCACTACAGCCTGCACTTTGGGTAGGTGACTTTCCCAGTTGGTACTGTGGATGACAATATCGTCCAGGTAAGCCGAAGTGTACAGATGATGTGGACGAAGCACAATGTCCATTAGCCGCTGAAAAGTGGCAGGGGCGCCATGCAGACCAAAGGGTAAAACCTTATATTGATAAAGCCCCTCAGGCGTGATGAAGGCAGTTTTCTCTTTGGCAGCCTCTGTTAAGGGCACCTGCCAGTACCCTTTCGTGAGGTCCAAAACAGAAACATACCGGGCTTGTCCTAACCTCTCGATGAGTTCATCCACCCGGGGCATGTGATACGCATCGAATTTGGAAACCTTGTTAAGTTTTCGAGAGTCGTTACAAAACTGCAACGTCCTGTCCGGCTTGGGTATCAATACTATAGGATTGACCCACTCACTTTTTGACTCCTCAATGACGTCTAGCTGCAACATTAGCTGCACCCCCTCCGATATGGCTTGTCGCCGAGCCTCGGGTACCCAGTATGGTTTTAATCTGACTTTTGCCTGAGGCTCAGTGACAATGTCATGCTGGATTATGGAAGTGCGTCCAGGGAGGTCCGAGAACACATCCGTGTTCCGACTAACAAACTCCTGAGTCTGTTTAGAGGAGAGGCAGTCAGCAATTTTTACTGTGGCAGTCTCCTCTCTTGCATCAGGCAGAGGGGCCGATACCTCTTCTCTTAAAAAAAAACGGCTGTGGGCTGTCTTCTGTACAGGTTTCCCTATCTTTCCACGGTTTGAGTAAATTCATATAGTAAACCTGCTCCGGCTTTCGCTTCCCTGGCTGGTGTACCTTGTAGTTTACATCTTCAATTTTCTCGAGTACCTCGTAGGGCCCCTGCCACCTAGCCAGGAACTTACTGTCGGGTTAAAGTTCCGGACCCGAGTCTGCCGATTATAGACCCAACTCTGGGCTCGCTGAGCTGCCTCCATATGCTCCCTAACAAGAGGCAACACTGTCTCTATCCGATCTTGCATCTGAGTAATGTACTCAATGACACTTTTATGTGGAATGGGTTGTTGTTCCCACGCCTCTTTGGCCACGTCCAAGAGACCGCGAGGGTGTCTGCCATACAGCAGTTCGAAGGGCGAGAACCCAGTAGAGGCCTGGGGTACCTCTCGCAGTGCGAACATGAGATAAGGCAGAAGGAGGTCCCAGTCCTTCCCATCTTTAGCCACTACACTTTTTAACATATTTTTTAATGTTTGGTTAAAACTTTCAACCAGACCGTCCGTTTGCGGATGGTAAACGGACGTCCGTAGCTGTTTTATGTCCAGCAACTTACAGAGTTCCCTCATCACCTTGGACATAAAAGGGGTCTCTTGGTCGGTCAGAACCTCTTTAGGTAGTCCCACTCAGGAAAACATCTCCATTAACTCCTTAGCTCTGAGTGTGGCCGAGGTATGTCGCAGTGGCACTGCCTCCGGGTACCGAGTGGCGTAGTCTAGAATGACTAAGATGTGTTGATGCTCTCTGGTGGACTTCGGTACTGGGCCTATGAGGTCCCTAGCTATTCGGTCAAACGGTACTTCGATAATCGGGAGAGGTACTAGGAGACTATGGAAATGTGGCTGGGGGCTAGTTATCTGGCAGGTCGGGCAAGACTTACAAAACTCTTCCACTTCTTTGAATATGCTGGGCCAATAAAACCGCTGTAGAATACGATCCTGAGTTTTCTGAAGCCCCAGGTGACCCCAGAGAACGTGTTGGTGGGCTAGACACAAGCTTGCAATAAGCCTTGGGGACCACCAACTGTTCAATAGGCTCACCCCATAGTTGTTTTACCCGATACAACATATCCTGATGAACCATAAAATGGGGAAACACTGACTCTTCCCCAGGTTGTTGTGGTTCACCATCTACTATTAACACATTTTCCCTGGCGCGGGATAGGGTTGGGTCCCGATGTTGGGCGGTACCAAAATTATCCCCTGAGACATTGAGGACTGCCAATTCAGGACCCGGCGGCAAGTCCTCCACGTCTCCCACCATCACATTTAGCAGGGTTGTCTTCCCCTCTTCCACCGAAGTGGCGGTCACCCCTACCCCTGGCCCTTCGGTCTCATGTTCCCAGGTTTCTGGTCTCCACCCTGCTAGGGTTACCCATGTCTCATGGGTATCAGTCACTTTCATAGCAGGACACAGTACTGGGAAGTCTCTCCCTATTATAAGTTCATAATGTAGATTTGTGGCGACAGCTACCTCGTGGATCCATCTACCAGCCACCGTAGTTAGAGACACCAGCTCAGTGGGGTAGTCTTTTAAGTCTGCGTAGATGCACATCACCCTGACTTTCCAGCCAGTATACTCAGTGGACCGCTCTACGTTAGCCCTTACTAGGGTCACCAGACTCCCTGAGTCCAGCAGAGCCTCCGCCGGAGTGTCTCCCACTTTCACCTGGCACAAGTGATCTAGAGACTCTGGAATACCTGTTGCACACAGCCTCCTGGCATATAGCTTTGGTATGGAGAAACCAGCACTCACTCAAATGCACGCTGCACGGGAGAGGACGTCAATCCACAGTAATATGAACAAAGGATCCCAGCAGTCGCGTCTTAATGTGATTCAGATGTCTTTTATTCCATAAATGAAAAGACCAGGACCAGGTTTCGGCGATGTGCCTTCATCAACAGGTAGTCCAAATACAATCTTAACAAACTATATATGCTCTACAGTCACCGCCCACAGGAGGGAATGGCCACAAAGTTACAGGTGTAATCAATTTAATAATAAACAAGCCAAAACAGAGAAGAAAAAAAAAGAGAAAAAAAAGGCATCTAGATAGATATTTCATCTTACATTTGTAGATAATACTCTTGTATAATGTTCAAATTTTCAATACCTGAGAAATAAACAACAGATATATTGTAAATATATAACAAAATTATTCTATTACAGATACATAACCTCATATTCCCTATTGAGGCCTCTAGGGTGCAATGTTTCCAATGTATGGATCCAAAAGGCTTCCCTCCGTAGCAACATCTTATTAATGTCACCCCCCCTCTTTTATTTTTATTTTGTTCTCTGTTTTGGCTTGTTTATTATTAAATTGATTACACCTGTAACTTTGTGGCCATTCCCCTTATGGGATGGACTTTAGCTCCTGTGGGCGGTGACTGTAGAGCATATATAGTTTGTTAAGATTGTATTTGGACTACCTGTTGATGAAGGCACATCGCCGAAACCTGGTCCTGGTCTTTTCATTTATGGAATAAAAGACATCTGATTCACATTAAGACGCGACTGCTGGGATCCTTTGTTCATATTACTGTGGATTGACGTCCTCTCCCGTGCAGTGTGCATTTGAGTGAGTGCTGGTTTCTCCATACCAAAATTAGAATTTTTTGGAACCGTGCACCGCCATCTCCAAATGAGTTCTGCGGCTTCTACATTGAGCTTTGATACTGCTGAAGCAGACAGGATATTCTCACAGGTAACATCAACATTTGAATTTCTTAATATTCCTACAAGCGAATTGAAAAAGCATCATTTAGAAAGAGAACTTAGAAGATTGACCTCTTATGAACTTCATGCGGCCACACTAGCCGAAATACTATAAAGTGAATAGAATTCCAAGAGGTCTCAGAGTGCATTTGTGTCCAACCTTCTTTGCTGAGGACAGTGAATATTGCAAGGACTTTGAACGTATCATTAATAAATGTTCATATGACTTGATTTTACTCACGATTAATTGCATTCAAAAGGCGATTGGTGACATCACTGAGCAAGTAGCAACTACGGAGCAACAGTTGCGAGATTCATTAACCTCTGAGGAATTAGAAAAATTAAAAGAAACTGTCGACGCTCACATTGCAACTTATAAAAAGAAGCGTGGGACCGCGATGGGGTCAAACGTGGCCCCGCCCTATGCAAATATATTCATGGCTGCATTTGAGGAAACATATGTGTATACCAATGAATTATATATTGAGAATATTTTGGTTTGGAAAAGGTTTATTGATGATATTTTTTGCATATGGGCGGAGCCACGTGAGACCCTGGTGGCGTTCATGGATCATCTGAATTCAGCATGTGAAGGTCTACAGTTTACAATGACATGCGATAGAGATAAAGTCAGCTTTTTGGATACATTGGTAAAAAAAAAAACAGGAAGGTCAATTATCCACTGACCTCTATAGGAAGAAAACAGATCGAAACAGTATTTTGCATTATTCGAGTGCACACCCCCCTTCCTTAAAAAGGTCTATACCTAAATATCAGTATCAGCGGGTAAGGCGGATTGTTACGGATCCGCTCTTACAGAATCAGAGGCTGGGGGAAATGACTACTAGATTCAGAGAAAGAGGATATCCCTTAGATGTATTATCGAACAGTGGTGCTTGTCAAGTGAGGGTTAAACATAAGAAAAAAGATGATGCTAGGATAGCATTTGTCCATAAATTTCACCCCTTCAATGCATACATTGACAATATTGTAAGAAAACACTGGCATTTATTGGGTAAGGCCTATCCAGAGGTCTCAGAATTTAAAAGTTTACCCCTGATCTGTAATAGGAAGAACCCCAGTTATAGGGATATGCTAGTTAAAGCGGACATAGGGGGCACCAAACATCGATTGCGTCAAAGTGTATTATCAACACCGCGTAAAGGTACGTTCCCCTGCCTGCATTGTCTCCAATGTTCACACATCATAAAGGGCTCTACATTTTATCACCCACATACCGGGATTCAGTTTGAAGTAAAAAGTTTTTTTACATGTGAGTCTTCAAATGTTGTTTATCTGATTAAATGCCCTTGTGGTCTGTTGTACATTGGTCAGACAATGCAGGCAGTGAGGGACAGAATTAACAAGCATAAATCGACCATTAGAAATAAAAACTTATTATTACCTATCCCAAGCCACTTTGAAAAGTGCATACATTCTATCGCCCAACTGAAATTTCAGGTTATAGAGCAGGTGATTAGACCACGGAGGGGGGGTGACATTAATAAGATGTTGCTACGGAGGGAAGCCTTTTGGATCCATACATTGGACACATTGCACCCTAGAGGCCTCAATAGGGAATATGAGGTTATGTATCTGTAATAGAATAATTTTGTTATATATTTACAATATATCTGTTGTTTATTTCTCAGGTATTGAAAATTTGAACATTATACAAGAGTATTATCTACAAATGTAAGATGAAATATCTATCTAGGTGCCTTTTTTTTCTCTTTTTTTTAATTTTTTTATTGATTACACCTGTAACTTTGTGGCCATTCCCTCTATGGGATGGACTTTAGCTCCTGTGGGCGGTGACTGTAGAGCATATATAGTTTGTTAAGATTGTATTTGGACTACCTGTTGATGAAGGCACATCGCCGAAACCTGGTCCTGGTCTTTTAATTTATGGAATAAAAGACCTCTGATTCACATTAAGACGCGACTGCTGGGATCCTGGCATATAGCGACTGACGGTAGCCATAGTTAGTGTCCATGGGCTCAACCCGATGGGGACAGTCAGACCTTACATGGCCAGGCTCCTGACACCGCCAGCAGACTATCGGAACCAGGTCTGCCGTGGGTACATCCCGGGCGAGTTTTATCTGCTCAAATCTCCGGGGTTTGCCGACCCCCTCCTGACAGAACCCTCCTTTAGATACCTGGTAGCTTCATAGCGTTCCACCAGGTCCACCATCTCAAGGGCATTGCCAGGAGACACTTGACCGATGCAGTGCTGGAGAGGGTATGGCAAAGCCCTCCAGAACATATCGACTAACAGACGATCCAGCATAGCAGTGGGCACGTCAGGCTGTAGCCATTTTTGCAAGAGGTGAAGTAAGTTATAATACTGGGGTCTTGCAGGTTCAGCCGGGTTGAACCCCCACTGATGCACCCGCTGGGCCCGGACCAACACATTTACCCCCAGTCTTGCCAGAATCTCACCCTTGACTTTCTGGTAGTCGGCCGCTTGATCGTCCGGCAAGTCGAAATATGCCAGGAACGGAGTGACAACCTCAGCCCACTGGTCACAGGGTAGCTCTTCCCTGATGGCCACTTTCTTGTACATCGCCAGGAAAGTTTCGATGTCGTCTGTGAGGGTCATCTTGGGAATCGCGAAACTGACTGCTTTTCGGGCATCGTGGATGCTCTGTGTTGCTCCTGCTGTCTGCAAAGCCATCACGTGTTGTAGCAGCAACTGGTTAGTCTCCTGCTGCTGCTTATTAGCCTTGCATTGCTGCAGGTTTGTCTCTCGCTGCTGCAGATTAGCCTCCATGAGGGCCTTTACAACAGCCTCCATTTTTTCGTGGGGCACTGGTTACAATAAAGCTGGCTTAATGTACGACATACAACCGTGCCTGAAAAATGCAGAAACTAAAAATATCGGCGTTCACGCCAGCCTCACTGCTCTTGCCCGTATCCTCCACCAATTGTGGGGTTTCGTTCTGGTAGACAGGATTAGCGGACGCAGTATAGAGGCAACAACAAGTTCTTTGGTTCAAACAGTTCAGTGTTTTATTCACACTTTAGGAAAGTGACAAAACAAGCAGTCATAATCAAGCAAAAAGTCACTTTGCGGTGTTGTTGGTAATTCACACCATGCAGCAATTCTGCCTCAAAGAATCCTTGCTGATAGCAGCACCAACCTGTTTTCACGCCAAACAGGTAGCAAGCCTTCATCCAGACACAAGGCTCCCAGGTCCCAACACAGAGACCTGGCTTCTGAGCCTAGCTGTCTATTTAAGGACAGCCAGTTTCTGCCAAAACCCAGACCGGCACTTAAAATCCGATTCGGTATTTGACTTCACCTGGCTGTAAATCAGCCCAGCAGCACATGCTAGAAGGAAAATATCTGTTTTCCCAGACCAAACCTCTCACTTGGTCACATCATTTATTGATGCTTGATGTAGCTACATGAGCACAAAGCTGTGATCTATGGCTAAAGCTTAACTATAGTGTTGGGTGCGAATATTAATCGTGAATATCGGTACTTCGAGAATTTGCGAATATTTAGAATATAGTGATATATATTCGTAATTTTGAATATTTAAGATTTTTTTTTCATCAGTAACCTCCCTTCTTGCTTGTGGGCCAATGAGAAGGCTGCAATGTCTTTGTCTGAGCTTAGCAACATCCCTAGCAACCAATAGGAAAGTTGCCTACCACTTACTATATAAGAACCTCCCCAGCAGTCGTTGTATGCAGTATTTTGCAGATCTGAGAGAGACAGCAGTGTTATTGCTGTGCTCTCTGCTTTCCTGTGTCATTACATTAGATAGTAAGTAAGTTAGTTAGTTAGTTAGTTAGTTAGTTAGCTTATATACAGTACAGACCAAAAGTTTGGACACACCTTCTCATTCAAAGAGTTTTCTTTATTTTCATGACTATGAAGGCATCAAAACTATATATTAACACATGTGGAATTATATACATAACGAACAAGTGTGAAACAACAGAAAATATGTCATATTCTAGGTTCTTCAAAGTAGCCACCTTTTGCTTTGATTACTGCTTTGCACACTCTTTGCATTCTCTTGATGAGCTTCAAGAGGTAGTCCCCTGAAATGGTTTTCACTTCATAGGTGTGCCCTGTCAGGTTTAATAAGTGGGATTTCTTGCCTTATAAATGGGTCTGGGACCATCCGATTTCGAAGTAATCACTACTTCTTTCTCAGTGGGTAGAAGTAGTGATTACTTCGAAACGCGTCTGGAAAAGTCAAGAGATATTCGCTCACAAAGTCCTTGGAGCATGGCCATGCGATCCATATGAAAATTTGAATAAGGACTGCTACATTTAATGTCCTCTGTAGAGACTATCTTTACGATATTTGGAGTATACAGCACAACAGCTGGGGACTGAGACAACGCCCGGATTAACTCCATTGCGAAACTAGTGAAAAATCGAAAGAAACTTTCGTATCCGAAAAAAACCTCGAAAAAAATTCTTGACCGACAAACGATTTGGAGCACAGAGCACTTACATGTGGGACGCCACAGAAACAAGAGCCAGCTTGAAACAGTGAGTAAAATATCCAATACACTGTATCATTTGTCGGAAATACTACAGAGAGACTATCCATATGCTGTAATACCATCATATATGCAGCAACATATTCTCATGCGTTTTACTACTACCTATGCGATATAAATTATGTGCATTTCTCATTCACTCCTTGATTGAATAAAAGCCGCATTATACTGAAAGCTACCTCAAGAGGACGCCAGTAGTATATACTTGGACTTATAACCCCATCTGGTAGATTCCTATTGCTACATTTGTATTGCAATTTTATTATTGTATGTTACAAATGTTATTAAATAGTGTATACCTTATTTTAGTTGTCCCACATTACTCCCATTGTTAGAGTGCCGGTCGTATTTTCTTACATTATTTCTTTGTTTGTGGGTGAAAAGGGGTCGTGGCCAGGGAGCAGCCAATGTAAGTAGTGGGAGGAGCCATGTGTGGGTAGTGGGAGGGGCCCTCTGTCTAACACTATTGATCATGGTAGCTAAGGGCTTAAATTGGTATAAATTGTAGGTTTCACCGATGTCAGCCATTGCAGCTGGGTGTCAACTGTATTCCACAGCAGGCACCTGCTGCTGAGCCTGCACCATCATGTATGGTGGTTGTTGGAAAAGGGGTCAACTGAATTCTGCCTTGAGTAGGTGAGGACCCTACTCAACGATATCCATATGACCTAACTGGGCAATGGAGAGGAGTTGTTTAATTGAGACAACCCCTTAAAATATACAGCATCTTTCCCTATGATTTACTGCTCCATTGACCATGTTTTTATTTATTTATAGACGTAGTAGTCCATTAATTGAATGAAGAGGTAAAAATTTGTCTTCTCAATAATCCCTCAAAAATCCAGCACCGTTTTTCTCATTAACCTATTGCTACTACACAAGATCTTGACACATAAGAGTCCTACAGTACTCCCAAGTACTGAAAATGAGCTAACATCAGGAAGAAATTGAAAAAGGCATTTGGGAACCGGAAGTATAACAGAGACCAGGCAAAATTCCATTTGTTTTACACACATATACAAAAATAAATTACATTTACGCAATAAATCAGGGTGAGAGGTACACATTTCCAGTCATTGTTTTAGTTTGCAGAGTACAAAATACAAACAAGGCAGATTTATAGTTTTTACCATGAAGAAATAAGTTTGCTTACATTACGTAAAATGGCAAAGTATGGTGTTATAGCTAATGTTCCCAACTCAAGACCCTGGGGCTGAGGCTGGTTACAATCTTGCTAAGTTCTACCAGCACGTGGTGACTATGTTCATTTTTACAAGGGTATGCAGATTATTGCCCAGTTTATAGAAACATTTCCAGGAAAACTTGAGATGCACTATATAATTATAGTTTCTACAATTAAAAGCAAAACCCCCATCACAACAGCCAATGTGCCACCCACAAACAATAGCACTGGCAGTGCTCATACACAGTGCCCGTATATCGTTTGGGAGACTCCTAGACAATCTAGGTATAGGTATGTATGACACACATTAATTAGAGCAGCACTCTTTAGCAATTATCTTGAAAAAATGTTTGACTACTGTTTTGAATGGTTCAGGGCATTTTTATAGCCATATCTGAAACCCATTTTACCTATCTCCTTTTTATGCTAAAAACTCGAACAATCACATGAGAGGGCTGTATGCAAATGTCTCTCCTTCCATCTGCTATAAGCTACTTTGTCATATACTCCGACAAAAAAAAAGAAATATAAACTGCCTTTTTATGGAAACAAAGACATTTTAATGTACCAAATATTGTACATTACTATTTTATTGGCCTTACGGGAGATTGCCAGAAGAATTAATTTAAAACGGTACTGAATGGGATGCAAAAATACTCATTACTCACCTCATAAATCTCCCACCATGGCCGTTCTGATGCTACTCTTGTCCCTGCTCCCAGCCTGACACACAGAACATGACTTGGACTGTCCACTCAGCCAATTAGTAGCTGAAGCTGATCACCAATTTGACTAATTAGTAGTGTTGAGCGAGCATGCTGGGTCGAATACAGTTCGGCTTGAGCATCGCTATGCTCGGCACATGGCGGTAGGGAGTGTAGAGAGTGTAATTGAATAAAATCTTTCGACAAAAACGTTTCATAGACCCAAAAGTCCTTGTAAGGACTATTGAGTGTGACAGCAGCAATATATGTTTGTAGCGCAACCTGCGCTAAATTTCTCAGTGTTAGGGCTCATACACATTTTGCATTCAGTATACTGACCGTTTTTTTAGTTCAGTATGCGATACATATAACTAAACCATTTATTTCAATGGTTCAGCAAAAAATACTGGTGTCTCCGTGTGCATTCCGTTTTAGTATTTCCGTATTTCTGTAACGTGAAAAGATGGGTCCGCCAAAAAAACGGAACACATACGGAAATGCATCCATATGTCTTCCATATCCTTTCCGTTTTTGCTGAACATGGGGCAGGTCAGCACCTCCAAGGCTGACAAAGCTTTTCCACATTTTGGCCATGCTAACCCTGCCTTCTCAGGTGCTGGTGGTGCCCCAGCTGCGTTGGCGACCTCTTCCTCCTCCTCTGCCTTCGCCTTGTGCTTCCACTGTGCCCCCGCTGTCAGGTGGGAATGCTATTATCAGCGTGCGCTTGTAGTCGCGCATTTTCCGATCAGTAACAGATGTTTTCACTAAATTTAGTTCCCTGTCAGCAATGCAGAGCAGGGTTTCATTCACGGCAAAAGGGGGTTCATGTCACCCAGCAATAAAAAAGAGGATTTTGAGAGATTTAGCCCCCTGTCACCCAGGCACAGTAGGGGTTCATTCACTGCAAATGGGGTTCATGTCACCCAGCAATACAACAGACGATTTTGAGAGATTTAGGCCCCTGTCACCCAGGCACAGCAGGGGTTCATTCACGGCAAAAGGGGGTTCATGTCACCCAGCAATAGAACTGAGGATTTTGAGAGATTTAGGCCCCTGTCACCCAGGCACAGCAGGGGTTTGTATACGCCAAAAATGGAAAAATGTCACCCGACAATTGAAAATAATAATTTTTTCAATTTAGGGCACTAAAATTGGCACTTTTTTTTAAATTAAAATGGCTCTAAAATAGTCCTTGAAAAGGCTAGAGAGATGTAAAAGGCAGTAAAATGTGCTTAAAAGCATGGCAACTGCTCTGCAAACAAATGTGGATAGGGAAATAACTTAAAATGAAATAAAATAACTAAAAATTACTAATTATTAACCTGCAACTCAGAGAAGGAGGTGGATATGGAGTCGGAGGTTGAGGAGGCGGTGAATGTGGTGTTGTAGGTGGAGGCAGCAATGGAGGAGGAGGAGGTAGCCAACAATGTTTTTTTATTTTTTTTTATTGGGGTAGGTAGCCCCCAAAATATTGGGACAAATAAAAAATAAATAAAACAAAGAACCATTGCACTTGACTTGAGTACAAGAATGTATGTTTGATGGTGGTATAAATGTCTATTCTGCACAAGGTACAGACAAGTCTTGTGGGATTCAAGCCTGGTTCATTTTAATGAACGTGAGCTTGTCCACGTTGGCTGTGGACAGACGGCTGCGTCTGTCTGCAATGACGCCTCCTGCCGTGCTAAATACACGTTCAGAGAGTACACTGGCTGCAGGGCAGCCAGCACCTGCAAGGCATACAGGGAAAGCTCTGGCCATGTGAACAATTTGGAGACCCAGAAGTTGAATGGAGCAGAACCATCAGTTAGTACGTGTAGGCGTGTGCACAGGTACTGTTCCACCATGTTGTTCAAATGCTGCCTCCTGCTAACACGCTCCATATCAGCAGTTGGGGCCGGTTGTTGCGGCGAGGTGACAAAGCTTTTCCACATGTCGGCCATGCTAACCCTGCCTTCTGAGGTGCTGGCGCTGACACAGCTGCGTTGGCGACCTCTTCCTTCTCCCCTGCCTTCGCCTTGTGCTTCCACTTGTCCCCCGGCGTCAGTCGGGAATGCTCTCAGGAGCGCGTCTACGTGCGCCTGTAGTCGCGCATTTTCCGATCACGCTCCAGTGAGGGAATTAAGGACGGCACATTGTCTTTGTAACGGAGATCCAGCAGGGTGGCCACCCAGTAGTCAGCACACGTTAAAATGTGGGCAACTCTGCAGTCGTTGCGCAGGCACTGCAGCATGTAGTCGCTCATGTGTGCCAGGCTGCCCAGAGGTAAGGACAAGCTGTCCTCTGTGGGAGGCGTATCGTTTGCGTCCTCCGTATCCCCCCAGCCACGCACCAGTGATGGGCCCGAGCTGCGTTGGATACCACCCCGCTGTGAACATGCTTCATCCCCATCCTCCTCTTCCTCCTCATCCTCCTCCTCGTCCTCCAGTAGTGGGCCCTGGCTGGCCAAGTTTGTACCTGGCCTCTGCTGTTGCAAAAATCCTCTTTCTGAGCCACTTCTAAAAGACTGGCCTGAAGGTGTTAGAGCTGACCCCTCTTCCTCCTCCTCGTCCTGGGCCACATCCTCTTCCTTCATCGCCCTAAGTGTTTTCTCAAGGAGACATAGAAGTGGTATTGTAACGCTTATAACGGCGTCATCGCCACTGGCCATGTTGGTGGAGTACTCGAAACAGTGCAACAGGGCACACAGGTCTCGCATGGAGGCCCAGTCATTGGTGGTGAAGTGGTGCTGTTCCGCAGTGCGACTAACCCGTGCGTGCTGCAGCTGAAACTCCACTATGGCCTGCTGATGCTCGCACAGTCTCTCCAGCATGTGCAAGATGGAGTTCCACCTGGTGGGCGGGAAGGCCGAAGTTACGCTGTAGAGCAGACAGCCGAGCGGCGGCAGGATGAGAACGCCGGAAGCGCGCACAGACGGCCACTTTATGCAGCAGCTCTGACATGTCGGGGTAGTTGTGAATGAATTTCTGCACCACCAAATTCAGCACATGCGACAGGCAAGGTATGTGCGTCAAACCGGCTAGTCCCAGAGCTGCAACGACATTTCACCCATTATCGCACACCACCAGGCAGAACTTGAGGCCCACTGGCAGCAACCACTCGTCGGTCTGTTGTTCTATACCCCGCCACAACTCCTGCGCGGTGTGGGGCCTGTCCCCCAAACACATCAGTTTCAGAATGGCCTGCTGACGTTTACCCCTGGCTGTGCTGAAGTTGGTGGTGAAGGTCTGTCACTGACCGGATGAGGAGGTGGTAGAAGAGGAGGAGGAAGCCAAGTAGGAAGAGGAGGCATCAGGAGGCAAAGAATGATGCCCTGCGATCCTTAGCGGCAGAAGGACGTGCGCCAAACAGCTCTCCGCCTGGGGCCCAGCCGCCACTACATTTACCCAGTGTGCAGTTAGGGAGATATAGTGTCCCTGGCCGTGCTTACTGGTCCACGTATCTGTGGTTAGGTGGATCTTGCCACAGATGGCGTTGCGCAGTGCACACTTGATTTTATCCGATACTTGGTTGTGCAGGGAGGGCACGGCTCTCCTGGAGAAGTAGTAGGAACGACGTACTGTGGGACAGCAAGCGACATGAGCGGTTTGAAGCTGTCCGTCTCCACCAGCCTGAATGACAGCATTTCAAAGGCCAGCAGTTTAGAAATGCTGGCATTTAGGGCCAGGGATCGAGGGTGGCTAGGTGGGAATTTACGCTTTCTCTCAAAGGTTTGTGAGATGGAGAGCTGAACGCTTCCGTGTGACATGGTGGAGATGCTTGGTGACGGAGGTGGTGTTGTTGGTGGCACATCCTCTGTTTGCTGGGTGGCAGGTGCCAACGTTCCTCCAGAGGCGGAGGAAGAGGCCGAGGCAGCAGCAGAAGAGGGAGCAGGAGGGGCCTGAGCCCTTTCTTGCTTTTGAAGGTGCTTACTCCACTGCAGCCTGTGTCTCGCATGTAGAAGCCTGGTCATGCAGGTTGTGCTAAGGTTCAGAACGTTAATGCCTCGCTTTAGGCTCAGATGGCACAGCGTGCAAACCACTCGGGTCTTGTCGTCAGCACATTGTGTGAAGAAGTGCCATGCCAGGGAACTCCTTGAAGCTGTTTTTGGTGTGCTCGGTCCCTGTTGACGGTGGCCAGTAGCAGGCGAACTGTTTTGGCGACGGCTGCTCTGCTTTTGTACCCTGCTCCCGCTTTTGCTACGCTGTTGGCTCGGTCTCACCACTGCCTCTTCCTCCGAACTCTGAAAGTCAGTGGCACGACCTTCATTCCATGTGGGGTCTAGGACCTCATCGTCCCCTGCATCGTCTTCCACCCAGCCTTCCTCCCTGACCTTCTTTTCGGTCTGCACACTGCAGAAAGACGCAGCAGTTGGCACCTGTGTTTCATCATCATCAGAGACATGCAGAGGTGGTATTCCCATGTCCTCATCCAGGAAACAGAAGTGGTTTTGCGTCAGTGCATTCTATGTCTTCCACCCCTGGGGAAGGGCTAGGTGGATGCCCTTTGGAAACCCTGCCAGCAGAGTCTTCAAACAGCATAAGAGACTGCTGCAAGACTTGAGGCTCAGACAGGTTCCCCGATATGCACGGGGGTGATGTGACAGACTGATGGGCATGGGTTTCAGGCACCACCTGTGCACTTTCTGCAGAAGACTGGGTGGGAGATAATGTGAACGTGCTGGATCCACTGTCGGCCACCCAATTGACTAGCGACTGTACTTGCTCGGGCCTTACCATCCTTAGAATGGCATTAGGCCCGACCAAATATCGCTGTAGATTCTGGCGGCTACTAAGACCTGAGGTAGTAGGTTCAGTAGGATGTGTAGCTGTGGCAGAACGGCCACGTCCTCTCCCTGCACCAGAGGCTCCACCAACACCACCACCACGACCATGACCGCGTCCGTTATTAGATGTTTGCCTCATAGTTAGCGTTCATCAAGCAAAGTAAAAAGTGGTTAAGTATGTTAAAAATAATTAACCGCCAATATAAACCCTGATGTAGGGTATTGCACTCTATTATTATTTTTTTTTAACTCTATATGAAAGCTGTATTTCTGTCCTAAATGTGACAGTCACTTATGCACGTCTAATCCTAGATGTGCAGTATATCAGAGGCTTTTTTCACCCCAGTAACCAAAAAGCCGTATTTCTGGCCAAAATGTGACAGTCACTTATGCATGTCTAATCCTAGATGTGCAGTATATCAGAGGCTTTTTTCACCCCAGTAACCAAAAAGCCGTATTCATGGCCTAAATGTGACAGTCACTTATGCTTGTCTAATCCCAGATGTGCAGTATATTAAAGTTTATTTTTACCCTAACCAAAAAGCTGTATTTCTGTCCTAAATGTGACAGTCACTTATGCATGTGTAATCCCAGATGTGCAGTATTTCTGTCCCAAATGTGACAGTCACTTATGCACGTGTAATCCCAGATGTGCAGTATATGAGAGGCTTTTTTCACCCCAGTATGCCAAAGCCGTATTTATGGCCTAAATGTGACAGTCACTTATGCACGTGTAATCCCAGATGTGCAGTATGAGAGGCTTTTTTCACCCCAGTATGCCAAAGCCATGTTTATGGCCTAAATGTGACAGTCACTTATGCACGTGTAATCCCAGATGTGCAGTATATTAGAGGTTTTTTTCACCCTAACCAAAAAGCTGTATTTCTGTCCTAAATGTGACAGTGACTTATGCACGTGTAATCCCAGATGTGCAGTATATGAGAGGCTTTTTTCACCCCAGTATGCCAAAGCTGTATTTCTGTCCTTAATGTGACAGTCACTTATGCATGTGTAATCCCAGATGTGCAGTATATGAGAGACTTTTTTCACCCCAGTATGCCAAAGCTGTATTTCTGTCCTAAATGTGACAATGACTTATGCACGTGTAATCACAGATGTGCAGTATATTAGAGGTTTTTTTCACCCTAACCAAAAAGCTGTATTTCTGTCTTACATGTGACAGTCACTTATGCACGTGTAATCCCAGATGTGCAGTATATGAGAGGCTTTTTTCACCCCAGTATGCAAAAGCCGTATTTATGGCCTAAGGCAGTCACTTATGCACGTGTAATCCCAGATGTGCAGTATATTAGAGGGTTTTTTCACCCCAACCAAAAAGCTGTATTTCTGTCCTAAATGTGACAGTCACATATGCACGTGTAATCCCAGATGTGCAGTATATGAGGGGCTTTCTTCACCCGAGTATGCCAAAGCCGTATTTATGGCCTAAATGTGACAGTCACTTATGCACGTGTAATCCCAGATGTGCAGTATATTAGAGGGCTTTTTCACCCTAACCAAAAAGCTGTATTTCTGTCCTAAATGTGACAGTCACTTATGCACGTGTAATCCCAGATGTGCAGTATATGAGAGGCTTTTTTCACCCCAGTATGCCAAAGCCGTATTTATGGCCTAAATGTGACAGTCACTTATGCACGTGTAATCCCAGATGTGCAGTATATGAGAGGCTTTTTTCACCCCAGTATGCCAAAGCCATATATCTGGCCTAAATGTGACAGTCACTTATGCATGTGTAATCCCAGATGTGCAGTATATTAGAGGGTTTTTTCACCCTAACCAAAAAGCTGTATTTCTGTCCTAAATGTGACAGTCACTTATGCACGTGTAATCCCAGATGTGCAGCATATGAGAGGCTTTTTTCACCCCAGTATGCCAAAACTGTATTTATGGCCTAAATGTGACAGTCACTTATGCACGTGTAATCCCAGATGTGCAGTATATTAGAGGGCTTTTTCACCCTAACCAAAAAGCTGTATTTCTGTCCTAAATGTGACAGTCACTTATGCACGTGTAATCCCAGATGTGCAGTATATGAGAGGCTTTTTTCACCCCAGTATGCCAAAGCCGTATTTATGGCCTAAATGTGACAGTCACTTATGCACGTGTAATCCCAGATGTGCAGTATATGAGAGGCTTTTTTCACCCCAGTATGCCAAAGCCATATATCTGGCCTAAATGTGACAGTCACTTATGCATGTGTAATCCCAGATGTGCAGTATATTAGAGGGTTTTTTCACCCTAACCAAAAAGCTGTATTTCTGTCCTAAATGTGACAGTCACTTATGCACGTGTAATCCCAGATGTGCAGTATATTAGAGGCTTTTTTCACCCTAACCAAAAAGCTGTATTTCTGTCCTAAATGTGACAGTCACTTATGCACTTGTAATCCTAGATGTGCAGTATATTAGAGGGTTTTTTCCCCCTAGTATGCCAAAGCTGTATTTCTGGACTTGCAGATAGCCTATGCTGGTGCACTATCGTTGCAAGAATTGGCTGCCAATCATGTATTGTTATTGACTAACTGAAGAAAAAAAAGTTTGTTTTCAGCCTTAGTTGGCTCAGGGCAGGCTTAAAAAAATTGTGCACTGCACCCACAAAACACTTTTTCTGTAGATCGCTGAGTATATAAACCAGTTTTTGATGAGATTTCTCCCTGATCTCTCCCTTAACAGCAGCTGCAGCCTCTCACTACACTAATCCGAGCAGAGTGATGGGCGGCGCTTTGTGACTCCAGCTTAAATAGAGGCTGGGTCACATGCTGCAGTAGTATGACGCTTGTTCATTGGCTGCTTTGCAGACTTTCAAAAAGCGCCATAAAAATCGCCGAACACCGAACCCAAACTTTTACGTAAATGTTCGGGGTCGGGTCCGGGTGCCGAAAACCCTAAAGTTCGGTACGAACCCGAACTTTACAGTTCGGGTTCGCTCAACTCTAGTCAAGGACAATATATGTTGTTAACAGCCCAGTGGGTAAATGTTGTTCTGGACCAGGCACACCAGTTACTTGGTCAGTTGACAGCAGTGCCACCTCTGCATTGTAATGCTGGTATTTCTGCACCAATCTCATCCTCCACCCTGTCCTCACCCTCCCCTCTAGGCACAGTTCACATGGTCCTCCAGCATATCACCTATGCAAAGCTAGAGCTAAAGCTAAAGGATCCTGTATTTTGAGCATACGTAAGGCCTCTTTCACATGGTCAGTATTTGGTCAGTATTTGATGAGTGTTTCTAAGCCAAAAGCAGGAGTGGGTTCAAAACACAGATGAGATGCGACAAATATTTCCATTGCATTTTGTGTTTTGAACCCACTCCTGTTTAGGCTTACAAATACTGATGCAAAATTCTGACTGTGTGAAAGAGGCCATTAAAGTCCTGCATGCAGGACTTTTTTACCTTATTAAAATGACCGATTTCAGACGTAAATGACTAAAATGAATGCAAATTGCGTATAAGGCCTCTTTCACGCGGTCAGTATTTTGTATCAGTATTTATAAGCCAAAAGCAGGAGTGGGTCCAAAACACAGAAGAGATGCAAATATTTATATTACTGTTTATCTCTGTTTTGGACCCACTCCTGGTTTTGTCTTACAATTACTGATCAAATACTGACTGTTTGAAAGAGTTTTTATGGATGCTTAAAATACAGACTTTGTTTTTTTTTGTTTTCTGTTCTTCTGACGGATCAGAAAAGCGGAAAAATAAACAGTGATCTGATCACAGCCTTACTGCCACTGCTGTTGCCCCCCCTCCCCACTCTGTTATGGGGCCACTACTGTCACTGTTACAGCCACTGCTGCTGCTGCCGCCCTCCCCACTCTGTCATGGGCCACGCACATTAAATCTACAGCTAACAGAAAGGATTAAACAAACATGTGTTTGGACTGCTACAAAATGCATTAAAAGAAAAAAAAATTCTCCACTACTTGGTGCTGCCTCCATTTCTTTATTTTGTTCCACTATGGAGCCATTAGGACACAGCTCCTGCAGGGGTGCGTACCAGTTTTTTGCTTTACTGAAGTGTGCTGTATGCTTTTCTTTTTGTTTAATAAAAGGGTTTAGCTATGAATCTTGGTGCACTGCACAGTTATGTAGACGGTGATAAATTACAGCTGTAATACTGACAGCACAGTACCTACAGAACGGATTAACTATAAATGTGGGGGATACACTCTCCCTGCAATCTCCCTGTAGTTTGTTTCAAGCCTTCACACCGAGATTTGGCCACCAGGTGGGATGAATCTGACTAGGCAGAGCGGCCTTGGTATACCTGATTTATCGCAATTTGAGACAAATGAATTCGTAACTAATCAAATCTCAATCTATGCACTGCATACAGTAGGTTGAAAACTGAGGCTAAACCATTGCAAAATCTAAAACAACTCTCCTTGTAACTCATGTGGATTTTGTGGCGGATTTGTTGCCATTAGTCTCCCATTTCGCTGGCTTTAGTTAGCCTCCAAGGAGTCTTTACTCATTGAATGTTGCATATATGAAATCAGAGGAAATTGAGCCAATTTGCCTGTCTTCTAAAGGCCAAGATCACACTTAAGTTATTTGGCCAGTTACATTATTTCCATCAGTTATTGTGAGCCAAAACCAGTAGTGAAGCCTACTCAGAGATAAGGTATAATGGAAAGATCTGCTCCTGTTCTGGGTTTTTGACCCGCACCTGGTTTTGGCTCACAATAACACTGACGTGTGAACTCTGCCTTACAGGGTGCCCATCAGCCTCTTCCAGCTGCCATTTCGTCACTTGTTTGCTCAGGCAAATGACTTAAATCTGCATTCTCTATGATTCCTAGCAATGTTACCACAGCTTTTAACATGGAAATACTGTACCAAATTGTGAAAACTATTTCTGAGTTCAGCATCTTGCTCCTCTATCATACACTGCCTTTAGGTAGGGTAACATTGGAGACTTGACAGTACCCCTTTAAATAAAACATAAGTCATAAATTATGAATGTGCTATTGAAGTAAGATGTCTACAAGTGCAATTTGCAGTGGTGTCGAAGTCAATGTGAAATGGTGGAACTAACGTCTTGAGTCTACTTTTGAAACATTGTTTTTTCATCTGTATCACATAAACTGTCCCCATTTCATATTGGCATTACCTCATGCATTAATGAGCGATTGCTGAGAATGCAGTGAATTATCTATATTGTAATGATGCAGACGATGAAAGAATAAATTAATGGGTGTTTTTTCATGATACTATGGAGTGATGTGGGAAAATAGATTATTAAAATGAATAGATAGCTATGCTGACTGATAAACTAGTATTCTGATTTTGCCTTTCATTGTATTACAAATGAAAAATTCCATATTGTTAAGGCAAATCGGGTCATCCTTTGTACAATTTAAAGGGTTCTTATTATTTTGTCCATTGTATGGTTTACGCTCAGTTTTCCCATATATGCTGCCAATATAAAGATTACAAAAAAATAAAATACATAGACCCCTGCAAATGCATACCGTATTTTTCACGCCATAAGACGCACTTTTTCCCCCCCAAAAGTGGGGGGAGAATGCCCCTGCGTCTTATGGGGTGAATGCTGCCATTTTACATCGCAGTCTGCGATGCTGCAGGATCGCAGACTGTGATGTATCAGCTGGACGGGGGAGGGAGGAGGGGCCGGTGTCATGCAAATGCGGCGGGGCCGATGAGGTCACTGTACTCCGGCCCCACCGCTCACTCACTGCTTTATTGCCTAAACATTTTATAATAATAGCTTTCATTGAAGTTCCGATCCCCAGCCCCATCTGTACTACTTACTAAACGTCCTGTAGCAGGCAGAGCAGGGCGGGCGGGCGGCCGGCCGTAACTCACTGATTTCACGTGCCTGAGCCGCCTTTTTCATTCAGAAAGTAGGCGGCTCAGGCATGTGACATCAGTGAGTTACGGCCGGCCGTCCGCCCTGCTCTGCCTGCTACAGGACATTTAGTAAGTAGTACAGATGGGGCTGGGGATCGGAACTTCAATGAAAGCTATTATTATAAAATGTTTTCCACCCTAAAAACACTTCTGAAATCTCTGCCGCTAGGGGTCTCCCTTCTAGCAATTATGATGTCCACTCACTCATTCTAGGTGAATCCCGTCCTTAGCAGTATAGACAGACTGAAGGAAGTGGGGGTATGTATTTCTTTACTGGCTGGCTCCAGAGTTCAGTGAGCTTCTGAGCTCAGTGCAGAGTCATTTTCCCCATCCAAGGTTCAATGATTGAACACTGCAGAATGCTCAGCATTTTTGACTGCTGTATTCTGTAAATGACAGCCACATCTTCCCTCTAGTACATAGTAAGTGCATTTCTTACTCCAGTCATTTAGAATTAATTTATGAAGTGCTTGAGTGCATCTGCATGTGTTGGTTTTAGTTTATTAGTCAGCATCCCTCACTGGATTGACTTGTCATCAGTAGGGATGAGCGAACCCGAACTGTAAAAGTCCGGGTTCGGGTTCGGTGTTCGGCGCTTTCTTGGCGCTTTTTGAAAGCGTCATACTACTTGCCCCAAGAGGCCATCACAGCCTTGCCTACTATTGGCATGGCTGTGATTGGCCAGTGCAGCATGTGACCCAGCCTCTATATAAGCTTGGGTCACGTAGCGCTGCACGTCACTCTGCTGATACAAGCGTAGGGAGAGGTTGCTGCTGCGACGTTAGGGCGAGATTAGGCAGATTAACTCCTCCAAAAGACTTAATTCAGTGATCGATCTCCAGCTGTGGATCATTGAAGTGCTGATATTGAATTGCTCACTTTTTTAGGCTGCCTTGAGCGTTTTTATATCACTTTTTTCTGGGGTGATCTGCGGCCATTTTGTGGCTTGTGGTGCGCCAGCACAAGCTACCACCAAGTGCATTTAACCATCCGAGCTTGTGTCACCCAAGTGCATTTAACCATCAATAGTGTGGTTATTTTTTGGCCATATACTACATCAGGTGCAGGCTGAGCCTGTGTCACCCAAGTGCATTTAACCATCAATAGTGTGGTTATTTTTTGCTATATCCTACATCAGGGTCAAGCTTTCATCAAGTGCATTTAACCATCAATAGTGTGGTTATTTTTTGGCCATATACTACATCAGGTGCAGGCTGAGCCTGTGTCACCCAAGTGCATTTAACAATCAATAGTGTGGTTATTTTTTGCTACATCCTACATCAGGGTCAAGCTTTCATCAAGTGCATTTAACCATCAATAGTGTGGTTATTTTTTGGCCATATACTACATTAGGTGCAGGCTGAGGCTGTGTCACCCAAGTGCATTTAACCATCAATAGTGTGGTTATTTTTGGGCCATATACTACATCAGGGGCAAGTTGAGCCTGTCACCCAGCGCCTAAAAAATAGGCCTGACATTTCTATTCCTCCAAATCAGTACAGTTTTAGCTGGTCAAGTTATATTTAGTGACCGTAAAAGCACAGTTTTTGTTCTGGGTTGAAAAACTATTCTCAAATTTGCCATTCTCAAAATTAGTAGTTTCTGCTATATTAGGCCTACTTTAAATCTATCCCAAAAAGGATATCTTAGATTGAAGGTGCTGATAGTGTCATTCTGAAAAACTTAACACACACGCTACAGTGCAGATACAAGTCTAATTCTGTGATTAAAGGTATATCTGTCACACAGCGCGTAAAAAATAGGCCTCACATTTATATTCAACCAAATCTGTCATTACTTGTGTGCCTGTATTAGTGTAATACGGTACCTAAATAGATAGCCAGACAGTGTTAGGTGTCTGTAAAAAAAGGCCTGAATTTTAATTCAATACATTGGCCCGAATAATATTTTTCTTATTGTGGTGAACGGTAACAATGAGGAAAACAACTAGTAAGGGACGTGGACGTGGACATGGTCGTGGTGGTGTTAGTGGACCCTCTGGTGCTGGGAGAGGACGTGGCCGTTCTGCCACAGCCACACGTCCTAGTGTACCAACTACCTCAGGTCCCAGTAGCCGCCAGAATTTACAGGGATATTTGGTGGGGCCCAATGCCGTTCTAAGGATGGTAAGGCCTGAGCAGGTACAGGCATTAGTCAATTGGGTGGCCGACAGTGCATCCAGCACGTTCACATTATCTCCCACCCAGTCTTCTGCAGAAAGCGCACAGATGGCGCATGAAAACCAAGCCCATCAGTCTGTCACATCACCCCCATGCATATCAGGGAAACTGTCTGAGCCTCAAGTTATGCAGCAGTCTCTTATGCTGTTTGAAGACTCTGCTGCCAGGGTTTCCCAAGGGCATCCACCTAGCCCTTCCCCAGGGGTGGAAGAGATAGAATGCACTAACGCACAACTACTTATGTTTCCTGATGATGAGGACATGGGAATACCACCTCAGCACGTCTCTGATGATGACGAAACACAGGTGCCAACTGCTGCGTCTTTCTGCAGTGTGCAGACTGAACAGGAGGTCAGGGATCAAGACTGGGTGGAAGATTATGCAGGGGACGATGAGGTCCTAGACCCCACATGGAATGAAGGTCGTGCCACTGACTTTCACAGTTCGGAGGAAGAGGCAGTGGTGAGACCGAGCCAACAGCGTAGCAAAAGACAAAGAGGGAGCAGTGGGCAAAATCAGAACACCCGCCGCCAAGAGACTCCGCCTGCTACTGACCGCCGCCATCTGGGACCGAGCACCCCAAAGGCAGCTTCAAGGAGTTCCCTGGCATGGCACTTCTTTAAACAATGTGCTGACGACAAGACCCGAGTGGTTTGCACGCTGTGCCATCAGAGCCTGAAGCGAGGCATTAACGTTCTGAACCTTAGCACAACCTGCATGACCAGGCACCTGCATGCAAAGCATGAACTGCAGTGGAGTAAACACCTTAAAAACAAAGAAGTCACTCAGGCTCCCCCTGCTACCTCTTCTGCTGCTGCCGCCTCGGCCTCTTCTGCTGCTGCCGCCGCCTCGGCCTCTTCCTCCGCCTCTGGAGGAACGTTGGCACCTGCCGCCCAGCAAACATGGGATATACCACCAACACCACCACCTGCGTCACCAAGCATCTCAACCATGTCACACGGCAGCGTTCAGCTCTCCATCTCACAAACATTTGAGAGAAAGCGTAAATTCCCACCTAGCCACCCTTGATCCCTGGCCCTGAATCAGTGCCGTTTCTAGGGGCGGGCGGGACGGGCGGCCGCCCGGGGCGCTGTCAGAAGGGGGGCGCCAGCAGGGGCGCCCTCTTGTCGTTTCTCTGCCGTGCGCCCTGCCTCCCTCCCTCTGACATCTCGCCTGACCTGCGCCCGAGTGCCGGCCCGAGTGCTCTCACTCTTCAGACAGTGCGGGTGGCACTTACTGACGTCACGCGCCTGCTCCTCCCACTAGGCGGCGCAGGCGCGTGACGTACAGTGAGTGAGTGAGCGCCGCACTGCCTGCCTGTTACCGCCCGCCCTGAGCCCCTGAGCAGTGCTGATGCCTGCTGTGAGGTGAGTGATGGTCTGGGGGGGGGGGCATTAATTACAATGGGGGGGGGGCATTAACTACAATGGGGGGGCCACTGTGGGAGACATGAAAATGGGGGCCACTGTCACTGTGGGGGACATTAAGTTTAATAAGGATCACTATGGACATTATTTAGAATGGAGGCTGCTGTGGGTGTCATTGTAACTGTATAATGTCTGATAGGCCTAGTCCTGAGCTGAGTTATATTGCCCTGCCCATGCCCTGTATAATAATGTACCCATCCCTGATACCCCTTAGTTATATTACTTCGCTGGGGTAATATAACTAAGGGGTATCAGGGTACATTATTATACAGGGCAGGGTAATATAACTCAGGACTAGGCCTATCAGACATTATACAGTTATAATGACACCCACAGCAGCCTCCATTCTAAATAATGTCCATAGTGATCCTTATTAAAAATAATGTCCCCCCACAGGCAGGCAGTGCGGGCGGCGGCGCTCACTCACTGTACGTCACGCGCCGCGTGACGTACAGTAGTGAGGTGAGCACCGCCGCCCGCACTGCCTGCCTGTTACCGCCCGCCCGGAGCAGTGCTGAGAAAGAAGCCTGCTGTGAGTGAGAGCCTGAGTCTGTGGGACAGTGGGTCACTGGGTGCGTCACTGTGACCGTCCGTGCAATGTGGTGACACATTTTTTACAATGGGGAGACACTTATTTCATCGAGCAGTTTTGAGGGGGGGGGGAGTTTTTTTGACACTCGCCCTGAGAGAAATTTTACCTAGAAACTGCACTGCCCTGAATGCCAGCATTTCTAAACTACTGGCCTATGAAATGCTGTCATTTAGGCTGGTGGACACAGACAGCTTCAAACAGCTCATGTCGCTTGCTGTCCCACAGTATGTTGTTCCCAGCCGGCACTACTTCTCCAAGAGAGCCGTGCCTTCCCTGCACAACCAAGTGTCCGATAAAATCAAGTGTGCACTGCGCAACGCCATCTGTGGCAAGGTCCACCTAACCACAGATACGTGGACCAGTAAGCACGGCCAGGGACGCTATATCTCCCTAACTGCACACTGGGTAAATGTAGTGGCGGCTGGGCCCCAGGCGGAGAGCTGTTTGGCGCACGTCCTTCCGCCGCCAAGGATCGCAGGGCAACATTCTTTGCCTCCTGTCTCCTCCTCCTCCTACTCAGCTTCCTCCTCCTCTTCTTCCACCTGCTCATCCAGTCAGCCACACACCTTCACCACCAACTTCAGCACAGCCCAGGGTAAACGTCAGCAGGACGTTCTGAAACTCATATGTTTGGGGGACAGGCCCCACACCGCACAGGTGTTGTGGTGGGGTATAGAACAACAGACCGACGAGTGGTTGCTGCCGGTGAGCCTCAAGCCCGGCCTGGTGGTGTGCGATAATGGGCGAAATCTCGTTGCAGCTCTGGGACTAGCCGGTTTGACGCACATCCCTTGCCTGGCGCATGTGCTGAATTTGGTGGTGCAGAAGTTCATTCGCAACTACCCCGACATGTCAGAGCTGCTGTATAAAGTGCGGGCCGTCTGTTCGCGCTTCCGGCGTTCACACCCTGCTGCTGCACGCCTGTCTGCGCTACAGCGTAATTACGGCCTTCCCGCTCACCGCCTCATATGCGATGTGCCCACCAGGTGGAACTTCACCTTGCACATGCTGGACAGACTGTGCGAGCAGCAGCAGGCCATAGTGGAGTTTCAGCTGCAGCACGCACGGGTCAGTCGCACTGCGGAACAGCACCACTTCACCACCAATGACTGGGCCTCCATGCGAGACCTGTGTGCCCTGTTGCGCTGTTTCGAGTACTCCACCAACATGGCCAGTGGCGATGACGCCGTTATCAGCGTTACAATACCACTTCTATGTCTCCTTGAGAAAACACTTAGGGCGATGATGGAAGAGGAGGTGGCCCAGGAGGAAGAGGGGTCATTTTTAGCACTTTCTGGCCAGTCTCTTCGAAGCGACTCAGAGGGAGGTTTTTTGCAACAGCAGAGGCCAGGTACAAATGTGGCCAGACAGGGCCCACTACTGGAGGACGAGGAGGACGAGGATGAGGAGGAGGTGGAGGAGGTGGAGGAGGATGAGGATGAAGCATGTTCACAGCGGGGTGGCACCCAAAGCAGCTCGGGCCCATCACTGGTGCGTGGATGGGGGAAACACAGGACGATGACGATACGCCTCCCACAGAGGACAGCTTGTCCTTACCTCTGGGCAGCCTGGCACACATGAGCGACTACATGCTGCAGTGCCTGCGCAACGACAGCAGAGTTGCCCACATTTTAACATGTGCGGACTACTGGGTTGCCACCCTGCTGGATCCCCGGTACAAAGACAATGTGCCCACCTTACTTCCTACACTGGAGCGTGATAGGAAGATGCGCGAGTACAAGCGCACGTTGGTAGACGCGCTACTGAGAGCATTCCCAAATGTCACAGGGGAACCAGTGGAAGCCCAAGGCGAAGGCAGAGGAGGAGCAAGAGGTCGCCAACGCAGCTGTGTCACGGCCAGCTCCTCTGAGGGCAGGGTTAGCATGGCAGAGATGTGGAAAAGTTTTGTCACCACGCCACAGCTAACTGCACCACCACCTGATACGGAACGTGTTAGCAGGAGGCAACATTTGACTAACATGGTGGAACAGTACCTGTGCACACCCCTCCACGTACTGACTGATGGTTCGGCCCCATTCAACTTCAGGGTCTCCAAATTGTCCACGTGGCCAGAGCTAGCCTTTTATGCCTTGGAGGTGCTGGCCTGCCGGCGGCCAGCGTTTTGTCTGAACGTGTATTCAGCACGGCAGGGGGCGTCATTACAGACAAACGCAGCCGCCTGTCTACAGCCAATGTGGACAAGCTGACGTTCATAAAAATTAACCAGGCATGGATCCCACAGGACCTGTCCATCCCTTGTGCAGATTAGACATTAACTACCTCCCCTTAATGTAGTGTCCCACTAGATAGGCGTGGGCACTACACAAGGGTCAATTGGTCTCACAAGGGACAGAAATTTTATATTTTATTATGCATTTAATGTATTATCCAATGTGTTTTTATATGCAATGTTCCCCTGTGTAAATGCTTAGCAGGCCTAGTTGGGTGTAGTTAGACATCCCAGACACTAGAGGAAGATAGGGAGCCCCTAGTATAAATGTTCAGGCCAAGACAGGGAGAAATAGTTCAGAGTCAGGAGTCTGCAGAGACAGAAGTAAGAAGGCACCAGCCAGAGATATGCTGAGGGCCTCCTCCTGACATGCAGCTTGATAGCCCTGGCTGCTAGATACTTCCAGGAGGCTAGTAAAGAACCCTAGCCTGCCTGTAGTCCAAGAGAGCCTCAGTTAGCTCTGAAGACACCCCAGTAGCAGGACAGGACCTCCTGGGAGAAACCCACAGTCCTTCACCATTCAAGTAAGGATATCTCCAACCAAGATAAGTAACACTAATAGGCAGAGGAACTAGAAAGCAAAGCAAGGATTTATACGGGAGGAAGATATATTTTACCAAGGATTCAAGCCAGCATTTAGGCATTCGGGCCTTGGGATTGAAACCAGACAGGAGTTCTAGAAAGGACAGTGTACGCTATTTCTGAGGAAAGGTACAACCTGATTCTGAGTGTGTTGTGGATTTACCCTCTGAGTATCTTGCATAATCAATACCTGCCAGCTTGTGGAATAAAGCCTGCTTGTGAAGTACTTGATCTAAAGGACTGTATTAACATCTGTATGTACAAAGTTGGACTGCTAAGTAAAGCAACGTTTGGTTCACTATACCACCTGTGTACCTCAGTTATTCCAACTATAAACCGGTGTGCCACCGTTACAGGCACTGGCGTCACGAATCCAACAGGGACCTTGCCCCAGGCACTCAAAATACCTGTAACATCCAGGGCACCTCATCCACCATCAGGCCTGGTCCCTACATACCAAGTGTGCCCCAGAGGAACTGTGTCTACCTCTCCTTCACTGCTGCATGCCTGCCCAGGGTTCTCCAATACAGTGAGCAACCCTTGATTGCCCATAACCGTGACCTCGCTTCGCTATACCCTGCAGGTCTGGCGTGCTGCATAAACAATATATTATTGTACCCCAGGGCACTTCCTCATTCAATCCTATTTTTATTTTCATTTTACCATTATATTGCGGGGCAACCCAAAGTTGAATGAACCTCTCCTCTGTCTGGGTGCCGGGGCCTAAATGTGTGACAGTGGCCTGTTCCAGTGGTGGGTGACGTGAAGCCTGATTCTCTGCTATGACATGAAGACTGATTCTGTGCTGACATGAAACCAGATTCTCTGTTACGCGACCTCTCTCCCCTGCCTGGGTGCCTGGGCCTAAATATGTGACAGTGGCCTGTTCCAGTGGTGGGTGACGTGAAGCCTGATTCTCTGCTATGACATGAAGACTGATTCTGTGCTGACATGAAGCCAGATTCTCTGTTATGGGACCTCTCTCCTCTGTCTGGGTGCCGGGGCCTAAATATGTGACAGTGGCCTGTTCCAGTGGTGGGTGACGTGAAGGCTGATTCTCTGCTATGACATCAAGACTGATTCTCTGCTGACATGAAGCCTGAATCTCTGTTATGGGACCTCTCTCCTCTGCCTGGGCCTAAATATGTGACAGTGGCCTGTTCCAGTGGTGGGTGACGTGAAGCCTGATTCTCTGCTATGACATGAAGACTGATTCTGTGCTGACAAGAAGCCAGATTCTCTGTTACGGGACCTCTCTCCTCTGTCTGGGTGCCGGGGCCTAAATATGTGACAGTGGCCTGTTCCAGTGGTGGGTGACGTGAAGCCTGATTCTCTGCTATGACATGAAGACTGATTCTGTGCTGACATGAAGCCAGATTCTCTGTTACGGGACCTCTCTCCTCTGTCTGGGTGCCAGGGCCTAAATGTGTGACAGTGGCCTGTTCCAGTGGTGGGTGACGTGAAGCCTGATTCTCTGCTATGACATGAAGACTGATTCTGTGCTGACATGAAGCCAGATTCTCTGTTACGGGACCTCTCTCCTCTGTCTGGGTGCCAGGGCCTAAATGTGTGACAGTGGCCTGTTCCAGTGGTGGGTGACGTGAAGCCTGATTCTCTGCTATGACATGAAGACTGATTCTGTGCTGACATGAAGCCAAATTCTCTGTTACGGGACCTCTCTCCTCTGTCTGGGTGCCTGAACCTATATATGTGACAGTGGCCTGTTCCAGTGGTGGGTGACGTGAAGCCTGATTCTCTGCTATGACATGAAGACTGATTCTCTGCTGACATGAAGCCTGAATCTCTGTTATGGGACCTCTCTCCTCTGCCTGGGTGCCTGGGCCTAAATATGTGACAGTGGCCTGTTCCAGTGGAGGGTGATGTGAAGCCTGATTCTCTGCTATGACATGAAGACTGATTCTCTGCTGACATGAAGCCAGATTCTCTGTTACGGGACCTCTCTCCTCTGTCTGGGTGCCTGCGCCTATATATGTGACAGTGGCCTGTTCCAGTGGTGGGTGACGTGAAGCCTGATTCTCTGCTATGACATGAAGACTGATTCTCTGCTGACATGAAGCCTGAATCTCTGTTATGGGACCTCTCTCCTCTGCCTGGGTGCCTGGGCCTAAATATGTGACAGTGGCCTGTTCCAGTGGTGGGTGATGTGAAGCCTGATTCTCTGCTATGACATGAAGACTGATTCTGTGCTGACATGAAGCCTGAATCTCTGTTATGGGACCTCTCTCCTCTGTCTGGGTGCCTGGGCCTAAATATGTGACAGTGGCCTGTTCCAGTGGTGGGTGACGTGAAGCCTGATTCTCTGCTATGACATGAAGACGGATTCTCTGCTGACATGAAGCCAGATTCTCTGTTACGGGACCTCTCTCCTCTGTCTGGGTGCCGGGGCCTAAATATGTGACAGTGGCCTGTTCCAGTGGTGGGTGACGTGAAGCCTGATTCTCTGCTATGACATGAAGACTGATTCTGTGCTGACATGAAGCCAGATTCTCTGTTACGGGACCTCTCTCCTCTGTCTGGGTGCCAGGGCCTAAATGTGTGACAGTGGCCTGTTCCAGTGGTGGGTGACGTGAAGCCTGATTCTCTGCTATGACATGAAGACTGATTCTGTGCTGACATGAAGCCAGATTCTCTGTTACGGGACCTCTCTCCTCTGTCTGGGTGCCAGGGCCTAAATGTGTGACAGTGGCCTGTTCCAGTGGTGGGTGACGTGAAGCCTGATTCTCTGCTATGACATGAAGACTGATTCTGTGCTGACATGAAGCCAGATTCTCTGTTACGGGACCTCTCTCCTCTGTCTGGGTGCCTGCGCCTATATATGTGACAGTGGCCTGTTCCAGTGGTGGGTGACGTGAAGCCTGATTCTCTGCTATGACATGAAGACTGATTCTCTGCTGACATGAAGCCTGAATCTCTGTTATGGGACCTCTCTCCTCTGCCTGGGTGCCTGGGCCTAAATATGTGACAGTGGCCTGTTCCAGTGGAGGGTGATGTGAAGCCTGATTCTCTGCTATGACATGAAGACTGATTCTCTGCTGACATGAAGCCAGATTCTCTGTTACGGGACCTCTCTCCTCTGTCTGGGTGCCTGCGCCTATATATGTGACAGTGGCCTGTTCCAGTGGTGGGTGACGTGAAGCCTGATTCTCTGCTATGACATGAAGACTGATTCTCTGCTGACATGAAGCCTGAATCTCTGTTATGGGACCTCTCTCCTCTGCCTGGGTGCCTGGGCCTAAATATGTGACAGTGGCCTGTTCCAGTGGTGGGTGATGTGAAGCCTGATTCTCTGCTATGACATGAAGACTGATTCTGTGCTGACATGAAGCCTGAATCTCTGTTATGGGACCTCTCTCCTCTGTCTGGGTGCCTGGGCCTAAATATGTGACAGTGGCCTGTTCCAGTGGTGGGTGACGTGAAGCCTGATTCTCTGCTATGACATGAAGACGGATTCTCTGCTGACATGAAGCCAGATTCTCTGTTACGGGACCTCTCTCCTCTGTCTGGGTGCCGGGGCCTAAATATGTGACAGTGGCCTGTTCCAGTGGTGGGTGACGTGAAGCCTGATTCTCTGCTATGACATGAAGACTGATTCTGTGCTGACATGAAGCCAGATTCTCTGTTACGGGACCTCTCTCCTCTGTCTGGGTGCCAGGGCCTAAATGTGTGACAGTGGCCTGTTCCAGTGGTGGGTGACGTGAAGCCTGATTCTCTGCTATGACATGAAGACTGATTCTGTGCTGACATGAAGCCAGATTCTCTGTTACGGGACCTCTCTCCTCTGTCTGGGTGCCAGGGCCTAAATGTGTGACAGTGGCCTGTTCCAGTGGTGGGTGACGTGAAGCCTGATTCTCTGCTATGACATGAAGACTGATTCTGTGCTGACATGAAGCCAGATTCTCTGTTACGGGACCTCTCTCCTCTGTCTGGGTGCCTGCGCCTATATATGTGACAGTGGCCTGTTCCAGTGGTGGGTGACGTGAAGCCTGATTCTCTGCTATGACATGAAGACTGATTCTCTGCTGACATGAAGCCTGAATCTCTGTTATGGGACCTCTCTCCTCTGCCTGGGTGCCTGGGCCTAAATATGTGACAGTGGCCTGTTCCAGTGGAGGGTGATGTGAAGCCTGATTCTCTGCTATGACATGAAGACTGATTCTCTGCTGACATGAAGCCAGATTCTCTGTTACGGGACCTCTCTCCTCTGTCTGGGTGCCTGCGCCTATATATGTGACAGTGGCCTGTTCCAGTGGTGGGTGACGTGAAGCCTGATTCTCTGCTATGACATGAAGACTGATTCTCTGCTGACATGAAGCCTGAATCTCTGTTATGGGACCTCTCTCCTCTGCCTGGGTGCCTGGTCCTAAATATGTGACAGTGGCCTGTTCCAGTGGTGGGTGATGTGAAGCCTGATTCTCTGCTATGACATGAAGACTGATTCTGTGCTGACATGAAGCCTGAATCTCTGTTATGGGACCTCTCTCCTCTGTCTGGGTGCCTGGGCCTAAATATGTGACAGTGGCCTGTTCCAGTGGTGGGTGACGTGAAGCCTGATTCTCTGCTATGACATGAAGACGGATTCTCTGCTGACATGAAGCCAGATTCTCTGTTACGGGACCTCTCTCCTCTGCCTGGGTGCCGGGGCCTAAATATATGACAATGGACTGTTACAGTGGTGGGTGACGTGAAGCCAGATTCTCTGCTATGGCATGAAGACTGATTCTCTGCTGACGTGAAGCCAGATTCTCTGCTATGGGACCTCTCTCCAATTGATGTTGGTTTATTTTTATATATTTTATTTTTATTTTTATTCATTTCCCTATCCACATTTGTTTGCAGGGGATATACCTACATGTTGCTGCCTTTTGCAGCCCTCTAGCTCTTTCCTGGGCTGTTTTACAGCCTTTTTAGTGCCGAAAAGTTCGGGTCCCCATTGACTTCAATGGGGTTCGGGTTCGGGACGAAGTTCGGGTCGGGTTCGGATCCCGAACCCGAACATTTCCGGGAAGTTTGGCTGAACTTCTCGAACCCGAACATCCAGGTGTTCGCTCAACTCTAGTCATCAGTTTACATAGCCCTTGCCCCATCTGTGCTATAGTCAATGTGTCCTGGATCTTTACCTTCATAAACTCTCCCTCTCCCCCATAAACTGTCTCCTGTGACCTGCAATTATTTTCTCCTCTCTATGCAGTCATGATAATGTGTATTCTGAGTCCTAGATCTGTGTGTTGTGAGCATAAACTCTCTCTTACAAACCATGTGTGCTGAGGATAGGAGGAAGGTTTAGGATAGGGCTCACAGTGACTAGCCTAGAAAGGAAGTCTTTACCAGTATAGTACTGGCAGACTGCCTGTATGTGGACATGCCCCCAGGTTTGAGGAGCAGCATACTGAGGCAGTTAAAAGTCATTATAAGCCGACCAGGGCACTGGGAGAAAAGATCTTCACGCTGTCCCTAGCAAAAGCAGAAGTTAATTTGTGAGAAGCTTTAGGATTTTGCTGTAGCATCGCTTGTTGTTAAACCTTTCTTCCATGTCTCATAGATAAACACAGTGCCCACAGATGTAACTTATATTTTCTGTGCACCGATGCAAATTCTGCACCAGCTAAAGTATAAGCATGAAGGTAATATTTGAAGTCAGCTCTGCATGAGTCTGCAGTGACGTACTTTGCGCCAAATTTAGCAACCGCCTCAGGTTGTTTGCTAAATTTGAAGCATCTTTAAACCTAACACTTTTGTCGAGAAATGTTACTCCAGTTTACTGTGGAGCTTTTTGCGACTTTAAAAAATCCCAGTCATAAACTCATTAACATAGCGAACCATGCCCACTTTTCCACCTACTTTTCAAAACTGCAGTGAGAAGGGTAAAAATGCAAAACGTCACAAAAAATTTTAGCGATTGACCCCAAAAACTTTCAAAAGCCCTATTTTGCGATTCTGGGGTACAGGGTGTGATAAATTGGTTTGTGCATATCAGGTAATTGTATTGGCCTCCGCATATAAGCTAATGGTTTATTTTAGCCCTGTTAGTCTATAGCAGGCTTCCTCAAACTGCAGCCCTCCAGCTGTTTCAAAACTACATCTCCTAGCATGCCCGAACAGCCTACAGGTATCAGCCTACAGCAGGGCATTGTGAGAGTTGTAGTTTTACAACAGCTGGAGGGCCGCAGTTTGAGGATGCCTGGTCTATAGGGTTGAGTGCAACTGGAACCCCAGCACCCACTATAGTTACACCCCTGTTAGAATTCCCCAATCTTCACATCATTTTATTATTTAAATGACTTACAGCTTGGATTGATAAGTTTTATTATCCTTTAAAGATGGCGCCCGCTGCCATACAGCAGACACCCAGGGCTAATGTCTGCGATCAGTGAAAATGCTGATCAACGGCATTTAACCCTTCAGATGCCATGGTCAACTGTGACCATGGCATTTAAGGCTACTTTTACACTTGCGGCAGAGTGATCCGGCAAGCAGTTCCGTCACGGAACTGCCTGCCGGATCCATGGTGATGGATCATGTGATGGACCATGTGATGAACGCAGTGACGTCATCAAAGGTCCTATTCCTCAAAGAGGAAGACAGAAGAGATGCTGGCTGCGCGAACAAGTGGATTAAGGTGAGTTAAATATATATATTTTTTTTTTAACCCCTCCAGCCCCATTTTCCCTTATAACCATAAGGGTATAAGGGAAAATAATACAATCTATTATTTTCCCTTATAACCATGTTATAAGGGAAAATAATACAATCTACACAACCTTGAACCCAAACCTGAACTTCTGTGAAGAAGTTCGGGTCTGGGTACCACAGTCAGTTTTTTATCACGCACGTGCAAAACACATTGCACCCGCGCGATAAAAACTGAACAAAGGAACGCAATCACAGTCAAAACTGACTGCAATTGGGTACCTACTCGCGCGGGTTTGCCGCAACGCATCCGGACCTTATCCAGACATGCTCATGTGAAAGAGGCCTAAGAGTGCAAAACCCAGAAGCGCTGCGCTTCTTGGCCTGGAATTGCTCCTGCATGTGGAAACTAGGGAGATATTCAATGCCTGTAAAAGGTTGGGGCTTGCTGAAGCTCTGATGCCTTTTACAAGTATATTCCAATGTAGGCCTTCAGGTGGCAGCACTACATTGCAATATACTAAATCTTCTATTTGTCAATGGATTTTTTTCCATTGATATATAGAATATTGCATGACGTTAAAAGTAGGAAAAAGTTAGATTTATTTTTATTTTAAATTTTAAAAATATAAAATTTAACAATATATAAATATTAAAACCACTCCCCAGAATAAAAATAAAAATAAATAAACAATGAAAAAAATAGACATCATAGGCATTGCAGTGTGCATAAATGCCAGACTATTAAAATATAAAAATATTTATCCAACATGGTGAACAGTATAATGAAAAAACCCCATCAAAATGGCAAATTCGCCATTTTTTCATTACTTCACCTCCTAAAAGAATTAAATAAAAAGTGACCAAAAAGTCATACACATTCCAAAATGGTATAAATAAAAACTACAGATTGGCATGCAAAAATGAGCCCTCGCACAGATCTGGGGGGTCAAAATATGATGATGAAAAGAAAAAAAAAATTCCAAAGTTTTTATTTTTTCAAGTATTAAAACGCAAGAAAACCTATAAATGTGGTATCGAATTAATTGTACTGGAAAATTAAGATCATGGGTCAGTTTTACCACACAGGGAGCGCCGTAGAAACAAAACCCATGAAACTGTGGAGGAATTTTGTTTGATTTCCAGTTTCAACCCATTAGGAATTTTTCTTCCAGCTTCTCACTACATTGTATGAAATAATAAATGGTGCCATTAAAAAGTACAACTTGTCCTGCAAAAAAAGCCCTCAATTGTCTATGTGAACAGAAAAATAAAAATAAAAGTTATAGCTCTGGGAAGGCAGGGACTGAAAAGCGAAAATGCAAAAACAGAAAATTGCCAGGGGTAGAAGGGGTTCAAGCAAACAAGTATGGCTGGAGAGAGGGTCTCTTCACATGGTCATTTGCCAATCTTAAAGTCATTACGGTAATTATAGGTACAGTAAATATCTTTGCAAAGAGATCCCAGTGATTCTTAACACAGGCTTTGTCCTCTCTGCCCTGTATATGGGGGGCATCACGAGAGATGGATGTTGGCCACCATTCCTAGTTTGGTGGGTGATCCAGTGGTGACATACTTGTCCCCAAAATCTATGGCAATTAAATCAACCTGCCAGAGATGTCACCGCCAGTTCTGTGAGAAGGTCTGGCAGACGTCCTTCTCTACCTCTTGCATGACTTTCTTTGTTTTGGTTTCACTTTGTCATCTCCTTAACTTCTCCCAGGTGTCACCTATTTAGACTAATCGTCTCTCTTTAGATTCCCTCCCATACTGCCTCACTTTGCGGTTTATACTACTTCCTGGATGAAGTGTTCACTGCTGGAGGCTGCTGCTGCTGTTTGCTCAGATAAGTCTTTTAATGTATTGTGTTTCCTTGCTGGCTTGATTCTAGGTGACCCTGACTCCGTCCGTATTAAGTGCAGGGAGCCGGTGGTCATGTCCTCTCACTATTATAGGTTTTTCAGGTGTCACACAGTCATAGGTACGTAGGCATGCAATCGTCTACCATTGAGACCCTTGCATGGGCATAGCAGTCAGGGAGAGCTCTTAGGGTTTTATAGGGCTCACCTATATGCTCCTTAGTTTGGGATCAAGCCAGTCGGACGTTTATTCATAAGTTCCAGCTATCTGCAATATCATCCGTGACAAGAGACTGTTTATACAGCAAATTAATGAGAGAAAATTAAGAGTTACCAAATGACAGCCATCCTATCAAATCGAACAGTGAATGTGGTGTGACTGCATCTGAACAAAACTGCAATTCTGGAAGTTTACCATTGATTAGATTAAAGAAATATGGAATGTTTCTCTTCCACTGGAACCCCTAAATTATCCTATTATCCTACATTTATTCTGCCCCAACCTAAAGACCATTCCTAATAATAGTAGTGGCGATCCTCTTGATAGCCAACAGATGCTTGTTGCAGAAATGACTAGAGGCTGTTATTCACAACTAAGAAATTTTATAGAACTGGAAAGGACAGGACAGATGTTGTGAATAATAAAGATACTACGCCAAGCAATTTTTTAAATAAATAGGGTGTATTTATTTCTAAGAATGAAATTTATTTCTAGGAACAAAATTATTACAGTGGTAACCCCTTTTAAGGCTGAGTTCACATCACCGTTTAGCTTTCCATTCTTCTGATCCGTCAGAAGAAGAGAAAGAGAGAAAAAACAACAGGATCCAGTAAAACACGGATCCTGTTGCATCAGTTGTCATCCGTTTGAGCCATTTCCGTCTGAGATCAGTTTTTTAGACTGGAAAAAAGTCCTGCATGCAGTACTTTTGTGTCTGTTTTAAAAAAACGCATCTCAGACAGAAATGGCTCAAACTGATGACAACTGATGCAACAGGATCAGTTTTTTACAGGATCCTGTTTTTGTGATGTGAATTTTTTACAGGATCCTGTTTTTGTGATGTGAATGCACCCTTAGGGTACTTTCACACTAGCGTTTTTTTTTTCCGGTATTGAGTTCCGTCACAGGGGCTCAATACTGGAAAAAAACTGATCAGTTTTATCCCAATGCATTCTGAATGGAGAGCATTCCGTTCAGTATGCATCAGGATGCATCAGTTCAGTCCCTATTACGTTTTTTGGCTGCAGTTTTCTCTCCGGCCAAAAATCATGAACACTTGCTGGCAAAAATTTCCATTGAAATGCATTAATGCTGGACGGCCCCAAGTGCTTCGGCATGCACAGACCTTTAACCCCTTAAGGACCGGGCTCATTTTCACCTTAAGGACCAGGCTCATTTTCACCTTAAGGACCAGGCCATTTTTTGCAAATCTGACCAGTGTCACTTTAAGTGCTCATAACTTTAAAACGCTTTGACTTACCCAGGCCGTTCTGAGATTGTTTTTTCGTCACATATTGTACTTCATGACACTGCTAAAATTGGGTCAAAAAAGTTAATTTTTTTGCATAAAAAAATACAATTTTTACCGTAAATTTTGAAAAATTAGCAAATTTCAAATTTTCAGTTTCTCTACCTCTGTAATACATAGTAATACCCCCAAAAATTGTGATGACTTTACATTCCCCATATGTCTACTTCATGCTTGAATTGTTTTGGGAATGATATTTTATTTTTTGGGGATGTTACAAGGCTTAGAAGTTTAGAAGCAAATTTTGAAATTTTCAGAAATCTTCAAAATCCCACTTTTTATGGACCAGTTCAGGTTTGAAGTCATATTGTGAGGCTTAGATAATAGAAACCTCCCAAAAATGACCCCATTCTAGAAACTACACCCCTCAAGGTATTCAAAACTGTTTTTTCAAACTTTGTTAACCCTTTAGGTGTTCCACAAGAGTTAATGGCAGATGGAGAAACAATTTTGAAATTTATATTTTTTGGAAAATTTTCCAATATAATCAATTTTTTCCAGGAGTAAAACAAGGGTTAACTGCCAAACAACACTCAAAATGGGTTGCCCTGATTCTGTAGTTTGCAAAAACACCCCATATGTGGTCGTAAACTACTGTTTGGCCGAACGGTAGCACATAGAAGGAGGGGAACACCATATGGGTTTTGGAAGGCAGATTTGGCAGGACTGGTTTTGTTTATACCATGTCCCATTTGAAGCCCCCTGTTGCACCCCTAGAATAGAAATTTCAAAAAAGTGACTCCATCTAAGAAAGTACACCCCTCAAGGTATTCAAAACTGGGTTTACAAACTTTGTTAACCCTTTAGGTGTTCCACAAGAGTTAATGGCAGATGGAGAAACAATTTTGAAATTTATATTTTTTGGAAAATTTTCCAATATAATCAATTTTTTCCAGGAGTAAAACAAGGGTTAACTGCCAAACAACACTCAAAATGGGTTGCCCTGATTCTGTAGTTTGCAAAAACACCCCATATGTGGTCGTAAACTACTGTTTGGCCGAACGGTAGCACATAGAAGGAGGGGAACACCATATGGGTTTTGGAAGGCAGATTTGGCAGGACTGGTTTTGTTTATACCATGTCCCATTTGAAGCCCCCTGTTGCACCCCTAGAATAGAAATTTCAAAAAAGTGACTCCATCTAAGAAAGTACACCCCTCAAGGTATTCAAAACTGGGTTTACAAACTTTGTTAACCCTTTAGGTGTTCCACAAGAGTTAATGGCAGATGGAGAAACAATTTTGAAATTTATATTTTTTGGAAAATTTTCCAATATAATCAATTTTTTCCAGGAGTAAAACAAGGGTTAACTGCCAAACAACACTCAAAATGGGTTGCCCTGATTCTGTAGTTTGCAAAAACACCCCATATGTGGTCGTAAACTACTGTTTGGCCGAACGGTAGCACATAGAAGGAGGGGAACACCATATGGGTTTTGGAAGGCAGATTTGGTAGGACTGGTTTTGTTTATACCATGTCCCATTTGAAGCCCCCTGTTGCACCCCTAGAATAGAAATTTCAAAAAAGTGACTCCATCTAAGAAAGTACACCCCTCAAGGTATTCAAAACTGGGTTTACAAACTTTGTTAACCCTTTAGGTGTTCCACAAGAGTTAATGGCAGATGGAGAAACAATTTTGAAATTTATATTTTTTGGAAAATTTTCCAATATAATCAATTTTTTCCAGGAGTAAAACAAGGGTTAACTGCCAAACAACACTCAAAATGGGTTGCCCTGATTCTGTAGTTTGCAAAAACACCCCATATGTGGTCGTAAACTACTGTTTGGCCGAACGGTAGCACATAGAAGGAGGGGAACACCATATGGGTTTTGGAAGGCAGATTTGGCAGGACTGGTTTTGTTTATACCATGTCCCATTTGAAGCCCCCTGTTGCACCCCTAGAATAGAAATTTCAAAAAAGTGACTCCATCTAAGAAAGTACACCCCTCAAGGTATTCAAAACTGGGTTTACAAACTTTGTTAACCCTTTAGGTGTTCCACAAGAGTTAATGGCAGATGGAGAAACAATTTTGAAATTTCTATTTTTTGGAAAATTTTCCAATATAATCAATTTTTTCCAGGAGTAAAACAAGGGTTAACTGCCAAACAACACTCAAAATGGGTTGCCCTGATTCTGTAGTTTGCAAAAACACCCCATATGTGGTCGTAAACTACTATTTGGCTAAACGGCAGGACATAGAAGAAGGGGAACGTCATTTTTGGAAGGCAGATTTTGCTGGACTGGTTTATTGACACCATGTACCCTTTCAAGCCCCCTGATGCACCCCTAGAGTAGAAACTCCATAAAAGTGACCCCATCTAGGAAACTACGGGATAAGGTGGTTGTTGTTTTGGGACTATTTTTGGGGTAAATTTGATTTTTGGTTGCTCTATATTAGTCTTTTTTGAGGCAATGTAACAAAAAAATTTAATTCTAAAATTGTTTCTACATTCACTATTTGGTTTTGTGCAACACCTAAAGGGTTAACATAGTTTGTAAAGTAACTTTTGAATACCTTGAGGGGTGTAGTTTCTTAGATGGGGTCACTTTTTTGGAGTTTCTAGTCTAGGCTACATCAGGGGGGGCTTCTAATGGGACATGGTGTCAAAAAAAAAACTGTCCATCAAAATCTGCCTTCCAGAAACCATATGGAGTTCCCTTCGTTCTATGCCCTGCCGTGCGGCTATATAACCATTTACGACCACATATGGGGTGTTTCTGCAAACTACAGAATCGGGGCAATAAATATTTAGTTTTGTTTGGCTGTTAACCCTTGCTTTATTACCGGCAAAATGGATTCAAATTGAAATTTTGCCCAAAAATTGGTGTTTTGGCACAGTTTTTATTTTATATTTTTAACACCGTTCATCCGAGGCGTTTGGTCAAAAGTTATTTTTATAGCGACGACTTTTACGCACGCGACGATGCCCAATATGTATGGCTCTCAGACTTTGGAGACACTAAGCAGGCATCCTAAAACTGCGGCCCTCCAGATATTGTAAAACTACAATTCCCACCATGCCCTGCTGATGGCTGTAGGTTGTCTGGGCATGCTGGGAGTTATAGTTTTACAACATCTGGAGGGCCGCAGTTTGAGGATGCCTGCTCTAAAACTAATATTTTTTGGGGAAAGAAAAATTGTTTCCGTGTCTCCAAAGTCTGAGAGCCATAGTGTTTTATGTTCTCTAGTGGACTGTTGAGGATTATAAAAATTTAGTACTCCATGGAAGTGTGATACTCCCTGAAGCAATTGCTAATGCAGAGGCCCGGATGATCGGGGCAAGTGTCACATTGAGTAGTGGTGTCCTTCCGTATCCCCCTCTTGTGACACACTCTGCACTTTTTTTGGGTTCGTCCCTTCTTTCCAGTATGGGGGACCACACCTGGAAAGTGTTGGCCAGGGACGATCCGGGCGCCTCCAATTCCCGAGGTACTCCGGCCTGCTCTTTCCCGGTCCGAAAAGATCAGGTCTTTGAGGACTGCCTCATAGAACTGGAGGAATGTCCCTGTGCTGCCAGCGCTTCGGGATAGTACAAAAGAGTTGTACATGGCAACCTGTACCAAGTAGACCGCAACTTTTTTGTACCATGCCCGGATTTTGCGCATGGCGTTATATGGCGTGAGGACTTGATCAGAGAGATCAACTCCTCCCATATACCGATTGTAGTCGACGATACAATCGGGCTTGAGGACCGTTGCCGCGGTACCTCGCACAGGGACAGGGGTGGTGCCGTTACCGTGGATTGTGGACAGCATAAGGACATCCCTCTTGTCCTTATACCTGACCAGCAACAGGTTTCCACTGGTAAGGGCACGGGTCTCACCCCTGGGGATAGGTACCTGGAGGGGGTAGGCAGGGAGGCTGCGTTGATTTTTCCGCACGGTCCCACAAGCGAACGTGGATCTGGCGGCAAGGGACCTGAACAAGGGAATGCTGGTATAAAAGTTATCCACGTACAAGTGGTAACCATTATCCAGCAGTGGGTACATAAGGTCCCACACGAGTTTCCCGCTAACACCCAGAGTGGGGGGACATTCTGGGGGTTCAATACGGGAATCTCGCCCCTCGTACACACGAAATTTGTAAGTGTACCCTGAGGCACTCTCACAAATTTTGTATAGCTTCACGCCATACCTCGCCCGCTTTGTGGGAATGTATTGGCGGAAACTGAGTCTCCCCTTGAACGCAACGAGAGACTCATCAACCGCGACCTCCCTTCCAGGTACGTAGGCCTGCTGAAATGTGGCCCCAAAGTGATCGATGACCGGCCGTATCTTATACAGCCGGTCATAGGCAGGATCACTTCGGGGGGGACATGCTGCATTATCGGAATAATGCAGACATTTCCGGATGGCCTCAAACCGGTGACGTATCATGACCATACTGTACAGTGGGGTCTGGTATAGGACGTCCCCACTCCAGTATTGCCTGACACTGGGTTTTTGGACTAGACCCATATGCAGCACGAGGCCCCAAAATGTCCTCATTTCGGCTGCACTGACCGGCGTCCAGCCACCGGGTCTAGCCAAAACTGAGCCTGGGTTTTGAGCGACGAACTGTTGGGCGTACAGATTCGTCTGCTCCACCATCAAATTCACCAGTGAGTTACTGAAAAAAAAACTAAAATAGTCTATTTCAGTAAACCCCACTGTGGGAATCTGGATTCCAGGATTGCCAGCAAAATCCGGAATCTCAGGCTCAAAGTCCACTGGGGGACACCAGCTAAGTTCATCGGCAGGGGGCTCCGGTGGACTTATTTGGTGGGCCGGGAAACCAGTACGAACCCCAGGGCGGCTCGTACTAGGGTGGGCCACAGGATCCCTAGCATGTGGGGCCCCTGGCTCCGCCTGGCGGCGTCTCCGCCGCCTTGGTGGCTCATCGTCATCAGATGATGATGAGGAGGATGCGGATGACAAAAGGAATGTGGGGTCATCCTCATCCTCACTGGGGCTCTCAGAGTCGGAGGCAATCTGGGCGTATGCCTCCTCGGCCGAGAACATCCGGTGGGCCATGGGTGTGTGTGCGTGTAGGTGTGCGTGTGTGGCAAACTTTATTATATGTGCGTGTGTGTGGGGGCAACGGGTGTTCGCGTACTAAAAAGTCCAGGCAAAAAAATGGGCAAGTGTTAGAAAAAAAAAAAGTTAAAACTTGCTGATCAGCGGTACAACGCTGATCAGCGGTCGGTGGGGTGGTGGGGCGGGCGATGCGCTAACAGTGGACGGACGCTAAAAAGTGCCGGCCAGTCAGCGCACGCAGAAAAAAAAAAGTGGTGGTGAGTGGGGGGTGGGGGGGGCTGGTGGGGGGTGGGTGGGGGGGGAGGCAGGTGGGGGGGGGGAAGTGGCTGGTGGGGGGTGGGTGGGGGGGCAAGTGGCAGGAGGGGTCTGGGTTAGGGTTAGATGGAAGTTTGGAAGTTTGGAATAAAAGTACTTTTTTTTTTTTTTTTCTAACTTACTTTTCCCTTCTTTCCCTGCCTAACGGTGCCTCTCCCTCACTGACCCTAACCTACCTGGGTGGCGATGGGTGCAGGAGGGTGATGGATTCCGATTAGGGGGACACAGGAGCTGGTGCTGGACGATGCTGCACGGTCAGGGTGCTGGACAGGAAGAGGAGGGGAGAGAGGAGCGCAGGAAGTTTGAATCTCGCGCCTCTCTCCCCTGCACCAATCAGCACCCTGGACAGCGGCATTCAGCACCAGGGCCAGCACCGCCTCTCCAAATCCTCGGACTGCGATAGGTGGTGTATAATTACGCCACCGATCGCAGTCTTTTTCCGGTTCATCGGGTCACAGGACACCCGAATGGACCGGAAACGCAGAAAACCGCAGGTCTGAATTGACCTGCGGTTTTCTGCGATCGCCGATACGGGGGGGTCAAATGACCCCCCCCTGCATTGTTACGGGATGCCGGCTGAATGATTTCAGCCGAAATCCCGTTCCGATTAACCCCTGCGGCGCCGGAGTTCCGATTTTAAGTCCGGACGTACCGGTACGTCCTCGGTCCTTAAGGACTCGGGAAATAGGCAGTACCGGTACGTCCTAGGTCCTTAAGGACTCGGGAAATAGGGCGTACCGGTACGTCCTAGGTCCTTAAGGGGTTAAAAATGAGAAAAAATAAAGACCGGATCTGTTTTTCCGGGTGACATCCGGAAAGATGGATTCGGTATTGCAATGCATTTGTGAGACGGATCCGCATCTGGATTCATCTCACAAATGCATCCGTTTGCGTCCGGATTGTGATGGAACTGCCTGCCGGAATCGTCTGCCGCAAGTGTGAAAGTACCCTTAAACATGGGACCAACACAGATGCCTTCAGCTGCCAAGCGCACATGTAACAGGTCAGTCAGTTTCATAGGTACGAATCCCCTTTAAATTTTAACTTCCTGTCCAGTGAAATATGAGTGGCTTCTGAAAGATCACTCAGTCTTAGGGGGTTATGCAGTCTGTTGCAGCCCCATATCAGACTTCAGACATAGTAGTATCAAGATCTGATATAGAGTATGATGTGATTAAGGGAAATATGTTCAGAATCCTCATTTAACGTGGAAGATTAATTCTAAACACGTGATTTATCCAATCTGGCTTGAGATCCTTTTTAATTGAAACAAGTGAAATAGGAAAATCCATCTGCAGCCATCATTGTTCCTTCTAAAATAGGATGACCAAAACAAACACCCTGCAGACAAAATAACTGGATTGCTATCAAAGTGTTCACAATGCTTGCCAAACATGATGTGTTTGCTATAGTGAATTGTTCATCCAGTGCTCTGTGACTGTTTGCCAGAATTTAATTTTAAAAATGCTCAATCATTGACTTCTGATGTTGAAGATAATGTTGCCTGAAAACATCAGAATGACATGCGTATCTGCAATTATATTAGCAATGCCCAGTGATGATTATTTGTGTGGTTCTTTATATGCTGAAAACATATTAATCTGCTGTATAAGGTTTGTAAGGCGCTTTCAAGTTTCTTAAAGGGGTTTTCCAGGAATAATAACTTTTTTATCTAATGCCTGCATCCTGCTTCTGTAAACAAAAAAAATCATGCTTACGTGCTCCCCAATACTCTGATCCTCCGCGCCGCATTTGGCACATCACCACTGAAGCCAGTGATTGACTGCAGTGCAGCATGTGACCATGATCTGGATGTAAACACTCTGGGAACCAGACCACGGACACAGTGGAGACAATGTGGAGGATCGGAGCAGCAGAGAGAAGGTAAGGGTACTTTCACACTAGCGTTTAAGTTTTCCGGTATTGAGTTCCGTCATAGGGCTCAATACCAGAAAAAAACGCTTCAGTTTTGTCCCCATTCATTGTCAAAATGCATTCCGTTCCATTTAGTTGCGTTCCCAGACCGGAGAGAAAACCGAAACATGTTGTATTTTGCTTTCCATCCTGGGATGCGGAGCAAGACGTCTCTGCCACAATCTGCCACAATAGAAAACGGATCCGTCCCCCATTGACTTTCAATGAAGTTAATGACGGATCCGTCTTGGCAATGTTAAAAATATGTTAAAGGGAACCTGTCATGTGGATATTTGATTATAATCTAACTAATTATATACAATCATTAACTACTAAAAAGTACCTTAGATGTATTCACTTACTGGTGTGACAGATGGTTATCTCATAATATACACACAAAGATGCCGCATGCTAATGAGCTGATTTGAGTCCGCGTGATGTCATTGAGTCCAGCGTATATTTAATTCAGAGCTATAGCCACTCCCGTGCCCACCTGCTGCTGATTCATATGGAAAAAAACTGTCAATCAGCAGCAGGTAGGCGGGGAGAGTCAGGAGCTCATGAATATTCAGGACTCATCATTATCAGCTGGAGCTTTTCAATACAAGATGTTGGCAGATTGACGGGGTCAATTAAAGAAAGTGATCCAGCATTTTGCTAAGAGAATCAATCACTTATTTATGTTGCCCTTAGTTAGGACACCATAAAACTAGTGACAGGTTCCCTTTAAAGATAATACAACTGGATCCGTTCATCACGGATGCAGATGGTTGTAATATCAGTAACGGAAGCGTTTTTGCTGGACCCTGATGGATCCAGCAAAAACGCTAGTGCGAAAGTAGCCTACGTCAGAATTTTCTCTTTATGGAGGCAGGCTGCTGCCATTAGATAAAAAGTAATTATTTCTGAAAAAGCCTGTAAGGTTTATACCTCTGTATCTTTTATTTAATTGCAAATGATGTTTGAAGAAATTTTTGGTATTTTGGGGATGTTGAATAAAAAAATTACATTAGTAGATACAAATCACCAACATGTGGTTATAACGGAAAATAATGGAATTGTAAGACGGAATTCAAAACAGAAACCTTTAGAGGCATTCGGTTTTGATCCGTCATAATAGAGGTCTATGGGCAAACATAATGGATCTGTCTGGTTTCCGTTATCCAGGAGGGAAAAAAGCTGGATAAGAGTATTATCTTTTGTCCTACTATTTTCAACCCTTTTTAACCTCTGGAAAACCTATTTGTTTTGTCAACTGTTATCTATGAAAAAATTATGTAAACTTTGTAAGCCACCTTTAACCCTTTCTACCCCGGGCCAGTTTTCACCTTTCTGCCCAGGCCATTTTTTGCAAATCCGACGTGTTACTTTATGTGATAATAACTTTGGAACACTTTTATTTATCCAAGCCCTTCTGAGATTGTTTTCTCGTGACACATTGTACTTCATGATAGTCAATATATTTCACCTTTATTTATGAAAAAATACCAAATTTACCCAAAATTTTCAAAATTTCTATTTCTCTGCTTTTAAAACAGAAAGTGATACAGGTACCTCATAAAATATTTATTACTTAACATTCCTCATATGTCTACTTTATGTTGGCATCATTTTGGAAATGTCATTTTTTTTTTCTTTTAGAACGTTAGAAGGCTTAGAAATTTAGAAGCAATTCTTAAAATTTTTAAGAAAATTTCCAAAACCCACTTTTTAAGGACCAGTTCAGTTCTGAAGTCACTTTGTGGGGCTTACATAGTGGAAACCCCCCATAAATGACCCTATTGTAGAAACTACACCCTTTAAGCTACTTAAAACTGATTTTACAAACTTTGTTATCCTCTTAGGTGTTCCACCAGAATTAAAGGACAATGGAGATGAAATTTCAAAATTTTACTTTTTTGGCAGATTTTCCATTTTTATCCATTTTTTTCTTTAACAGATTGAGGGTTAACAGCCAAACAAAACTCAATATTTATTACCCTGATTTTGCGGTTTACAGAAACACCCTATATGTGGTTGTAAACTGATGTAAGGGCACACGGTAGGGCGCATAAGAAAAGGAACGCCATATGGTTTTTGGAAGGCAGATTTGCTGGACTGGTTTTTATATGCTATGTCCCATTTTAACCCCCCCCCCCCCCCCCCCGATGCATCCTTACAGTAGAAACTCCCAAAAAGTGACCCAATTTTGGAAACTAGGGGATAAGGTGCCAATTTTATTGGTACTATTTTGGGGTGCATATGATTTTTAATTGCTCTATATTAAGTTTTTTGTGAGGCAAGGTAACAAAAAAATGGCTGTTTTGGCACCATTTTTATTTTTTACAACATTCATCTGACAGGGTAGATCATGTGCTATTTTTATAGAGCAGGTTGTTACGGACGCAATGATATAAAATATGTCTACTTTCTTTGTTTGTTTGTTTCAGTTTTACATGATAAAGCATTTAAAAAAATATATATATATTTTTGTGTCTCCATATATTTGAAAAAAAAAATATGATGTTTTAAAGTCTCATGTTCTGAGAGCTATAGTTTATTTGTTTTTGTTTTTGAGCGATTTTCTTATGTAGAGGCTCATTTTTCGCGGGATGAGGTGACGGTTTAATTGGTATCATTTTGTGGGACATATGCCTTTTTGATCACTTGGTGTTTTATTTGTATTTTTTTTATGTTGTTGATCCACCACGGTGGATCATGTGATATATTTATAGAGCCAGTCATAATGGACGTGGCGATACCAAATATGTTTTTTGTTTTTATTTTTTTTATTTTTTTTTACTTGAAACTTTATTTTTTATTAAAAACACCGTTTTTTTAAACTTTATTTCTGACTTTAACTTTTGTGGGTCTGATCCCCCCTGCAATGCATTACAATACATCTGTATTGTAATACATTGCCTGTTAGTGTATTACACTGAGTAATACACTAACAGGTTGCTTAGGAGACCCAGCCTGGGACTGGATCTCCTGGGCACCCGTAGAAGGCAGGTCCCGATGCCATGCAAGGCATTGGGCAGCCTTTGCATGGCATCAGGCTGCCTTCTCACCCATAGGGTACCTGTCACACTGTGGCATAGAAGGGGTTAATGAACTTTCACCGATGAAGGCGCATACAGCAGGGGTCTGGCTAACGGGAATAGCCAGTCCCCAGCAGATGATAGGGCAGACGCAGCTCCTCCACCGGCCCGATCAGCGAGCCGTAATAGTGCGGCGCTGGGCAGCAAGTCACGTTCCGCTGTGTCGTACTATTACGGCGCTGGTCGGGAAGGGGTTAAAGAGGTTGTCTTACTTCAGCAGGTGGCATTTATTAAATAGATTAAGTTAATATAAGGCACTTTCTTCTGTATTGTGATTGTCCATATTGCTTCCCTTGCTGGCTGGATTCGTTTTTCCATCACATTATACACTGCTTGTTTCCATGGTCACGACCACCCTGCAATCCATCAGTAGTGGTCGTGCTTGCACACTATAGGAAAAAGTGCCAGCCTCTCTGGTGGCCGGGACCGTGGGAGCTCACATAAGCTGGTGCTTTTTCTTAGAGCGTGCAAGCACGACCACCACTGATGGATTGCAGGGTGGTCGTAACCCCTGGATATGAGCAATGTATAATGTGATGGAAAAATTAATCCACCCAGCAAAGGAGGCAATATGGGGAATCACAATATAGTAGTAAGTGCCTTGTATTAACTTCTTTTACATAATAAATGCTATTTGCTGAAGTGAGACAACCCCTTCAAGGAAACAGTGAATGTAGCATAGATACCTTGTGAGAAAGTGGGTCAAATAATCATGAAGATTTAGTGTACTATAATGTCAGTTAATCTGCATCATCCAAAATATTACCATAGCAGAACTTTCTAAACTATATTTCTGAGGTACTTCAACCATTGCAAAAGTATTTTAGGGGGTCATTTATCAAACTGGTGTAAAGTAGAACTGGCTTAGTTGCCCATAGCAGCCAATCAGATTCCTCCTTTCATTTCCCAAATGAGCTGTCCAAAATGAAAGGTGGAAACTGATTGGTTGCTATGGGCAAATAAGCCAGTTCTATTCTACACCAGTTTGATAAATGACTCCCTCAGTTCTTTTAGATGTCCATTATTGACTTAGCTGACAGTCTTATATAAAGAGATAGAAATAGGTTTCACAAAATGAAATGGTCTTAGAGGGTCACTAAGCTTTCACAAAGCTTTTGATATGTCATAGAGGCATATCAAAAGTTTTGATTGGTGGGGGTCTGAATGTTGAGACCTACACATTTCCTAGAACAAGACAAGCACTCACTTATCGCGCTCTCTACTTGCTGCACAGGAGGGAATCAAAATGGCTGCATACACTTCTATTGAGTCCGTCTCCTGCAGTGAAGAGAAAGAACACGATATGCAAGCGGTCCTCTCTTCTCATTCTAATGATTTGTGGGGGTCTCAGCTCTTAGATCCCCCACTTAACAAAAGTTTTTGGAAAACTCAGTGACCTTTTCAATGAACACTAAGCAAAGCTTCATATTACAATTACAACTGAGAAGCAAATAAATATTATCCTTGCGTCTCAGGAGTTCAGCTATGCCCCCCTTCTCCTTACTGTCCTGTGTATGGCTGTATGATTACTGGCTGCAGCAGGACCCTCCCCCACTGCCCTGTCTTCAATAGGACATAATGATTATCAAGCCCCACCCCTTGACTAAGCCAAGTCCCCTTATCCATTCCCTTACTGAAGATAGCATACAATAGATAACAGCACAGCAGGATAATTAATTCTTGTGTTCTCTGCAGTATTCTTAGAAGACTGTTTGTCACAGAAACATGCAGAAAATTCTGCAAAATGACAAATAGTGGGAGTAGTTTATCTGCAGTTTACTTTTATCATTCGATGTCTAAGTTAAAAGTAACTGTATATACTGTAGAATAGACCGCAGTGGTGATCCAAGTTCAGTTCAGCAGAAGTGTGTATGTGTGTGGCTGCCTGACAGACACTTCTGGAAAGTGAAAGCTTCAATGCGGGAGACACCAGCCGGCCTTACTGCTCAATCTGTCGGTCATCCTAGCCATCTATATCGGTACTGCTCACCAGTTACCTATAATAGCAGTCCAATCTACACTGAGCTGATTGGTGTAGTTCTGAGAGGCATCCTCTTTGATAAAAACCATGGAAGCCCAAGGAGACCCTCATTCAGTTTAAGCTTGCTTTGGTTGGTGATAGTGGTGCTGGCCAAAAAAAAACTTTGAAAAAACTTAATTTGACTGGTGACATTGTATATGTAGCCACACTTCATGCTGAAGTCCACCCACTGGAGTTCCATACCAACACAAATTCTACAAAATTTAAAGTGTCGGGTACTGCTGGTCAGGAGAAGTTTGGTGGCCTTCATGATGATTACTACATTCAGGATTAATGTGCCATTATCATGTTTGATGTTACCTTTAAAGTCACATACAAGAATGTACCTAGCTGGCATAGAGATCTTGTACAAGTATGTGAAAATATCCCGATAGTCTTCTGTGGCAACAAAGTGTACAGTCGTGGCCAAAAGTTTTGAGAATGACATAAATATTGGAAATTGGAAAAGTTGCTGCTTAAGTTTTTATAATAGCAATTTGCATATACTCCAGAATGTTATGAAGAGTGATCAGATGAATTGCATAGTCCTTCTTTGCCATGAAAATTAACTTAATCCCAAAAAAACTTTCCACTGCATTTCATTGCTGTCATTAAAGGACCTGCTGAGATCATTTCAGTAATTGTCTTGTTAACTCAGGTGAGAATGTTGACGAGCACAAGGCTGGAGATCATTATGTTATGCTGATTGGGTTAAAATGGCAGACTTGACATGTTAAAAGGAGGGTGATGCTTGAAATCATTGTTCTTCCATTGTTAACCATGGTGACCTGCAAAGAAACGCAGCCATCATTGCGTTGCATAAAAATGGCTTCACAGGCAAGGATATTGTGGCTACTAAGATTGCACCTCAATCAACAATTTATAGGATCATCAAGAACTTCAAGGAAAGAGGTTCAATTCTTGTTAAGAAGGCTTCAGGGTGTCCAAGAAAGTCTAGCAAGCGCCAGGATCGTCTCCTAAAGAGGATTCAACTGTGGGATCGGAGTGCCACCAGTGCAGAGCTTGCTCAGGAATGGCAGCAGGCAGGTGTGAGCGCATCTGCACGCACAGTGAGGCAAAGAATTTTGGAAGATGGCCTGGTGTCAAGAAGGGCAGCAAAGAAGTCACTTATCTCCAAAAAAAACATCAGGGACAGATTGATCTTCTGCAGAAAGTATGGTGAATGGACTGCTGAGGACTGTGTCAAAGTCATATTCTCCGATGAAGCCTCTTTCCGATTGTTTGGGGCATCTGGAAAAAGGCTTGTCTAGAGAAGAAAAGGTGAGCGCTACCATCAGTCCTGTGTCATGCCAACAGTAAAGCATCCTGAGACCATTCATGTGTGGGGTTGCTTCTCATCCAAGGGAGTGGGCTCACTCACAATTTTGCCCAAAAACACAGCCATGAATAAAGAATGGTACCAAAACACCCTCCAACAGAAACTTCTTCCAACAATCCAACAACAGTTTGGTGAAGAACAATGTATTTTCCAGCACGATGGAGCACCGTGCCATAAGGCTCGGGGACCAAAACGTTGACATTTTGGGTCCATGGCCTGGAAACTCCCCAGATCTTAATCCCATTGAGAACTTGTGGTCAATCCTCAAGAGGCGGGTGGACAAACAAAAACCCACTAATTCTGACAAACTCCAAGAAGTGATTATGAAAGAATGGGTTGCTATCAGTCAGGAATTGGCCCAGAAGTTGATTGAGAGCATGCCCAGTCGAATTGCAGAGGTCCTGAAAAAGAAGGGCCAACACTGCAAATACTGACTCTTTGCATAAATGTCATGTAATTGTCGATAAAAGCCTTTGAAACGTATGAAGTGCGTGTAATTATATTTCACTACATCACTGAAACAAAGATCTAAAAGCAGTTTAGCAGCAAACTTTGTGAAAACTAATATTTGTGTCATTCTCAAAACTTTTGGCCACGACTGTACATTAAGGACTAAATCATTAAAGCAAAGCCCATTGTGTTCCATAGAAAGAAGAATCTTCATTACTACGATATCTCTGCAAAGAATATACTACAAATACACTGCAAAGAACTACACGTACAATTTTGAAAGACCATTCTTTCAGCTTGCCAGAAAACTGATAGGTGATACTAATCTTGAAATTGTAGCCATGTCTGCTCTTGCACCAACGGAGGTGGTTATGGATCCTACACTTGCAGGTGAAGGTGATGATCTGTGAGGTCAATGCAGTAAGAGCCCAGAGTCAGAAGTTTAATTTAATAGGCAACTGTCCTGTGATATCAGCGGTGCCATATGATTGCCACTTTGTTGTCTAGCTGAGCAGAACATATGCTTAATCTTTTTGGGATGCTGGAGGAGATGGGCTTCAGAGTGAATGTGCTGTAGAGAGAGAAGGGAGGGATCGTCACGCCAGTGTTGAGGAGGAAACAAAAGAGAGCTCCTCACTTGGGATTGTTGTGTTGGGTGCGCAACGACCAAAAAAGCCTGTAGTTAGAAACCATTTGGTGCTTGTCTGCCCACTGGAGCTGGAGGTCTGGAGATACACTGGGGAGGATGCTAAAAGAAAATGGGGGATCTCGCCGGCGCTGCAAAAAGGAGGTCACAGAGGTTGCTGGTTTGAAGGGTAAACTGTTTTATTGGTATTCCAGGTCACCTCAACTGAGGAAGGGATTGGTCTGACCCCAAAACGCATTGTGGAGTACCAATAAAACTGTTTATCCTTCAAACCAGCAACCTCCGTGACCTCCTTTTTGCAGCGCCGGGGAGGACCACCCTTTTCTTTCAGCATCCTCCAAAGTGTATCTCCCCCGTTTACCTTCAGAAACTAAACAAACCCTTCATATTTTGGACCTGCTTATTTAGCTGTTTAGGATTGCAAATATTCCCTAAAAGTTTCAATATTAAGACTGCTACAGTCACATCGCACAATATTCAGTAATGGGTCTTGTATGATACTGTCCCTCTCATACCTTTTTGTTTAGATCACAATAAAGTTGTATTTAAAAAAAAGTGTGGGTGATGGGGCAGGGTCTATGTCTTTTGACCAAAATATGCATTTTACTATGTTTTTGCATGAGTCATGTGTAGTACATCTCTCCACAAAATCGCTTTGCATGGCCTGCCCATGCTTTCAAGCTTCATAGCAAGCATCTAAATCTTTTACAATCCCTTGGAGAAACGGAAATGTTATATTTCCCACATCACTATAAAGGGCACAGAGCTAGGATTGTTTATGCAAGTTAATGATGTGCAAATTATCTGTGATCTTCAACTTTTCGACCAATTAAGGAATGAACTGAATTTCCAAGGTTATTTTCGTATAATCATATGTGTTGAGCAATTTAAATGGCCTAAAATTTGTGAGAAAGTAAGAAATTGAATGCTGCTTGTTTGCAGACAAGCTGAGTGTATGCTTATTTGCAAATATATAATAAACCACAGTTAGGCCACATAATTTTTTTTCTTTTGAGTTTGTCTGTCCTCCCTGTGTTTCTGAGGCTGGTTTCCTATATCCCAAAACTGTTATATTAATATAGGTTCATTGTGGCAAATGTACTAATACCCCAGAGGGCCTACTGCAAAGAGTTCATTACCATTGACAAAGTTTCTGCAATGTTTCTTGAGATAAATGTAATCTGTCATGTACATGCACTTAATGTCATTTTATGGACAACACATGGTTAACAACTTGGCAAATTGACTAGGCTGTCAGAGGATGGACTAGGTCCACCACCGGACTAGTTAGTGTTGAGGGAATCTAGTCTGAGCAATGCAAGAGAGAAGATGTGTGTGTTACAGCTCCTGCACAGTTAGGCCCAAGTTCAGAGAATCCTAATCTCTGACCCTACAATTTCTATGGAAGTAAACCTACTATTAAACTAATAAAGAGAGAAAGAGGGATCAGATAGCTAAGATCTAGAATTCACAAGGCAGTGCAAGCTTCAGACAGCAAGGTATTGTGCTAATTTAAGGCAGAAAGGCTTTGCTGCTGTGGAAGGGAATGTTACTAACACATCCTACCACACTTTAAGGGTCCATTCACACGTCTGTAGTTTCTTTCCTGATCTGTTCCGTTTTTTGCGGAACAGATCTGGACCAGATCTGGACCCATTCATTTTCAATGGGTCCTGAAAAAAATCGGACAGTTCAATGTCTGATTTTTTTTCAGGACCCATTGAAAATGAATGGGTCCAGATCTGGTCCAGATCTGTTCCGCAAAAAACGGAACAGATCAGGAAAGAAACAACGGACATGTGAATGGACCCTTAAAGTGTGGTAGGATGTGTTAGTAACATTCCCTTCCACAGCAGCAAAGCCTTTCTGCCTTAAATTAGCACTATACCTTGCTGTCTGAAGCTTGCACTGCCTTGTGAATTCTAGATCTTAGCTATCTGATCCCTCTTTCTCTCTTTATTAGTTTAATAGTAGGTTTACTTCCACAACGGACGTGTGAATGGACCCTAAGGCAGATTGGCCACCTGTTTCTAAATGTCAGCACCCCTCAGTCCAGGAACTGCAGAAGGACTTAATAAACCTGTGCATGCCTGTGATTCTGCCGAGGGACTGCAAAGTCTTTAGACATAAAGAACAGTACTATAACCACCATAATTGCTGCTGCCATTGATAGAATACTACACTGTGATGTAGTGTGGAACTATGCCTTTTGCTGGTATTTGTACTGCTACCATTATCATACACTTTGTAAAGAGAGATTTATGACAAACAACAGGCCTTGTCTCCATTATCCATCTGTCTTGTCTTGCACCCAGCAAGTCATCCAACATTAAGGGCACCCCAATCAACATCAGGCAGCAGCCCCAATACCAGGGTGTGCTATGAGTGAAGAAAGGGTGGGCCCTTCAGTCACTGCATGGAACTCGGGAGGGCAAGAGTGGGGATCGCCACTGTGATCTATGAGTACTACAACCACCCTCAGGGCTACAACTACCACTCCCATCCTCCACTCCTCTCCGGCTGCTGCACTAGTACTGTCTAAGATTTAGACAATGCAAACTTAGATACACAGTCTAAAGATGTGCCAGATGTGTCACAGTAGCTGATGCTGAATGATAAATCTGTATCTTTAGACTGTCTAGTCTTTATACTATTGCATCGCATCTTAAGCCGTCGCTCTTAATACTCTTTTCATACTAAGCCACACCCCTTTACCACGCTCCTTGTCGAGCATAGTATAAAAATTGTCTAAGACACCTAAGGGGTTTGGTCCATCTCAGAGATTGATGGCATATCCTAGTTAGTAAATATCTCAAACACATCTATCCACGTTAAGGATGAGTGAACGTTGCCATTTTCAAGACGGCAGACAAACCGGAATCTTTCTGGGTTAGGCTACTTTCACACTCGCGTTTGGTGCGGATCCGTCATGGATCTGCACAAATGCTTCCATTCAGATAATACAACCACATGCTCACAACGGATTTGTTTGTATTTATCTTTAACATAGCCAAAACGGATCCACCTTGAACACCATTGAAAGTCAATGGGGGACGGATCAGTTTTCTATTGTGCCATATTGTGTCAGTGAAAACGGATCCTCCCTATTGACTTACATTGTGTGTCAGGACCAGGGCTGGTGTCATAACCCAGCAAACCCGGGGCCCAATGCTCCTGGGGGGGCCCACTGAGCTGCTATTAGTACTTCCATCAATACAGATGGAAGCTATCATTGATGTCATTTCACTTACGCAGTACCCCTTTGGTGGGCCCTCTGAGTCACATGACGCCGGCTGCTGCAGAGACTCAGACACGCCCCTTCTACACAGGACATGCTGCCTGGGGAGAGAGACTGGCAGGGCTGGAGCAGAAGTGTGAACACAAGTTGTCAGTGAGTCTGCACTGTGAAGGGCTGGAGCACAAGTGTGAACAAAGGTTGTCAGTGAGTCTGCACTGTGACTGTAGTCTGCACTGTGACTGTCTCTTCTCTGTGGGACAGGAGGGGGGGGGACTCTTCGATCTGCTGCTGGATGCTGCTTCATTCTATTGAGTTGTTTTACTGTTTCATTAAGCAGTTTGCCTCCATGATGCCTGCCCCCACCCATATCCTGTCCTATCTCATCCTCATGGAGCCCCTGCTGTATCCAGAGCTCCTGTTCCACCCTCCTATTGCTGCCCTGCACAGACCTCCTGCCACTACTTGTTGTATGAATCCCCCTCAAAGCCCCTTCCACCTACTTGCTGTGTCCACCCCTCCTGTCCATCCAGGGCCATGTCTCACTCCCCTGCATCTCATTATGGTGGCATCTGAACCACATTCACCATAAGGACCTTCTAACGTCACAGGGTCATGTGACTGTGCCCCCCACCCAGTACTGTGCCCCTCACCCCGTACTGTGCCCCTTTATACACTGCATTGTGCCCTCTTACCACACCCTGTACAGTTTCCCTAGTCATTCCCAGTACTGTGCCCTCTTATACCCTTTTATCCGTTCACTGTATGGTGGTTTTATCACTGTATGGCGGTGGTATCCAATAACTGGATGGCCATAACTGTATTCCCTTCCCTGCCCACACCACTTTTTTTAGACCTGGCATGAGCGGGAAAAGATACAGATTGCGGTGCTAAGGACCTTTGCGCCACATCTGTGTCAGAAATACGCCTAACATAGACGTATTTCTATATAATAAATGACCCACTAATTGTATTATTATTCGGGGGTAGAGCTAATATCTTTATATTATATAGATTCTAGTGTATTATACTGTGCCCAGTATTTTCCAAATGATAAATGATCCTTGGAAAGCACAGTGCTCACCCCTGACCACCAGGACCAGGTTGTGCGCTCTGTCAGTGCATGGTGGGCTCCCCTTTCCGCCACGCTGCTCTGCTGTGTACTGGTGCTTATTCTGACACTAGGGATGGGTTCACATCCCATTTGTGCCATCCATTTAATGCATACCAAAAATGTATGCGTTAACAGATGCCTCAGACTGATGCCGTACAGTGGCATCCGTTCACCATACAGTTCCATTGTAAAAAAAACATATACGTTAATGTATGCATTTTTTACTGGACTCTGCAGGATACAAAAATGTGGAGTGCTGCACATTTGTATACATCAAACCGATAGGAAAATCGTGATGTGAACCCACTGGGGGGGCATACTAAAATTTGCTGTGGAGCCCAGTCAGTTCTAGCTACATCACTGCACATCTCCTTCTCTCCTCCAGGCCCGGCCCAGTCGTGACGTCATGACGTGTGTCTCACTCACTGCTGCAGCGGGCCAGAGGAGAGAAGGAGCGCAGGGAGCTGCGGTTAGTGAATGACAGGACCACCGGCTCCCCTGCGCTCCAGCAATGATAGGTATGTGAGGGGGCCACTGGGGGGTCATTGCACTGTGAGGGCCTCTTACACAATATAATGACCCCCAGTGCCCCCCATTTAGTATAATGGTCCCCATTGACCCTCCATTTAGTATAATGACCCCCATGGCCCCCATTCAATATAATGACCCCCAGTGACCACCATACAGTATAATGACCCCCATTGCCCCCTCCATACAATATTCCCCCAGTGTGGGGGCTACTTGGGGTCATTATTTTGAATGGGGGCAACTGGGGGCTATTATTCTGAATGGAGGGCTGCTGTGGGGTAATTATACTGTGTGTGGGGCCACTGGGGGTCATTATACAGTGTAGGGGGGCATTGGGGGGTCATTATACTGTGTGAAGGGCCACTAGTGGTCATTATACTGTATAGGGGCCACTGGGGGTCATTATACCGTGTGGGAGCCACAGAGGGACATGTAAATGTAAAAAAATGCCTCAAGGGGGCCCACTGGGATTTATCGCCCAAGGGCCCACATGAACCTGGAGCCGACTCTGGTCAGGACGGATCCAGTTGCCTCCGCATCATCAGGCGGACACCAAAATGCTGCAAGCAGAATTTTGGTGTCCGCCTCCAGAGCGGAATGGAGGCAAACTGATGCATTCTGAACAGATCCTTATCCATTCAGAATGCATTAGGGCAAAACTGATCTGTTTTGGACCGCTTGTGAGAGCCCTGAACGGATCTCACAAACGTAAACCAAAACGCCATTGTGAAAGTAGCCTTGGTTTCAGATAAAACTACTAAAACGGTGTGTAGCGCCATTCAACTGCATATGTGTGTGGGAAAAAAGCACTATAGAGAAGGAAGAAGGGTTTTCACATAACCCTTAAAGAAAGTGGAGGGGAGGTCTTTCCCTAATTGGCTCTTAGGCTGCGAGACAGCCTAGATGAGCCAATGAGTGCTGAAGCAGGTAGGGAGGTGCACTAGCAGAACGAGCAGAATGACATTCTGTGCTGGGCTGTGAAAGAGTGTGATTTGGTCTTACAATGTCTGCCAGGAAAACGATCTTAGGGAGTTAAGGGCTAGTGAAAAATCAATCAGGGACAGTCAGAAATTAGTCAATCAAGCTTATTGACAGGGGACGTGAAGGGAAAGTCTGGGATTCTAAAGAAAAATTGTGTGTGTTGTGTACAATAGAGAGAAGCAGTCCAGCTGACAGACAGGGAGACAGGACCTGTGGCTATGCCTGCTATCAGAAGTGCAGGTACACCTCAAAAGCAACTACCTGCAAGCAAATACTTTTGTTTCCCCATTTTCACAGAAATCCCTTTTTTTGTGGGGTTGAAAACATAATTAAGCAGTATATACTGTATTACATGCTGTGTATATATATATATATATATATATATATATATATATAAAAGAAAATAATGGCGGCACTGGAAAAACACAAGGAGGGTGCTAGGTCCAGGGATGTAGCAGCTTACCCCGTCTGATAGAGATGAAAAAACGGACAGCACTCCAAGTAAAAGCTAGTGGTGTTTATTCACCCATGTGGATGGCAACGTTTCAGCTCATACAAGAGCCTTTTTCAAGCAATGAACACAGTGTAAAGTGGGGTATATATAGTCCAACCCCTATGACATCACAATATAGTCAATTAACAAACATATACAATAAAGTGCAAATAGTGCATATATAAAAAATCGGAATGTAAGTATAGCAGTGTCATATGCAAAAATAAATCACTGATGTGTACAAAATACATTGTAAAGTAAATGCATTATAGCATAAAAGTGCATTATAGCATAGAAGTATATTAATCAATCAATAAATACCAGGTGCACAAATGGTGGGAGGGACAAGAAGAAATGATGCTGCCAAAGGGAGGGGGGAGCGATGACATACCCGGTGCCATTATCCGTGCCACACATGTCGAATACCGCCACGTCCGTCGTTCAGATGGATACAGTGCGTAGGCGCCAAGTCGCATAAAGAACATGATGTGGCTTCCTCAGAGCCGGAGCATGCGCACAAGTCTGGAAACGCTTTGTCGGCCATCTTGAATTAGGTACAGAAACTTTCAAATGGAAAAAAGCGCAAACACTAAACCGCATCAACGATGCGATATAGTGTAATGTCCTCACATATGATAGCGAGAGTATGCGCAAGATGACAACGAAAAAAACACTTAGTCAACCATCATGAAAAAGAAAAAGAATAAAAGATAAATAATACCAACTTTTGTGCGTGCGCATAGCCTAGTAATAGACAGGACAGCGCAAAACGGAAATAGTGCCGTGTACCTAATTGTATACCCATAAGGGACAGAGGAGAGAATGCAGCTAGGAAAGATACAACTCACCTCACAGATGGACAAAATGAAGCAATGCACAAATCGAAGAACGCTGCGGGCATGCCACAGAAAGGCCAACAATTCCCAATGGGAATTGCAATACCCATGGTGTGGCAGCAATCTACCTGTGTGTGTTAAGTTGAAATTGAGCATCACGCCTAAATAATCCATTTACGTATTTTCAGTTTCCACATGGTCGCAATTTTTTTTTTTTTTGGGGGGGTCCTTTCAATTTAATTAAGCAGCATATATACATGAACAATGCAGCAATATTCACAGTGTAGCAGCAATCTACCTGTGTTAAGTTGAAATTCAGTGTCAAGCCTCAATTGTCGATTTACATACTTTCAGTTTCCACGTGGTCACAATTTAATTTTTTTGGTGGGGTGCTTTCAATCTAACTAAGCAGCATATATTTGATTACTGCAGCAATACCCATGGTGTGGCTGCAGCCTACCTGCGTGTGTTAAGTTGAAATTTAGCGCCACGCCTCAATCATCCATTTACTTATTTCAGTTTCCACACTTTTGGAATTAAATTTTTTTCGCCAATGTAATTAAACCAGCATGTATATGTAATTACTAGACACAAGGTATAGACACAAGGATAGCAGCAATCTACTTCTGTGTATTAATGAGAAATTGAGCGTCAGGCCTCAATTGTCCATTTCCATGAATTCTATTTCAACAAGATTAGAATATAAATGTTTTTTTTGGAACTTGTTCAATTTAATTAAACCAGCATATAAGTGATTAACACCAATGCACAGGCCAGCACACAAAAGTGTCTGTGAGGGATAGCAATTTTATGCCTAAATCAGTTTCTCTTTAGTTCTGTGTTCACAAACACGTTTCCAATCAATAATTTTTTTAAATTAGGGACTGAATATATTCAAACTAGCAGCATGTATACGTGATTACTACACCAATAGACAGGGTAGCACATAAAAGTATCTGGGAGTAATAATGAATTTAGGCCCAAATCCCTTTCCCTATTTCACACATTTTAAATAAATTTTTTTCCACTAATACACCACAAAAAAGGCTTTAAAACATATAACTGCACCGCTGAACGGCTAATAAGACTTTTTTCCCCACTAATACACCCCAAAAAAGGCTGTAATTTTGTCATTTCTCCACACAATGGCTAACAACAAGCCTTTTTTTCCCCACTAATACAGTACACCCGAAAAACAAATGTTAGAACGTATAACTGCACTGCTTAATGGCTAATAACACATTTTTATTCCACTAATACACCCCCAAAAAAGGCTGTAATTTTGTCACTTCACCGCACAACGGCAAATAAGCCCTTTTTTCCAACTATTACATCACATAAAAGGCTTTAAAACATATAACTGCACCGCTGAACGGCTAATAAGACTTTTTTTTCCCACTAATACACCCCAAAAAAGGCTGTAATTTTGTCACTTCACCGCACAATGGCTACCAAGCCTTTTTTTCCACTAATACACCCCAAAAAAGGCTTCAGAACATATAACTGCACTGCTAAACGGCTAATAGTAAATTATTTCCCACTAATACACCCCAAAAAAGGCTTTAGTTTTGTCACTTCACCGCACAATGCTACCAAGCCTTTTTTCTCCACTAATACACCACAAAAAAGGCTTCAGAACATATAACTGCACTGCTGAACGGCTAATAGTACTTTTTTTCCCCACTAATACACCCCAAAAAAGGCTTTAGTTTTCACTTCACCGCACAATGGCAAATAAGCCTTTCTTTCCCCACTAATACATCACAAAAAAGGCTTTAAAACATATACAGTGCCTTGCAAAAGAATTCACCCCCCTTGACTTTTTTCGTATTTTGTTACATTACAGCCTTAAGTTCAATGTTTTGTTAATCTGAATTTTATGTGATGCATCCAAACACAATAGTCTAAGTTGGTGAAGTGAAATGAGAAAAATATATAAATAAAACTATTGTTTAGAAATAGAAAACAGAAAATTGGCATGTGCGTATGTATTCACCCCCTTTGTTAGGAAGCCCATAAAAAGCTCTGGTGCAACCAATTACTTTCAGAAGTCACATAATTAGTGAAATAATGTCTACCTGCGTGCAATCTAAGTGTCACATGATCTGTCATTACATAAACATTACATAATTTTGAAAGGCCCCAGAGGCTGCAACACCTAAATAAGAGCAACCACTAACCAAACACTGCCAAGACCAAGGAACTCTCCAAACAAGTAAGGGACAATGTTGTTGAGAAGTAAAAGTCAGGGTTAGGTTATAAAAAAATATCCAATTCTTTGATCTCCAGGAGCATCATCAAATCTATCATAACCAAATGGAACGAACATGGCACAACAGCAACCCTGCCAAGAGACGGCCACCCACCAAAACTCAGGGACCGGGCAGGGAGTTTCAGGGTTAGAACATATAACTGCACTGCACAACGGCTAATAAGACGTACAAATATTTCCTAGTAATGCACCCTGTTAATGGCTGTATCACACAGGACTTGCACCCCAATAAGAAGCAAGGTTTGCTGGAATTACAGAGGTATCATCTATTGCAAACCTAAAAGCAGCAGTATAATGGCAATTTGGATCCCCAGTCAGTACAGCAAGGTGTAATAGAATCGCTCCTATTACCCAGGCCGATGCTCCCCTATTGGACCCTGTTCTCCTTTTATAGTGTGGAATAATTCCTCCCTATCCTTTCCCTATACTTCTAATGATCTTTCCCTGAACTTCTATTCAGCAAAAAAAAAGTTTTAAAGTCTTTTCTACCACTGTCCCTAGCGCCTGCTAATATCTCTCCCTGCACTAAGTACACTGGAAAATGGCTGAATCCAAGATGGCTGAAGCTATTTATAGGGCTGTTACATCACAGGGGCTGGCTGCTGATTGGCTGCATGCCTGGCATTGTTGGTGATCCCTCGTTCCCAGAGTTCTTTGTTCCATGTCCACAGCAGCCATTTTAGGAAAAAATGTGATTCGTTACCACAAAGCATGAGGATATTCGGATTTGGTGCGCATTTAATTTTTCCTGAAATTCCGATCAAATTCTCCTCGTCGACTTCAATTCGCTCATCTCTAATCATGACAACATCATCTAGTAGCCATGGTCTGAATGAAGCATTGCCACTTCAACATAAATTGAAATGTCAGTTTCGGTACAAAATTTTATTTGCTAAGTCTGGACTTTATACATCCCAGATCCAATATTTAAAAACTTGCTGGTCCTATGTTTTTGGTGCAATTTTCAGCTCTTGAGTTTTTAATCATTTTGTATAATATTGTGTGCTATAAGACTTTAGTAAATCAGTTCTAGAAAATATTTTAGAACAGTTTCTGTGGCAAACAGTACATACAGTATGCTACAAAAAAAAAGGCTTCAATTGTTGTATGTATTGCAGTTACGTATTTGATAAAGCTAGAAAAAGACACAGGTCCATCAAGTCCAACAGATAATTCTACCATCTTCAACCAGAGGAAGCTAAAAACCCCTATGAGGCAGAAGTCAATATTAAAGGGAATCTGTCACCGGCGACCTACACATTCAACTCTTTTCATAGACACATAGCTGTGGTTCACATGATTAAAACACAGTTTTTGTTTTATTGATCAAAGGCTCTGTTTCAGATTTCTGATACTTATATATGCACCCAAGCTCTGCTCCTTTCTGTGGCCAGCCCCCCTTCGCTGTTTTCATTGACAAGGTCAGGCAGTGGCAAAGCAGGGAGTGAGGGACTGGCCACAGAAAGAAGTGGAGCTTGGGTGCAGCAAGAGCAATGTTGATGCCCTCATTGCACTAAAGGCACAATTTGCATAATTAGAAAAAGTGTCATTACTAAGGAATGGAGCCTCTCATCAGCAAAAGAAAAACATAATTTCAATCAGGTGTACTACAGCTATGTGTCTATACAAACAAATGGGTAGGGAGTTTGCAGATTTGCTTTAAGGTCAAAAAATTCCTTCCTGACTCCAATTATGGTAGAAATATCCAAATATCAGAATAAATCTCTGAATGAACATCCCATCTCCATCATCAAGTCCCTTTTTTATCTTGTTATATGCATCAACCATCAAAGCATCCTGTGGTAGAATTCCATATTCCAATTCCACTCTCTATCTCTATCAGTAGTTGGAAAACTTAAAATAAAAAGTTATGGTTGCCTAAAAAAGTAGGAAAATCTTGTGGTCCTAAAACCTTATTTCATTTTATGACCTCTCATTTAGACAAGACAGATGAGGGTCCAACCTATAGAGGTTCAGCCTGTGAGGCATTATTAGTGACAAGTTCCCTTTGTCAGCCGGCTAGTTGACAGCACGTACAAATCCATTCTCTGTAGAAATTAATTGGACATCTGAAAACAGTCACTGGAAAGTTCTTAGGTTGGTTTCTTTCGGGCACTGCCAATCATGGTCCCGCTTTCTTGGTAAGGTCTAATTTAAAAGATTGTTATGAGACAATACTGTAAGTCCAAACTTGGCTTTCTCTTTAAGTAGTTAATGCAAGCATGAAATTATACTTGTAATTTTCTGACCACAAAGAGAAGACATCTGCTTGTCACATGATGAAACTCATAAAAAACGTTTTTGTTAGTTTTAATTCGGTTTGATTGAAATATGACACTAAAGGTCACAACTTCATGTCGGCTTCGTTGAAAACTCCATTGATGTGTAGAAAAAAGCCTCTGTAATATTTTGTTATTTAACTTGTTTAAAGTTTTGCCAATTTATCAGAGATTAAATAGATCGGAGAAGACGTGTACTGTGGATGCGTATGACTGAACAGATTGCAAAGCGTCACAGACTTTTGAAGTGTTTGTTCATTTTTTAAATCTATATCTGGATATAAATGAGTTAATATCAACAGTTCAAAATGTTGCCAAATATTATATACATTTTTATATTAACAAAATGTTGCCAAATATTCCCAGGACACACTAATATGTCATGATTCGGGAGATATAATATCCCCTTATGGAGAGCGCTTAATCGTCGTGAGGAGATTTATAGGCCGCACATGCTCCTCTGGAATTCTGTGAAGAAGCTATGCAATTGAGCTCTTAGCAAGCTCTACAGTACCTCTGATGCTACCTGATGTAAGGTAGCTATCCTATGAGACATGACTTGGATGCTATTATGTCATGGGTAATTGCTCCTTCTTAACCTTCTAATTAGTTTTTATCTAATGCCCACAGCCTGCCTCCGTAAAGAAAAAATTCATACCTACCTATTCCCCACCGCTCCAGTTCTCCACGCTGCCTTCGCTGTGCCCATCTTCTGACTTCAGCAGTATTTACACATTGGTACTGCCTGTTAATGGTCACATGCTCCACTGCAGCCAATAACTGGCTTCAGTGTAGCATATGACCATGCCCATGCAGTTTCGGATATACAGTGAGGAACAGAAGTATTTGAACACCCTCCGATTTTGCAAGTTATCCCACTTAGAAATCATGGAGGGGTCTGAAATTCACATTGTATGTGCATTCCCACTCTGAGAGAGAGATTTTTTTTTTTAAATTCAGGAAATCACATTGTACGATTTTTAAAGATTTTTTTTTGTCTTGCACTGCTGAACATAAGTATACGAACACCTGAGAAACAGCAAGAATTCTGGCTCCTTAAAAAGTCCACCTCTACTCCACTCATAAATCTAACTTAGTAGCACCTGTCTGAGCTCTTTAAAGACCCCTGTCCACCCTGTCAGACAGACGCCAACTACTACCATGGGCAAGACCAAAGAGCTGTCAAATGACACCATGAGACAAAATTGTGGAATTGTGGACCTCCACAAGGCTGGAAAGGGCTACGGGGAAATTTCCGGGCAGCTTGTTGAAAATAGATCAACTGTTGAAGCAATTGTTAGAAAATGGAGGGGGCTAAAGATGACTGTCAGTCTCCCTCGGACTGGGGCTCCATGCAATATCTCACCTTGTGGGGTATCACTAATGATAAGAAAGGTGAGGAATCAGCCCAGAACTATAAGGGAGGATCTGGTCAATGACATGTGAGCTGGGACCACAGTTTCAAAGGTCACTGTCGGTAGAACACTACGCCGTCATGGTTTCAAATCATGCATTGCATGGAAGGTTCCCCTGTTCAAGTCATCACATATCCATCCCCTCCTGAAGATTTCCAATGACCATCTGGATGATCCAGAGGAGGCATGGGAGAAAGTCATGTGGTCAGATGAGACCAAAGTAGAACTTTTTGGTCTAAACTTTACTCATCATGTTTGGAGGAAAAAGAAGGATGAGTTGCATCCCAAGAATACCATCCCTACTGTGAAGCATGGGGGTGGTAACATCATGCTTTGGGTGTGCTTTTCCGCAAAGGGGACAGGACGACTGCACTGTATTAAGGAGAGGATGAATGAGGCCATTTATTATGAGATTTTGAGCAACAACCTCCTTCCCCCAGTCAGAGCATTGAAGATGGGTCGTGGCTGGGTCTTCCAACATGACAACGACCCGAAGCACACAGCCAGGATAACCAAGGAGTGGCTCCGTAAGAAGCATATCAAGGTTCTGGAGTGGTCTAGCCAGTCTCTAGACCTAAATCCAATAGAACATCTTTGGAGGGAGCTGAAACTCAGTGTTGCTCAGTGACAGCCCCGAAACCTGACAGATCTAGAGGAGATCTGTGTGGAGGAGTCGACCAAAATCCCTGTTGCAGTATGTGCAAACCTGATCAAGAACTACAGGAAACATTTGACCTATGTAATTGCAAACAAAGGCTTCTGTACCAAATAATAACACTGATTTTCTCAGGTGTTCAAATACTTATGTTCAGTATTGCAAGACAAATAAATTCTTTGAAAATCATACAATATGATTTCCTGAATTATTATTTTTTATTCTGTCTCTCAGAGTGGGAATGCACCTACAATGTGAATTTCAGACCCCTCCATGATTTCTAAGTGGGAGAACAAAATCGCAGGGTGTTCAAATACTTCTGTTCCTCACTGTTCAAGGACCGGAGTCTTGGACAAAGCCGAGGCAGTGCAGAGGACCAGAGTGGCAGTGAATAGGTAGGCATGAATTTTCTGTTTATGGAGGAAGACTGTGGGTATTAGATAAAAAGTAATTGTTCCTGGAAAAACCCTATAAATGTGAAATGCCATACTATTACAGCTTCTCAATGGTGCGGGCTCAAGAACTGAGCTGTTGCCATGTATTCTACTGCACTATTGATCAAGCACCCTAGTGTTCATGTCTCATAGTGGGACTAAATAAAATATGTAAAGAAAATAATCAAATGTTTAAAATTATACGAATAAAAGACCCTTTTCCCATAAAAAAATAAATTACAATAAACAATAAAACAATGGCAATGAAAAACGATACATATTTGTCATCACTGCATTTGTGACAACCTTATTATAAAACTAATGGAGGTGAATATCATAAGAAATAAATGAAAACACCAGAAATGTTGTTTTTCGTCACCTTACCCTCCAACAAATGTTTAAATATCAAGACAGGACTGAATTTAAGCCCTGTAACAGCCACAATCCATAAACTTCATGTTCATCTACCAAATGTAAGTTAGGAAGCTGGCCTCGGTGAGGTAAAAGCCGGATTTTGTGTGTTAACAGCAGAAGCTGTTGACACCTTTAATACTTAGTATGGCTGCAAAGCCAATCCGGGCCGGCTTTTATTGGGAGTAGGTAAAGAGTTGGACGGATGCTTACTCCCCACGTTCCAGAACCAGGTTTTGGAGCTGGGATTTAAATTCCCAGGCAGCAACCTCAGTTGGAAGAAGAAGGAAGGGAAATCACTGTGGGGTGGTTTTTGCAGTGTGTGGAGCTGAGGCCTGGACCCTGACACAGGAGTACAGAGCGCCCAGCAACCTGTAAGAATACTTTATGTGGCTGTGCGATTAGCCAGGACAGGACTCATTCAAGTAAAGGAGCCAGGTGAAGCTCTTTGTTATTTTGTGTGTGAATTAACACCAAGTGACTGTTTTGTTTTTTTCTCTGTTTGAGCAAATGTGAAATAAACGCTCTTTTGCTTTGTTACGTGGAATCCTTTTGCCTCTATACTGCACACGCACCCCTGTCTACCGGAGTAAATCCCCACTATAGCTAGAAGACAGTATTATTGCAGAATCAAATTACAAAGTTTATAGTCTATAACCATGGAGACATATAGGTCTGCATTGGAGCTTTGTGCACATATTGTTGCCAAAACCAGCTATTTTTTGGTCACCTTGCCCAAAAAAGTGCAATATTGATCAAGCAAATAATCTTATGTATCCAAACATGGTACCAATAAAAACATCAACTCTTCACACAAAGGACAAGCCCATACACAAGACGATCTGCAGAGAAAAAAATAAAAATATGACTTTCAGAAAATGGAGACGCAAAAACATGATTTTTTTCAAAAATGCTTTTTTTTTTGTGTAAAACTGAAACAAATAACATAAAAAAATAGACATATTATGTATTGCTGTGTCTGTAACGACCAGCTCTATAAAAAAAATTACATCATCTATCTATTAAAAAAAAACGGTGCCAAAACAGCCATTTTTTGGTAACCTTGCCCCAAAAAAGTGTTATACTAAACTATCTAAAAATCGAATGTACCCAAAAATGGTACTAATAAAAATGTCAACTCTCCTCGCAAAAATCAAGCCCAGGTGGACTTCAAATGTGACACGGCAACTTAAAATCTGCCTCTCAAATTCCATATGTTGCTCAATCCCTTCTGTGCCCTGCCGTGTGCTCACACAGCAGTTTTCGACCACACATGGGGTGTTTCTATAAATTGTAAAATCAGGGTAATAAATATTGAGTTTTGTTTTGCTGTTAACCCTTGTCTTACAGGAAAAAATTGATTAAAATGGAAAATCTGCAAAAAGAAGTGAAGTTTTTAAATTTCTCCTCTATTTTCCTTAAATTTTGGAGATACACCTAAAGGGTTAACAAAGTTTGTAAAATCATATTTGAATATCTTGAGTGGTGTAGTTTCTAAAATGGGGTCATTTATGGGTGGTTTCTATTGTGTAAGTCCCACAAAGTGACTTCATAACTGCATTAGTCCTTCAAATAGTGGGTTTTGGAAATTTTCCTAAAATCTAAAATTGTACTAACATCTAACATTAAATTTTTTTTTTCAAAATGATGTCAACATATAGTAGACATATGGGAAATGTAAAGTAATAACTATTTTATGATGTATCACTGTCTTAAAAGCAGAAAAATTGAAAATTGCTAATTTTTCCATTTTTTTTTCTTCCAAATTTTGATTATTTTTTTAAATAAATAAAGGTTAAATATATCAACTCAAATTTACCACTGTCATAAAGTATGTGTCACGAGAAAACAATCTCAGAATGCCTTGGATAAGAAAAAACATTCCAAAGTTATTACCACATAAAGTGACACGCAAGATTTCCAAAATTTGTCCTGGTCCTTAAGGTGAAATATGTCCTGAAGGGGTTAATTAAGTCTATTTGTTGATTTTTGTTTATTCTAGAGTTATCAGGCAATTCAATGTTTGGAAAGGTGGACATAACCTTAATTTGCCTTATTTTATTTATTAAAGTCAATAGTGTTTGGCGAGCATGCTCAGCCGAACACCATTTTGACTCGAACATCGCGTGTGTTTGAGCGCGATGCTCGAGTCTCCTCCCCGCACGTTTGTTGGCTGCCAATAAACCTGCGGGAAAGTACTGGCACTCACTGTAATGCCGTAGCCATGTTAGTTACTGACATTACAGTGATTGGCTGGCCGGAACGCATCATCGGCTCAGTCTTAGTCAGGGAGAGCTGCAGCAGAAGGGACATATAGTGTAGGGACAGGAATATATATTTTTTTTCAGGCAGAGTTTACTGTTGAAAGGTGTTAGAGACCCAAAAGTCCTTTTAAGGACTATTGTTTTATCTGGTTGCAATATATATTATTAGCGCAACCTTCACTATATTGCGTGCAATTGTTTGGCCGCTGCTGAAAGTGACACAACCTCTGCTACATCTGTTGTGTTACATTTGCGCATCCTAAATATCTGTGACATTCAGCGCAATTGTTTAGCCGCTGCTGACAGCGACATTACCTGCGCTACATCTCCTGTATAACGATTGCACATCCTAAATATCTGTGACATTCAGTGTAATTTTTTCGCCGCTGTTGACAGAGACATTACCTGCGCTACATCTCCTGTATAACGTTTGCGCATCCTAAATATCTGTGACATTCAGTGTAATTTTTTTCTGAGCCGCTGGTGACAGCGATATTACCTGTATAACGTTTGCGCATCCTAAATATTTCTGATATTTAGTGTAATATTTTTGCCGCTGGTGACAGCGACATTACCTGCGCTACATCTCCTGTAGAACGTTTGCGCATCCTAAATATCTGTGACATTCAGTGCAATTTTTTTCTGAGCCGCTGGTGACAGCGATATTACCTGTATAACGTTTGCGCATCCTAAATATTTGTGATATTTAGTGTAATCTTTTTGCCGCTGGTGACAGCGATATTACCTGTGCTACATCTCCTGTAGAACGTTTGCGCATCCTAAATATTTCTGATATTTAGTGTAATATTTTTGCCGCTGGTGACAGCGACATTACCTGCGCTACATCTCCTGTAGAACGTTTGCGCATCCTAAATATCTGTGACATTAAGTGTAATTTTTTCGCCAATGCCAACAGCAACATTACCTGCGCTACATCTCCTGTATAACGTTTGCGCATCCTAAATATCTGTGACATTCAGTGTAATTTTTTCTTAGCCGCTGGTGACAGCGACATTACCTGCGCTACATCTCCTGTATAACGTTTGTGCATCCTAAATATCTGTGACATTCAGTGTAATTTTTTCGCCAATGCCAACAGCGACATTACCTGCGCTACATCTCCTGCATAACTTTTGCGCATCCTAAATATCTGTGACATTCAGTGTAATTTTGTCGCCGCTGGTGACAGCGACATTACCTGCGCTACATCTCCAGTATAACGTTTGCGCATCCTAAATATCTGTGACATTCAGTGTAATTTATTTGCGCATACACTTACAAAACCCGTGCTACTGTACGTGTGACATACTTGCAAGCATATATACCATTAAATATGCTCAAGGCGAGCAGTAGGGATGGGGAAATGGCCGTGCTGCTGATGGTGTACGCAGAGGCCGTAACCCTGGGCGCGGTGAAACTGTGCCTGCTGCCAGACCACAAGGAACACACTCATCCTCGATACCTAGCTTCATGTCCCAGTTTGCAGGGCGGCGCAGGACACTACTCTCGAAGTCACACCAGTGCAACCAGGTGGTTGGTTGGATTGCAGCAGATAATGCTTCCAGTCGGTTAAGCAACACCCTGTCTTCCACAAAGTCCAGTCTCAGTAACCAAGAGTCTGGCAAACAGAATCCTCACCCTGATCCTCCTTCCTCCCACCATGGAGAGTCTTGGCAAACAAGTGATTCCACACTCGGATATTCCGAGGAGCTCTTTTTAGCGCCATTCCTTGATTTGGGCCTCTTGCCAAGCCCGCTTGAAGAAGGACATGAGGAGATCTTGTGCACTGATTCCCAAACTCTTGAGCATCCACAGTCAGAAGAAGATGACTGTGGAGAACGGAAATTAGTGTGTCACAAGGTGGATGATGATGATGAGGCACACTTGTCAATAAGTGGGGTTTTTGTTAGGTCAACAAGTCAGGAGGATGACCAAAGTGAGGAAGTGGAAGAGGAGGTGGTGGACGATGAAATCACTGACCCAACCTGGAAAGGTTGCAAGCCGAGCGAGGACAGCAGTACATAGGGGGAGGAATCCTCAGCACAGCAACAGGCTGGAAGAGGTAGAGGGTTGGCAAAAGGGAGAAGGTGGGTCACACCAAACAGGCCCGCAACTGTTCCCCGGAGAACCTCCTTGCGAAAATCTCCCTTGCCAAGGGGTAGGTGTTCCGCAGTCTGGCGCTTTTTTTAAGAAAGTGCAGACAATGAAAGAATTGTCATTTGCAACCTGTACCATTCCAAAATAAGCAGGGGCGTGAACACTAGCAACCTCACCACCACCAGCATGATCGCCACATTGCATCAAAGCGCCCTAATAGGTGTGCCGAATGCCTGGGTCCACAATCATTGTCTGCGGGTCACACCACTGCCTCCTCTTCCCCTGTGTTACATGCTGGCCAATCCCCTGCCCAAGACGCAGGCCCGCCCTGCACCTGGACCTTCACAAGCCCCATTAGCTAGCACAGCCACTTCTGTGTCCCAGCGCAGCGTACAGATGTCCATACCCCAGGCCTTTGAACGAAAGTGCAAATACCCAGCCACCCACCCAACCACAGGCCATAGCACTAAAAGCGCACCTTTCTAAATTGCTGGCCCTGGAAATGTTTCCATTTAGGCTTGTGGACACTGAGGTTTTCTGAAGCCTGAGGGCGGCGGCCGACCCTTGTTACTCAGTCCCCAGCCGACACTATTTTTCCGGGTGTGCCATCCCAGCCTTACACCAGCATGTGTCCCGTAACATCACCCGTGCCCTGACCAGCGTAGTTATTGGGAAGGTCCACTTAACGACTGACACATGGGCAAGTGCTTTTGGCCAGGGATGCTACATTTCCCTGACGGCACACTGGATGAACGTTTTGGAGGCCGGGAGCGAGTCGTACCCTGGGATGGCACAGGTGCTACCGACGTCAAGGATTGCGGGCCCTACTTCCATCAGGATTTCCACCACCACCTACATTTGTGGCTGCAACCCCCCCCCCTTCTCCTCCTCCACCTCCTCCTTCACTTTCACCTCTGAATTCTCATCTTGCAGCACCAGTCAGCCATCAGTAAGTAGCTGGAAGCAGTGTAGCACTTCAGTGGGGAAGCGGCAACAGGCCACGCTGAAATTAATTTGCTTAGGTGACAAACAGCACACCGCCGCAGAGCTGTGGCAGGGTATAAGGGACCAGACTGAGCTGTGGCTCTCGCTACTCAACCTACAACCAGGCATATGTAGCATACATACATAAATACAGAACTATGTACAGTGCTTTGCAAAAGTATTCACCACCCTTGACTTTTTTGTATTTTGGTGCCTTACAACCTGGTATTAACATGGATTGTTTGAGGATTTTCATCATTTAATTTACAGAATTTTACATAACATGCCCAACAACTTTATTTATTTTTTATGCAAGGCAAACAACAAATAGGACAAAATAACAGAAAAAGTCAATGTGCATAACTATTCACCCCCCTAAAGTCAATACTTTGTAGAGCCTCTTTTTGTGCCAATCACAGCTCCAAGTCGCTTTGGATAAGTCTCTATGAGCTTGCCACATCTTACCACTGGGATTTTTGCTCATTCCTCCTTGCAAAACTGCTCCAGCTCCTTCAAGTTGGATGGTTTGCACTTGTGAACAGCAATCTTTAAGTCTGACCACAGATTTTCTATTGGATTGAGATCTGGGCTTTGACTAGGCCATTCCAACACATTTACATGTTTCCCCTTAATCCACTCAAGTGTTGCTTTAGCAGTGTGTTTGGGGTAATTGTCCTGCTGGAAGGTGAACCTCCGTCCTAGCCTCAAATCACACACAGAGTGGTACAGGTTTTGCTCAAGAATATCCCTGTATTTAGCACCATCTATCTTTCCCTCAACTCTGACCAGTTTCCCAGTCCCAGCTGCTGAAAAACATCCCCATAGCATGATGCTGCCACCACCATGTTTTACTGTGGGGATGGTGTTTTTTGGGTGATGTGACGTGTTGGGTTTGCGCCAGACATACAGTAGCGTTTTCTTTGATGGCTGAAAAGTTTAATTTTAGTCTCATTAGACCAGAGCACCTTCCTCCATACATTTTGGGAGTCTCTCACATGCCTTTTCGCAAATTCACCACGTGCCTTATTGTTTTTAGCTGAAAGTAATGGGTTTCTTCTGGCCACTCTGCCATAAAGCCCAACTCTATGGAGCGTATGGCTTATAGTCGTCCTATGTACAGAAACTCCAGTCTCTGCTGTGGAACTCAGCAGGTCCTCCAAGGTTATCTAAGGTCTCTGTGCTGCCTCTCTGATTAATGCCCTCCTTGCCCGGTTTGTGAGTTTTCCTGGGCGGCAGTCTCTTGGCAGGTTTGCTGTTGTGCCATGTTCTTTCCATTTGGTTATGATAGACTTGATGGTTCTCCTGGGGATCATTAAAGATTTGGATATTTTTTATAACCTAACCCTGATTTGTACTTCTCAACAACATTGTCCCTTACTTGTTTGGAGAGTTTCTTGGTCTTCATGGCAGTGTTTGGTTAGTGATGCCTCCTGCTTAGGTGTTGCAGCCTTTGGAGCCTTTCAAAACAGATGTGTATATGTAATGACAGATCATGTGACACTTAGATTGCACACAGGTGGACATCATTTCACTAATTATGTGACTTCTGAAGGTAATTGGTTGCACCCAAAGCTTTTTATGGGCTTCTTAACAAAGGGGGTAAATACATGCGCTCATGCCAATTTTCTGTTTTCTATTTCTAAACAATAGTTTTTTTTATATATTTTTCTCATTTCACTTCACCAACTTAGACTATTGTGTTCTTATCCATCACATAAAATTCAGATTAACAAAACATTGAACTTAAGGCTGTAATGTAACAAAAAAATAAAAAATGTCAGGGGGGGGGGGGGGGTGAATACTTTTGCAAGGCACTGTATGTAGCATGTATGTATGGACAGCAGAACCTATCAACTACACTATATCACTATCTAACCTACACTGACTATCTCCCACGAACTATCTGTAATATACACTCACCTAAAGAATTATTAGGAACACCATACTAATACGGTGTTGGACCCCCTTTTGCCTTCAGAACTGCCTTAATTCTACGTGGCATTGATTCAACAAGGTGCTGATAGCATTCTTTAGAAATGTAGGCCCATATTGATAGGATAGCATCTTGCAGTTGATGGAGATTTGAGGGATGCACATCCAAGGCACGAAGCTCCTGTTCCACCACATCCCAAAGATGCTCTATTGGGTTGAGATCTGGTGACTGTGGGGGCCATTTTAGTACAGTGAACTCATTGTCATGTTCAAGAAACCAATTTGAAATGATTTGAGCTTTGTGACATGGTGCATTATCCTGCTGGAAGTAGCCATCAGAGGATGGATACATGTTCTCATTCTGTTTACGCTAAATTCGGACTCTACCATTTGAATGTCTCAACAGAAATCGAGACTCATCAGACCAGGCAACATTTTTCCAGTCTTCAACAGTCCAATTTTGGTGAGCTCGTGCAAATTATAGCCTCTTTTTCCTATTTGTAGTGGAGATGAGTGGTACCCGGTGGGGTCTTCTGCTGTTGTAGCCCATCCGCCTCAAGGTTGTGTGTGTTGTGGCTTCACAAATGCTTTGCTGCATACCTCGGTTGTAACGAGTGGTTATTTCAGTCAACGTTGATCTTCTATCAGCTTGAATCAGTCGACCCATTCTCCTCTGACCTCTAGCATCCACAAGGCATTTTTGCCCACAGGACTGCCGCATACTGGATGTTTTTCCCTTTTCACACCATTTTTTGTAAACCCTAGAAATGGTTGTGTGTGAAAATCCCAGTAACTGAGCAGATTGTGAAATACTCAGACTGGCCCGTCTGGCACCAACAACCATGCCACGCTCAAAATTGCTTAAATCACATTTCTTTGCCATTCTGACATTCAGTTTGGAGTTCAGGAGATTGTCTTGACCAGGACCACACCCCTAAATGCATTGAAGCAACTGCCATGTGATTGGTTGACTAGATAATTGCATTATTGAGAAATAGAACAGGTGTTCCTAATAATTCTTTAGGTGAGTGTGTGTGTGTGTGTGTGTGTGTGTGTGTGTGTATGTATATATATATATATATATATATATATATATATAAAAGCTAAATAACTAAAACTATGTAATGTAATGACACAGGAAAGCAGAGAGCACAGCAATAACACTGTTGTCTCTCTCAGATCTGCAAAATACTGCATACAAGGACTGCTGGGGAAGTTCTTATATAGTAAGGGGTAGGCAACTTTCCTATTGGTTGCTAGGGATGTTGCTAAGCTCAGACAAAGACATTGCAGCCTTCTCATTGGCCCACAAGCAAGAAGGGAGGTTACTGATGAAAAAAAAATCTAGAATATTTGAAATTATGAATATATATCACTATATTCTAAATATTCGCGCCCAACACTACTGGACACGTGGCATGAACTGCGCTCTACGCCTTGGAAGTGCTGGCCTGCCCTGCAGCCAGCGTTTTGTCAGAGAGGGTATTTAGTGCTGCTGGGGGCATAATAACTGATAAGCACATCCGCCTGTCAACTAAAACTGCTGACAGGTTGACTCTTATCAAAATGAACAAGGCCTGGATTGCCCCTGACTACTCCACCAGAGGAAAGCGGCTGAACATAAAGGCACTTTAAATGTGGCTTTTATGGTGTATTTAATACACTCTATTACCATGCACCCTTCCACCACAAAAAAGGGTATATGGTTCAATCTCCCTTTTCTCGTCCTCCTCCTCCATCATATCAACATGCTTATTAGGCTGTCCTCGCTCCTAAAGTTTTAGAGGGTCAGATCAGCAGCAGGCACTCGCCCCTAATGCTTTAAAAGGTCAGCTTAGCAGCAACCCATCACCCCTAATGTTTTAGATGGTTAGATCAGCAGAAGGCCCTCACCCATAATGTTTTAGAGGGTCCGCTCAGCAGCAGACCCTCACCCCTAATGTTTTAGATGGTCAGATCAGCAGCAGACCCTCACCCCTAATGTTTTTAGATGGTCAGATCAGCAGCAGGCCCACGCCCCTAATGTTTTAGAGGGTCACTAGCAGGCCCTTGCTCCAAATGTTTTTGAGGGTCACCTACAGGCCTTCAATCATAATTTTTCAATGGTGTGTATGATGCCCTCCTTTATGTGTAATAAAGGTGTATTGGAGTGTCGGTTCCTTGTAATTTTTGGCAGCCCTTTCCCTTAGTGCATAGGCTTTATGAGTGTAGGAGTCCCACTACCTGAACAATTGTACCACAATGTGAATGAGGCCCTCCTTTATGTGATATACAGGTTGTATCGGAGTGCCTCTTCCTTGTAATTTTTGGCAGCACTTGCACTTTATATACAATTAAATATACAGGAAAGAATGTTTCCTAACAATTTTACCTCTATAATCGATCTTATCTTCGGTTTTGTGCGTATTATTGTCAGTCTGTAAAAGTGGCGTATTACTCGGACAACATCGTTCCCAGCAGCAACCTGCGAGTCCAAGATGCATCCAGAGACCCCCCCCAATGCTGTTCCCGAACCATTTCAGTCGTGTTTCCATCAATTTCTGACCTTTTCCTGTGAACCAAACACCCTCCCCTCTTCAGAGCAGGGGGTGCCTGGTTTAATGCTTTGGTTCTCCCATTGACTTCCATTGTGCTTGTGTGCTCGATAGAGCACCCAAGCATCCCAAAGTGTTCTACTCGAGCACTAAAGCACCCGAGCACTTTGGTGCTCGATCAACACTAGGAGTCAAGTCTTTGTTTGTTATGTCTGTACAGACGGATCCGCTCCTATAATGCAAACGGATCCGTCTGCATAACTGTTTATTTCAGATCTGATTTTTCACTTTGTGAAAACTCAGATCGACAGTATATTCTAACACAGAGGCGTTCCCATGGTGATGGGGACGCTTCAAGTTAGAATATACTAAAAGAACTGTGTACATGACTGCCCCCTGCTGCCTGGCAGGTGCTGCCAGGCAGCAGGGGGCAGACCCCCCCTCCCTCCCTCCCCTGTATTTAACTCATTGGTGGCCAGTGCGGCCGGCCCCCCCTCCCTCCCCCCCTAATTAAAATGACCGACCCCCCATCATTGGTGGCAGCGGAGAGTTCCGATCGGAGTCCCAGTTTAATCGCTGGGACTCCGATCGGTAACCATGGCAACCAGGACGCTACTGCATTCCTGGCTGCCATGGTTACTTAGCAATTTTAGAAGCATTATACTTACCTGCGATGTCTGTGACCGGCCGGGCGCTCCTCCTACTGGTAAGTGAAAGGTCTGTGCTATAAGCAATGCGCCGCACAGACCTTTCACTTACCAGTAGGAGGAGCGCACGGCCGGTCACAGACATCGCAGGTAAGTATAATGCTTCTAAAATTGATAAGTAACCATGGCAGCCAGGACTGCAGTAGCGTCTTGGCTGCCATGGTAACCGATCGGAGCCCCAGCGATTAAACTGGGACTCCAATCGGAACTATCCACTGCCAATGATGGGGGGTCGGTCATTTTAATTAGGGGGGGAGGGGGGCCGGCCGCACTGGCCACCAATGAGTTAAAAACAGGGGGGGGGAGGGGGGCCGGCCGCACTGGCCACCAATGAGTTAAAAACAGGGGGGGAGGGAGGGGGGCCGGCCGCACTGGCCACCAATGAGTTAAAAACAGGGGGGGGTGGCCGCACTGGCCACCAATGATTAAAAACAGGGGGGGGGGCGGCCGCACTGGCCACCAATGAGTTAAAAACAGGGGAGGGAGGGAGGGGGGGCCACACTGGCCACCAATGAGTTAAATACAGGGGAGGGGGAGAGGGTCTGCCCCCTGCTGCCTGGCAGCACCTGCCAGGCAGCAGAGGGCAGTCATGTACACAGTTCTTTTAGTATATTCTAACTTGAAGCGTCCCCATCACCATGGGAACGCCTCTGTGTTAGAATATACTGTCGGATCTGAGTTTCACGATCTAACTCAAATCCGATGGTATATTCTAACATAGAGGCGTTCCCATGGTGATGGGGACGCTTCAAGTTAAAATATACCATCGGATTGGAGAAAACTCTGATCTGATGGTATATCTGACTTTACATAGAAAGTCAATGGGGGACGGATCCGTTTGCAATTGCACCATATTGTGTCAATGTCAAACGGATCCATCCCCATTGACTTGCATTGTAAGTCTGGACGGATCCGTTTGGCTCCGCACGCCCAGGTGGACACCAAAACGCTGCAAGCTGCGTTCGGGTGTCCGCCTGCTGAGCGGAACGGAGGCCAAACGGTGCCAAACTGATGCATTCTGAGCGGATCCGCATCCACTCAGAATGCATTGGGGCTGTACGGATCCGTTCAGGGCCGCTTGTGAGAGCCTTCAAACGGAACTCACAAGCGGAACCCCGAACGCAAGTGTGAAAGTAGCCTAAGGTGCATTTTCTTGCTTGATTTTGAATATCTAGTGTCAATAATTTCCACAGGTTCTCATGTGTTCCAGATTTCCTACAACTTAAGGAAATCTTTAACTCGTTATGTTTATTTTCTTTGGATTTGGAACCCTGACGCTTTTGGATTTACAGCAGAAGTAAAAGAAGTTAAGGTTACTTAGGGCTAAACATTGCCAGAAAAGTTGTTTTTAGCTGGACTCGCGCCACATTTGTGGCTTTTGTTTTCTGAGCCCTATACCTAACAAAAATATTTTAAAAAATTACTGATTTAAATGTATTTTGGGCTAAAACATTTTTCTAATTTTTTTATTTACATTTTGCTCCGTTTGGCACCTGTAGAGTCTATGTTTCACAGTCTATGGCAAGCTGCAGAATGCCATTTACAGTGAAATCTGTCAGACTGGCTGTCTGATGACTCGTTCTTCAACCCCTCTCTCCTTTTCTAAATTATCATCTTTCCTGAAGGTGCTCTTTAAATGGCACTTAAACCATTGACTGTTCCACATAACAAACATATTCCTTGCTGGATAATAATTTTCTTTGAGACAATTTTCTGTGATATAACTTAAAGGGATTCTGTCATCAGATTTTACCCCTATAACCTAAAGATATCCTCATGTCCGGACTAATAAGAAGAATCCTAAGCTGGCCTTATTAAACCTCACTGTGGCTCTATTTGTCCAAAAAACTGGTTTTTATAACCTGCCAATCACTTACTTAAGGTGCCCAAGGGGAGGTCCGTTAATACAGGGTGCCCGGCCGCACCCCTCGCCGTCCTGTGCCCAGCGCCGCCTTCCGTCTTCATCGCCGCCTTCCCTGTCTTCAGCGCCGCCTTCTACAGCTCAGCGCCACGCCTCTGCAATCCTCCCGTCCCTCTGCCAGATCCCACGCCTGCGCACTAGGCTCGGCCTGATGCGCCTGTGCGGACTCCTGGCAGCGGCTTCATTGAGCGAAGTGCGCATGCGCCGGCCTGATGCGCACTTTGCTCAACCCTAATATGACCTGCAGATTGGCTGAGCTTAGTGCGCAGGCGCGGGATCTGGCAGAGGGACGGGAGGATTGCAGAGGCGGCGCTGAGCTGTAGAAGGCGGCGCTGAAGACAGGGAAGGCGGCGATGAAGGCGGCGCTGGGCACCGGACGGCGAGGGGTGCGGCCGGGCACCCTGTATTAACGGACCTCCCCTTGGGCACCTTAAGTAAGTGATTGGCAGGTTATAAAAACCAGTTTTTTGGACAAATAGAGCCACAGTGAGGTTTAATAAGGACAGCTTAGGATTCTTCTTTTTAGTCCGGACATGAGCATATGTTTAGGTTATAGGGGTAAAATCTGATGACAGAATCCCTTTAATTGTTGCCCTGATATACTTTTTCTAAAAGCCACTTCTCATCGGTATTGGTAACAACTGGCAGAGTGACTTCAGACTACTGCTTCCCCAGTAGTCTGTGGCTAGACATCAGCAACCTGTAAGTAAATGCAATGGATAGGCACAACTAGGGATATCCCTCACCAAAGGGGAGGTAAGTATTTTGTATGTTGATACTTCACCACAGGAGTGCTGAATATAACACATGAGGACTGTGTCACGGGGCGCCGAAGGCGCACTCGGTCTCCCATCAGCCGCAGACCTGCTGCTTAGCTTCGGATCTGTGTTTGGCCTCATTCCCAGGGCGGCTTTGCTAGCTGGGAGGCTCCCTGCTCCTAGGTCGGCCTTGAGTGCCAAGCTGATCACTCGGTGCTCGATTTGTCTGTCTGTCGGTCATGTGATGCTGGCCACGTCACATGACCCTCACTCCCCACTATAAATACAGGCAGCCTGCTGGCCACAGGTTGCCTGTTAATTTTAGGTATCTGGTGATTGTTTTGTTCCTGCATACTTCCCTGGCTTCCACCTGACGATTCTTTGTGGACTCCTGTTGTACTTCGTTTCTCTCCTGGTATTTGACCTCGGCTTTTCCTGACTATTCTCTGCTCATTCCTTAGTACTGCGTAGCTCTCTAGGTATTGACCCGGTCCGTTCACGTTCCGTTATTTGTCTTGTCTGTCTTCCCAGCACGTATCCTAAGTTAGGGACTGCCGTCTAGTTGTCCCCTGTCATTAGGACTTGCAAGGCAAGTAGGCAGGGCCAAGTGTGTAGTGTACATTACCGTCACAGACTGTTAGACTGAAAGACTGTCCAGTCCTTGCATTGAACCCTCACTGTCACAGCAGCGGCTCAAGGCTGCAACTGCTTTGTGCACCTGTCATGGCGGCGCAGACCCACCTCCCGTTCCCCTCTTCTAGCTCTGTTTCTCCAGATAGGCTGTAGCCTGCTTTCTGGCTCAACCTCTTTTCCCTTTTCCCATAGGACATGCTTACACCAGTGTGAACATGCTAATCTTCACCAGCCAACCTCTGGCCACCTTGGGGATACATAATCACCTTCCCCTTTTGAAAGGTGCATGAGCATTAGGTTTGTAGTCTGGTAGTTTCTTGATAAGGTGTGCTGGATTTAATTTGTCTACCCATGTACCAACTTCTGCTTATTTCCTGGATATTGACCCTTTGCTGCCTGCCCTGAACTCAGATTGTTACTGGATGTCACATACTCTGACTGCCCTGACTCGTCCCTGACTTTGGTTTTGCCGGAAACCTCAGTGCTCTGCAATGGTGCCTTTGTCCACAAGAGTCAGTTGTTAACCAGAGACTACTCCAGGAGGTAGCGCCCTGATGATTCCCCTGCAGTGAGGTCCAGGTCCATCTATAGGGGTTAAAGGGTGAAAAACAGACAACTTTCAGGATAACTCCCTTAGGAGTAGCCCCAAGTCAAATCTCTTCAGTTGACACAATGGTTCCACACCCACTGTATAAAAGTCACTTTGGATAATCCTTTTTTGTTAGAATGGTTGATCATAGGACCTCTAGAAATCAGTTATAAACAGCAGCAAGTGTATAATTTCCCTAGAATGCCATCAAAGGACAAATGAAACATTATAGAGTGCCCATTTTTAAACTAAGCACCGTCTGTGTAATGTAGTCATTGAGTACAAATAATGTAGTAGATGTCACCTGCACCAGCACCTCGATCTCCCCTCCCTAACCGGCCCCATCCGTCATTAATCCATTTCACACCACCTGAAATATCATCTATTTAAGAAGAATCTGGGATTGCACCCCCAAAAATATATATTTTAAGAAATTTACATAGTTTATCAAAAAATACATCCATCAAACACAAAAAAGAATATAGAAAACTCCTTATAAAAAAGCTGGATCAGGGGTAGGTACAACCCATAAGGAATGACCATCACTTTCCCGTCTATTATATTTATATTTTTTCTATATTTTTTCATTCTATTTTTAACATCTCCTACATAAATTTTTTAATATTCTTCCATGTTGATATTTATTTATTTCTCATATCCACTATTAGTGTACTATTAAAACAACATTGTAAATGTATGGCAGATGAGCCAGAATATCCATTTAAAGGGGTTGTCCGAGTTATGGAAAAAAAAATATAGCACTGTAAATCTGATGGTCAGCGATATATAACTAAGCTAAACAAGTTTTAGGCAAAAAAAAAATCTATTTCCTAATTTCCCTGGTTCTCTTCTGGCCCTTTGTTTTTATTGCAAGAAAACAATCTCTGCCCCTCCCCCTCCCCCTACTCTGCTAAGGGAGTGAATACAAGTGCTGCCCTGAGTGACATGTCTGCCTGCTGGGAGAGTCAGCAGCATGTTGTATTTGTAGGACTACAAGTCCCAGCTGTACAATGACACTGCTAATACACACAGGATCTTCCCCCTACCTGCAATGCTCTGCAGAACTTCTCTTTCAGCTCCTGTGCCCAGCATTTGTCTCCTCACTGCCTGCAGCTACACAGTAAACACTTCAGCCCTGAGTCTGTGCAGCTGAAGGGGTTAAGAATCCTGGGATAGAGCAATAAGCAGCAGCCGGCAGTGCAGAGGGGCGTGGCCAGCACAGTGAAGTCTTGTGTACAGATCTCGTAGGCTTATGCACTAACATTATCAGAGCAGGGAGAGAAGCTGACATCACAGGTCATGTGACCCTCAGTGAAATCTGAGAAACCAGCCACTGGAGAGAAAGTGAGTTAATTGGAAAGCTGTTACATTTGCTTAGTTAGGAACATAGAAAGAATAAAAAAATAACTCGGACAACCCCTTTAACCATTCCTGATGTAAAGATATTATAAACGCATCACAGACGCATAAAAAACACAACTGAGCTTTTTTCGTGGATCCCTTGCTTTTTACCCATTATTTTTTATCTTTTGTTTTTTATTTTTCTCTTTTTTATTTATTTCAATATGTTGTAATTCTGTACGTCAATCCTATTTATAATGCTGATTGAAAAACATATATTTTAACAGGTGACATATGGACTTGCTTGAACCTTGACCAAAGGAGGAAGTGTTTACGATTATAACAAGGATACAAAGAATCCAACTCCATTCCATATGTTACTTTATACCGAAGCTTTTTTCCCTCCCATAATTGACTCTTGCCTTTTATAACAGTATACTGTACACCACTGATGATGGAGCAGCTAGCGCCGAAACGCGTTTCGTGTAAGGACAGAGACAGTATATAGAAAATATCACACCCAATATCTTTACAATTTGGATTGGATATAATTCCCACATTGGCAAATAGGAGCGCTCCATTACTCTGACTATCAGCATTCAAGCGCAGAACAGACCGTGCGGACTTGATACCATGTGGGACGCCACGTGTAAAGCTGGTATAGCGCTACTACTAGAGGCTGCTGTGATACACCTGCATGCTCCGCACACAAACCTCGGTGCTGCGTGAGACGCTGATATATCGCAACTACCAGGAATCACTGTGATACATCCAGACATCTGGCATATAAACTCCAGGCCGACGGATGGGTAATGTAGCCACCACTACATATGTCTACTAATTCCATTGAAAAAGTAACGGGAATATAACCATACATAACTATACAAAGAGACATCGAACTTATAATTGAACCCTAAAGCGGCAACTATTATTTCTCCAAGTTAATCTATGCAAATATAAGAGGAACATATGACAATTTACCATGTTAAGTGAGGAGGATTATACTCCCACCTGATCTTCATCTGATACCTGTACCCCTTGTCCAGCATATATTTCTCTACTTGGAACATTACCTATTGAAGTACAATTTTATAAACAGAACACTGCTGCATTTTTATATCTTTTACCCTATTACCTTATATTTTTTACCCTATTCCCTTGCTTTTATTTCCTATTTTATTCTATTTTGATGTATTCAGCATTGATCCACACAATATAGTAATGGTCTTAATGCATGGAGCTACTGCATTACCTCATTCCAGACTATATTATATGTGTTGATCACTACTCCTTATCGAATCTTAAAAAGGAGCAACTGTATAATCATGTTATGACAGATACTACGCGATAAGTATTTTGCCATGACACTTATTTTTTTCCATATGTGAGTCTTACGTACAATTTTCATTTTTTATTTTTTTACAATTAAAGAATTGCTTTTTTTTACCATAATAGAATGAAGCCCTTTGTGATTTCCAGATATTTGAGTGCCCTCCAATTACATAGTAACATAGTACATAAGGCCGAAAAAAGACATTTGTCCATCCAGTTATCCTGCAAGTTGATCCAGAGGAAGGCAAAAAAAAAAACTGTGAGGTAGAAGCCAATTTTCCCCACTTTAGGGGAATAAAAAATTCCTTCCCGACTCCAATCAGGCAATCAGAATAACTCCCTGGATCAACGACCCCTCTCTAGTAGCTATAGCCTGTAATATTATTACACTCCAGAAATACATCCAGGCCCCTCTTGAATTCCTTTATTGTACTCACCATCACCACCTCCTCAGGCAGAGAGTTCCATAGTCTCACTGCTCTTACCGTAAAGAATCCTCTTCTATGTTTGTGTACAAACCTTCTTTCCTCCAGACGCAAAGGATGTCCCCTCGTCACAGTCACAGTCCTGAGGATAAATAGATGATGGGATAGATCTCTGTACTGACCCCAGATATATTTATACATATTAATTAGATCTCCCCTCAGTCGTCTTTTTTCTAAAGTGAATAACCCTAATTTTGATAATCTTTCAGGGTACTGTAGTTGCCCCATTCCAGTTATTACTTTAGTTGCCCTCCTCTGGACCCTCTCCAGCTCTGCTATGTCTGCCTTGTTAACAGGAGCCCAGAACTGTACACAGTACTCCATGTGTGGTCTGACTAATGATTTGTAAAGTAGTAGGAATATGTTCTCATCACGGGCATCTATGCCCCTTCTGATGCAACCCATTATCTTATTGGCCTTGGCAGCAGCTGCCTGACACTGGTTTTTGCTGCTTAGTTTGCTGTTTATTAAAATTCCTAGGTCCTTTTCCATGTCAGTGTTACCAAGTGTTTTACCATTTAGTATGTACGGGCGACTTGCATTATTCCTTCCCATGTGCATAACTTTACATTTGTCAGTGTTAAACCTCATCTGCCACTTATCTGCCCAAGCCTCCAATCTATCCAGATCCCTCTGTAGTAGTATACTGCCCTCTTCAGTGTTAATTACTTTACACAGTTTAGTGTCATCTGCGAAAATTGATACTTTACTATGCAAGCCTTCTACAAGATCATTAATAAATATATTAAAGAGAATAGGGCCCAATACTGACCCCTGAGGTACCCCACTAGTGACAGTGACCCAATCTGAGTGTGTACCGTTAATAGCCACCCTCTGTTTTCTATCATTGAGACAGTTACTTACCCACATACAGATGTTTTCTCCCAGTCCGAGCATTCTCATTTTATATACTAACCTTTTATGTGGTACAGTGTCAAATGCTTTAGAGAAGTCCAGATATACGACATCCATTGATTCGCCGCTGTCAAGTCTAGAACTTACCTCCTCATAGAAACTGATTAAATTAGTTTGACATGACCGATCCCTCACGAAGCCATGCTGATATGGCGTTATTTGCTTATTTCCCTTGAGATACTCTAAGATAGCATCTCTCAGAAAACCTTCAAACAGTTTACCCACAACAGATGTTAAACTTACCGGCCTATAGTTTCCAGGCTCTGTTTTTGGACCCTTTTTGAATATTGGCACCACATTTGCCTTGCGCCAATCCTGTGGGACATTATAGAGTCCGCAAATATCAGAAATAAGGGTCTGGCTATAACATTACTTAATTCCCTTAGGATACAGGGGTGTATGCCATCCGGTCCTGGCGATTTGTCAATTTTAATCTTTTTAAGTCGCTGATGTACTTCTTCCTGGGTCAGACAGGACACTTTTAATGGGAAATTATTTTTACATTCTGCATGTCATCTGACAGTTTATTTTCCTCAGTGAATACATTGGAGAAAAAAATATTTAACAGCTTTGCTTTCTCCTCGTTGCTCTCTGTGACTCCCCCCTCATTACTCTTTAAAGGGCCGACACCTTCAGATTTATACTTTTTAACATTTATATAATTGAAGAACATTTTAGGGTTAGTTTTACTCTCTTTGGCAATTAATCTCTCGGTCTCTAGTTTGGCCGCTTTTATTTGTTTTTTACATGTTCTATTTTTTTCCTTATAGTTTTTCAGTGCTTCCGTGCTACACTCCTGTTTTAGTGATTTATATGCTTTCTTTTTGTCATTTATTGCTTTCTTTACAGTTCTATTTATCCACATTGGTTTCTTCTTGTTCCTTAACCTTTTATTCCCATACGGTATGTACCTCTCACAATGAGATTTTAGGATGTTTTTAAAGATATCCCATTTTGTGGCTGTATTTTTATTTTTGAGGACTTTGTCCCAGTTAGTTAGGCCTATGGCCTCTCTTAGTTGGCTAAATTTAGCTTTTTTGAAGTTTGGTATTTTTGTTCCTCCCTGTAGAAGTTTTTTTTATTTTCTATTGAGGTATTGTATCTGGGCGTAGGGTGTTGTCCTAGGAGAGAGCACCATTTCTATGTTAAGTACACATTGGTGAGCCACTGGTACCAAACTTTATTACTTTTATGAACTGGAGGGTATTTCACTTTAACAACCTCAGCTCCCCTAGCTTAAACACCCTTAATGACCAGGCCACTTTTTACACTTCTGCACTACACTACTTTCACCATCTATTGCTCGGTCATGCAACTTACCACCCAAATGAATTTTACCTCCTTTTCTTCTCACTAATAGAGCTTTCATTTGGTGGTATTTCATTGCTGCTGACATTTTTACTTTTTTTGTTATTAATCAAAATTTAATGATTTTTTTGCAAAAAAATGAAATTTTTCACTTTCAGTTGTAAAATTTTGCAAAAAAAACGACATCCATATATAAATTTTTCTCTAAATTTATTATTCTACATGTCTTTGATAAAAAAAAAAATGTTTGGGTAAAAAAAAAAAAATGGTTTGGGTAAAAGTTATAGCGTTTACAAACTATGGTACAAAAATGTGAATTTCCGCTTTTTGAAGCAGCTCTGACTTTCTGAGCACCTGTCATGTTTCCTGAGGTTCTACAATGGCCAGACAGTACAAACACCCCACAAATGACCCCATTTCGGAAAGTAGACACCCTAAGGTATTCGCTGATGTGCATAGTGAGTTCATAGACCTTTTTATTTTTTGTCACAAGTTAGCGGAAAATGATGATTTTTATTTTATTTTTTTCTTACAAAGTCTCATATTCCACTAACTTGTGACAAAAAATAAAAACTTCCATGAACTCACTATGCCCATCACGAAATACCTTGGGGTGTCTTCTTTCCAAAATGGGGTCACTTGTGGGGTAGTTATACTGCCCTGGCATTTTAGGGGCCCAAATGCGTGCAAAGTAGTTTGAAATAAAAATCTGTAAAAAATGGCCGGTGAAATCCGAAAGGTGCTCTTTGGAATGTGGGCCCCTTTGCCCGCCTAGGCTGCAAAAAAGTTTCACACATGTGGTATTGCCGTACTCAGGAGAAGTTGGGCAATGTGTTTTGGGGTGTCATTTTACATATACCCATGCTGGGTGAGATAAATATCTCGGCAAAAGACAACTTTTCCCATTTTTTTATACAAAGTTGGCATTTGACCGAGATATATCTCTCACCCAGCATGGGTATATGAAAAATGACACCCCAAAACACATTCCCCAACTTCTCCTGAGTACGGCGATACCAGATGTGTGACACTTTTTTGCAGCCTAGATGCGCAAAGGGGCCCACATTCCTTTTAGGAGGGCATTTTTAGACATTTGGATCCCAGACTTTTTCTCACGCTTTAGTGCCCCTAAAATGCCAGGGCAGTATAAATACCCCACATGTGACCCCATTTTGGAAAGAAGACATGCCAAGGTATTCAATGAGGGGCATGGCGAGTTCATAGAAATTATATTTTTTTTGCCACAAGTTAGCGGAAATTGATTTTTTTTTTGTTTTTTTTCTCACAAAGTCTCCCTTTCCGCTAACTTGGGACAAAAATTTCAATCTTTCATGGACTCAATATGCCCCTCAGCGAATACCTTGGGGTGTCTACTTTCTGAAATGGGGTCACATGTGGGGTATTTATACTGCCCTGGCATTTTAGGGGCCTTAAAGCGTGAGAAGAAGTCTGGAATATAAATGTCTAAAAAATTTTACGCATTTGGATTCCGTGAGGGGTATGGTGAGTTCATGTGAGATTTTATTTTTTACACAAGTTAGTGGAATATGAGACTTTGTAAGAAAAAAAAAAAAAAAACTATTTCCGCTAACTTGGGCCAAAAAAATGTCTGAATGGAGCCTTACCAGGGGGGTGATCAATGACAGGGGGGTGATCAATGACAGGGGGGTGATCAGGGAGTGTATATGGGGTGATCACCCCCCTGTCATTGATCACCCCCCTGTAAGGCTCCATTCAGATGTCCGTATGTGTTTTGCGGATCCGATCCATGTATCTGTGGATCCGTAAAAAACATACGGATGTCTGAATGGAGCCTTACAGGGGGGTGATCAATGACAGGGGGGTGATCAGGGAGTCTATATGGGGTGATCACCCCCGTCATTGATCACCCCCCTGTAAGGCTCCATTCAGATGTCCGTATGTGTTTTGCGGATCCGATCCATGTATCAGTGGATCCGTAAAAATCAAACGGACGTCTGAATGGAGCCTTACAGGGGGGTGATCAATGACAGGGGGGTGATCAATGACAGGGGGGTGATCAGGGAGTCTATATGGGGTGATCACCCCCGTCATTGATCACCCCCCTGTAAAGCTCCATTCAGACGTCCGTATGTGTTTTGCGGATCCGATCCATGTATCAGTGGATCCGTAAAAATCATACGGACGTCTCAATGGAGCCTTACAAGGGGGTGATCAATGACAGGGGGGTGATCAATGACAGGGGGGTGATCAGGGAGTCTATATGGGGTGATCAGGGGTGATCAGGGGTTAATAAGGGGTTAATAAGTGACAGGGGGGGGTGTAGTGTAGTGGTGTTTGGTGCTACTTATTACTGAGCGCCTGTGTCCTCTGGTGGTCGATCCAAGCAAAAGGGACCACCAGAGGACCAGGTAGCAGGTATATTAGACGCTGTTATCAAAACAGCATCTAATATACCTGTTAGGGGTTAAAAAAATCGCATCTCCAGCCTGCCAGCGAACGATCGCTGCTGGCAGGCTGGAGATCCACTCGCTTACCTTACGATCCTGTGAACGCGCCCACCTGTGTGCGCGCGTTCACAGGAAATCTCGCGTCTCGCGAGATGACGCACGGATGCATCCAGGAGGAATGAATCGACCGCCTCCAGGACCCATCCGTGTGTCAGGCGGTCGGGAGGTGTTTAAAAATGTATTTGGGTTAATACCAGAACGGCCAAACATGGTGGATGGATCAAACATGGTTACAGGATTATTGCCATAAGGAACAGGAGTCTGAAAACTAGTAGCTGCCATATAATATGTCAGCCAAACAGGGTCTGTTGCTGGTATACGGTTTGGCTGGTTAGGTGCGTGGCACAATAAGCAAATTTATAGTGCTGTTGTGGCCTGCAATCTCTTGAAAATGCCCGTTTTGTATGATAATTACATAAAGAGGTCACATGGGACTAATAGTTGACTTTATACTATATACATTTAACGTAAAAGTTAAAGTTATACTTACCTTTAACCCTTGCATTTTGAAACTAGCCATGAAAAAGTTAAGTAGTCACGGTATTTAACGGTGGCTTAATACTGCCACTATGTAATGTAACAGCAAACAGAAGGCATTCGCTGTAATCAATTTCACTCAACTGCACACATGTACAGGGCAAAAGATTACGCCATCCTGTAATATGAAAGCAACATAACTGTATCACTAAAATAAGGGATTAACTCTGAATGTGGATACACTAGAACATGATGCACACAGCGTTTACACTCAGTCTGGAGTCTCCATGCTGTCTTCCTGCACTCTCCCTCTCCAATATTCCTTTTTAAAACTGTTTTCAGCAACACTGTTCCTAGTGCATGAGCGCTTGCCTTGTCTCTCTTTATGCTCATTTCACAGTGAAATGGTGGCGACTGCGTGGGATCAGGGTTTTATAGGGCTGTGATATCGCAGGGGATGGCTATCTGCGGATTGGCTGGTTGCACAACATTATGGGTGATCTCGCAATTTTGGGCTTCTTATTTTTGCTTTGTAACACATGCAGCTGCCATTTTAGGAAAACCTTATTCTTTATCATGAAGAGCAAGGAAATTCAGCTTTGTTGCGAATTGAAGTTTTCCTAAACTTTGGACCGAATTCTGCTTCGAATGCTTTGTTTCGCTCAACACTAATTAACATGTCCATCCATCCTGTTATTTCCATTATTCCATAACTTTTCCTTCTTGGTCTTGCAATTTCAATGTTGAGGACTCTTCTACAGCTGCAAAATCCGCCCCAAATTCAAATTCGGTCGTAGAATTCATAGGCCTCTTTCACACGGGCGTTGCGGAAAAATGTGCGGGTGCGTTGTGGGAACACCCGCGATTTTCCGCACGAGTGCAAAACATTGTAATGCATTTTGCACTCGCGTGAGAAAAATCGTGCGTGTTTGGTACCCAAACCCTAACTTCTTCACAGAAGTTCGGGCTTGGGATCGGTGTTCTGTGGATTGTATTATTTTCCCTTATAACATGGTTATAAGGGAAAATAATAGCATTCTGAATACAGAATGGTGAATCACCATGGTAAAAGATCATGTGACGTACCATGTGATGACCGGAGTGACGTCATCACAGGTCCTTCATCAAAGGAGAGAGAAGGAGATGCCGGGCTACGCGAGCAAGTGGATTAAGGTGAGTTAAATGATTTTTTATTTTTTTTTAACCCCTCCAGTGCTATTTTACTTTGCATTCTGTATTCAGAATGCTATTATTTTCCCTTATAACCATGTTATAAGGGAAAATAATAATGATCGGGTCTCCATCCCGATCGTCTCCTAGCAACCGTGCGTGAAAATCGCACCGCATCCGCACTTGCTTGCGGATGCTTGCGATTTTCACGCAACCCCATTCACTTCTATGGGGCCTGCGTTGCGTGAAAAACGCAGAATATCGAACATGCTGCGATTTTCACGCAACGCATAAGTGATGCGTGAAAATCACTGCTCATGTGAACAGCCCCATAGAAATGAATGGGTCGGGATTCAGTGCGGGTGCAATGCGTTCACCTCCCGCATTCCACCCGCGCGGAAAACTCGCCCGTGTGAAAGAGGCCATAGTGTCAATGTTGCAGGCTTTTGTCATAATTCACTCTTTGCATTGCAAAGGGTAAATAAATCCACGGCAGAGAACCATAGCATAATTTGACTCCATTGCAAATTCCATTCTGAGATTTTGTAAAAAATCTCCTCCACTTTGCTCTGTAATACAGATCTGCAGCATATTCACCCCATGTGGACATACTCTAAGGCTACTTTCACACTTGCGCTTGATCGGATCCGTTCTGAACGGATCCGATCATATTAATGCAGACGGAGGCTCCGTTCAGTACGGATCCGTCTGCATTAATAACTTAGAAAAATTTCTAAGTGCGAAAGTAGCCTGAGCGGATCCGTTCAGACTTTCAATGTAAAGTCAATGGGGGACGGATCCGCTTGAAGATTGAGCCATATGGTGTCATCTTCAAGCGGATCCGTTCCCATTGACTTACATTGTAAGTCTGGACGGATCCGCACGCCTCCGCACGGCCAGGCGGACACCCGAACGCTGCAAGCAGCGTTCAGCTGTCCGCCTGGCCGTGCGGAGGCGAGCGGAGCGGAGGCTGAACGCCGCCAGACTGATGCAGTCTGAGCGGATCCGCATCCATTCAGACTGCATCAGGGCTGGACGGAAGCGTTCTGCTCCGCTCGTGAGCCCCTTCAAACGGAGCTCACGAGCGGACAGCAGAACGCTAGTGTGAAAGTAGCCTTAGCAGTATGAGCAGCTTGCTTCTAAAAACTTCACATTTATACTGATGTCTATCTGTGAATAGCCCAGTGACATAAGTTGGCACTGTATAACTAAATAATACATTTACACCACATTAACATGTGCTGAACTTGTCAGTCCCATTTTGTGATATCTCTGCTTGTGATAAATTACAGCTTGGAATCCAGTTCATGTCATGGGTGTTCTAGGTTCATGGAATGCAGTGCAAAAGATAAAACTGTCACTCAAAGGCCACAGAAGTGCATCCTTACTTTACTGAGCAGCTTAGCCTAAAACAGGCAGCTGCTCACACATCTTAAGTGTACAGTAGGCTTAATATACATGAACATTTGGGGTGACCTAGGTTAATTTAAGATACATGGATACCTTAATGTAGTGATCAGATTACATATTTTATGTTTAGGAATTCCCATTCAGACATTGTGGTTAGAGATGAGCGAATTTCATATTTTGAAATTTGTTCACACTTTGTTGGTAAAAGGTGAATTGCGTTATGGATTCCGTTACCACGGACCATAACGCAATTCTATGATGGAATGCATAACGGAATGCCTTTAGAGGCATTCCGTTATTCATTCCGTCATAATAGAAGTCTATGGGCTGCAAAACGGATCCGTCCCATTTCCGTTATGCAGATGACCAGCTGTGAACCAAAAACAAAAACCCTTTGCATTTTCTGTTGGGCGATGTAATGGTGAGTTTACATGTGGTGAGGAGCACCCAATTATTGGGAGAGGACGCGTTCCTTCCCAACAACTGGCTGCTCGTTAAGTGGAGGTGAAGTGCTGCATTTACATGAAGTGATCACCTCCACAGTAGGAGGACAAGGGATTGCTGTTACGATCGCTCATCCATATACATCTGTATTGTTTCTGGGCAGCAGATTGCTTTTTATACAACACGATCTACTGCCCAGAAATGATAATTTACTTGCCTGGAGTGTTTCACCCAACTATCGGGGTATGTAAACCCGCCATAACTCAAAAGTTGTTTTTTTTCCCTTTTCAAGCTGTTCATCTAGTAACAGTTACAGTATCTCTAGACATCTTGAGCCTTTTAAGGTAAGAATAGATTAGTTGTGATTTTCTATGTGGAATCTTCAATGAAAATCCCCTGGTAAAGTATAGTACACTCCATGTGAATACACAAACGGAAACAACTCGGGGCTAATTTTAAGGCATGCTGTAGGTGTTCGCATCCACAATGTGCCCAATGTGCATATTTTTTCAGCATTTTTGGTGACTTTCATCCAATACCAAGAAAGTTAACTGAGGAACATTCCAAATTAAAATCTGTAATTTTACCTCAAATTTCAGGCTTATATGGTGTGTGTAAAAGAGGGGTTTACACCATAGCAAGTGATAGAATATCATTAGATTAGGTAAGAATTCTTCTGCCCATAAAAGGGGCCACATCACAAATATTGTGCTGTTCCCTTCATAATGGCTTGTTTGAAGTGCATTTGCGAATCAGAAAACCGTAACAGACAACAGTGCTAACATGGGCGTCCGCAGAATTTTTTTCCAAGGGGCGGGGCATAATTTTATTGACATCCATGCTCTGCTTGCTTCTAAGAATGTAATGAAGGGGAGGGGCATGTTCATTATCACAAAGTATAATAACGCATGAGCTGTGCAACGTGATGGAAAAGCTTAAATGTATATTATAAGTGCCAGGAATACAAAGTTGTATCCCTGGTTCTATAGCTCCCTCTGCCTCCTCTCTCCCTCCTTGCCCCCTCATATATAATAAAATGGTCCTTTTATTCCAGTCTGCAGTCAGTGTGCAGCACTGCCCTAGGAAGTACCTCTAGCTGCCATATGAGGAGTGGTCAGTGGATGTATTCCTAGGCAGTAATGTAAACACTGGATTTACTCTGAAAACACAGGGTTTACTGCAAAAAGCTTGAAGGGGCTGATTATACTCACCAGAACTAATATAATAAGCTGTAGTTGTTCTGGACCTGGTGACTATAGTGTGCCTTTCATGTAAACATTATTCAGTGCACCACATTAGTCATACACCCATGATTATTTTCCAGAATTTATTTGATAGACAGCTAAAGTAGATATTTCTTAATTGCCAATAATGCTTTCCTATACTGTAAGTGGAACCAAAAAATGGTTTCCAAAAACGAGCTTTGGGGAAAAAAAACTTTCATGCAGAATGCAACCTCCTACATGGAATTATTAAACGGGCACGTGTATGAAGCCTAACTGCAGATATAAGAGGGTGGAACGGAACCCCGTTTGTGTACAGGGACTAAACTTTAAAATAGGAAGCCACCACAAAAGGAAAGACTAATTCTTCTTATTTCACTTGAATGTCTATTAATTCTATATTATTTTTGCACCCCTATGTTATAGTCTCAGCATTCAGCAATATGTTAATTTGCATTTTGTCGCCAACAAGTGAAATGTTGTGTTCTGTACCTGAACGCTTCCAGGCTTTTGTCATAAGTAACTTACAAGCAGATGGTCTGCAGAATACCAGGCCTACCACCAGTATTACCCCTTCATATACCGCCTGCCTGCCTGGTCACCCTGACCAGGCGGGCAGGCGGTATATGATTGAAGGGGCAATACTGCCTGGTATATGGACAGCAGAGATGGCATGCCCTGGGCAGTACTGTCTATGGTCATCCTTCACCAGCACCATGACTGCCACCTGCTTGGCCTTGCTCTTATGGCACTTCGCTACCTGCTGCTTGGCTATCAGTGACTCACCACACTGTGACACTGACTGACTGTCACTCACTGATAGCCAAGCAGGTGGCAGTCAGGGTGCTTGTGAAGGATGAATTGACCATAGACAGTACTGCCCAGAGGATGCCATATCTGCTGTCCATATAATACCAGGCAGTATTGCCCCTTCATATACCGCCTGGTCACCCCACACCTAACAATCAGAGAGTACTGTCCCACTGACTGGTCTGTGACACTGACTGTCAGTAACTCACTGTGTTAGTGTCGCTCTCGCTCATTCATTCAGGCTGCCTGTGGTTGTGGAGTCCTGAAGCGGCCGGCACACTGCGGGCGGCTCTTCTTCTTGCTCCGGCTCCGCAATGTCTTTCCCGCCCGGAAGGTGGGCGGAGCTTCGTACTGCCGTGCGCGCTCGGCCCTGGTGATTTATCAGGGCGCGTGCATGCTCCTGATAGATAGCGCTCCTCACTCTGCGGCGCTGCGCAGTGCAGCAGCTGCAGAGCAGAGGCAGAACTCAGTTCACAGATTTCCAGGGCCCCAGGGGGGGCACTTGCCCCCCCTGCGGACGCCCATGAGTGCTAAACTGGTGTTGCTGCCTCTTCGTTCTCAGGATTGGTAAGGATCCATAGGTTGGCTTCACACCAGTGAGGATGGCAATAGGTTGGCTTGCACCTTCATTTTAAGGATGGAAATATAGCTACCACTTGCTATGATGGGGAAACCCTGTTTAAAGTTTCACCTGGTTCTCTCTGACTCTCTCAATTAATTATAAAAAAAAAAGTTGGTACTGAGTTTTAATTGGTAGAAACAATAGGCTCATCTCTAACTGAGATCAATCCTTAAATAATGTTAGCAGTCTGTTGGGTGATGCAGACTGACAGCCAGCTGATTAATTATATTGAAGTCTACATGAGTTACAGAAATGGTTACATTGAATTAGATGCAGTTTATGGAGGTATTGCATTGGCAAATGAGGGTCACAATAGGTGGAGATTCCCAGTGGTAGAGCCCCACTTCCACTATCCTGTAGACATGCCATAAATGATTGAGATGGGAAAAAAAAACTTAAAACATTGCTAATTAAAAAAAAAAACTTTTGATAGGTCATAGCAACTTATCAAAAGTTTTGATTGGTGGGGGTCTGAGTGCTGAGACCCCTACCGATCCCTAGAACTAGGGGAGAGAAATGTGCATATCAAGCTCTCTCTCCTCGCTGCTGAGGACAGAATCGAGGTGGGCCCATAAGTCTCTATGACATATCAAATGTTTTTGAAAAATTTGTCACATTTAAAGACTGATATGTGTCCTACAAAATTATATACTCTCTACATATGAACAATTAAACAAATCCCATTCATAAAGTAAAGTAAAGTAATAATATTATAAATTCAACAAACATAACACTTTATTCCAAAGACATTCTCACAAATGCATGCATTTGATTCATTAAAAATTCTGCATCGAATGTACTCCTGTTCAGTAAAGTGATCACCTTCCATGTGATGAAAACTGTCATGGACAATTCATGTAACAAATGCTAAGATTTTATTTAGTGTCTATATCCGGAGTTAGAAATAGACAGGATTATTTCCTATCACTGAACTACAATGTAAGGATTATGATAGCAGCAAGGGGTTACATAGGACAGTCTTCAAGATGTGTGAGACTTACTTAAAACTCATCCTCCTTGAGGCTCGATAAGACCTGTGGCAGGTGATAAGTATTCAAAGTCATCAGCTATTGATGTCTTATTGTGGATTAACATTAATAGCTCTGCATAAAGATCAAGTATGATCATAGATGCTACCAGTCATGGCATACTATTGTAAATACATGTTGTAGGCAACCTATAGTATAATGGTATGGGTTCCACTAGCACTATGTACATTATCAGGTTTAATGCTTATGGCTCTGTAAAGCCTCTGAGTTGTCGGCAGCCATAATATGGCAACCATAAAAGTGTATAGGTCTTTAGTGTCCTTCTTTAGGCCTCCAGTTTTTAAAATAGAGCCAAATAAGGGCGTCTTTCTTCTGGGTTCCTTAAGAAAAAGATTCTGATATGCTTCATCAGATGCCATACGTGTGGAGGGATTCTCATTTAAATAATTGATTTTAGAGGAAGCTAGCTGCATACATACTAGCACCTGAGTGTAATGTATGGCAGCACAGTAAACCACAGGGGCTGTATAGCCTTCATTAGCTGCTCTGTAGGCTCTGTCATGTGCATAAGGCCTTAAAGGTGTTGTCCTGGCTGCTTTCCTCTAAAAACAGCACCACCCTGTCCATAGGTTGTGTGTGGTACAGCAGCTCTGCTTCGATGACTCCAATGGGCCTGAGCTGCAATACCAGACACAACCCACAGACAGTGGTGATGCTGTTTTTAGAAAGTAAAAAAAAAGCAGCCATGTTTTTCTAATCATGGACAACACTTTTAAGACTCTTCTGGATAGGGTTATTGCTGCTATCTGCATAATAGGGCTTCCAATTTCACATAAAAGCAAATAGGCCCTGATTTATCATACCTTCAATCCAGAATTCTGGCTTCAAAAAGTCACAAAAATAGGGCTTTTGCGACTTTTTGCACTTGTTTATGCAAAAGTCCCTCCAGTTTTGTAATGTGGGTAGAAAAGTGGGTGTGGTTTCCAATGTTAATGAGTTTTACTCCAGATTTATCATTGAATTTTTTTTTTTTTTAAAGTCGCAATCTTACTCCAGGAAGAGGGTGAAGTAGGAAAGCTAGAGAAGCTTCTCTAGACAAAAGTGCTAGGTCTAAGGATAAGACAAATTTAGCAAGTAACATGAGAAATTTGATAAATGTGGCTTAACCTCTTCAGGACACAGGGCGTACCAGTACGCCCTGATGTCCTGGTACTTAAGGACACAGGGCGTACGGAACCGCGGTGATCGGAACCCGGTGCCTGCTCAAATCATTGAGCAGGCACCTCGGCTAAATGCGCGGGGGGGTCCCGTGACCCCCCCGTGTCGGCGATCGCCGCAAACCGCAGGTCAATTCAGACCTGTAGGGGAGACCCGGCTGTAGGGGAGACCCGATGGCATGGAAGGCAGCGCGATGCCTAAGGAAGGCATCGCGCTGCCTTCCGGTGACAAACCTGTGAGATCCAGCCCACAGTATTACTCATACAGCCAATGCATTCCAATACAAAAGTATTAGAATGCATTGTAAAGGATTAGACCCCCAAAAATTCAAGTCCCAAAGTGGGACAAAAAATAAAGTGAAAAAAAAAGTTTAAAAAATAAAGTTTCCCCCCAAAAAAATTAAAAGTTTCAAGTAAAAATAAAAACGTCATTTTCCCCAAATAAAGTTAAAAGAAATTGGTAAAAAATAGGAAAAAAAAAAAGAGTATACATATTAAGTATCTCCGCGTCCATATCGACCGGCTCTATAAACATATCACATGACCTAACCCCTCAGATGAACACCGTAAAAAATAAAAAATAAAAACTGTGCTAAATAAACCATTTTTTTGTCACCTTACATCTCAAAAAGTACAACAGCAAGCGATCAAAAAGGCGTTTGCCCACCAAAATAGTACCAATCTAACCGTCACCTCATCTTGCAAAAAATGAGCCCCTATTTGAGACAATCTCCCAAAAAATAAAAAAAGTATGGCTCAGAATATGGAGACACTAATACATCATTTTTTTTGTTTTAAAAAAGCTGTTATTGTGTAAAACTTACATAAATAAAAGTATACATATTAGGTATCGCAGCGTCCGTATCGACCGGCTCTATAAAAATATCACATGACCTAACCCCTTAGATGAACACCGTAAAAAAAAACAAAAAAAACTGTGCTAAATAAACCATTTTTTGTCACTTTACATCACAAAAAGTGTAATAGTAAGCGATCAAAAAGTCACACGCACCCCAAAATAGTGCCAATTAAACGCCTGCGCCTGTCTCCATTCGGCGCAGGCGCTCTGAGAGAAGGAGGCTCGCCTCCTTAGCACTCCCTCAGTGCGCCTGCGCCGATGACGTCTTCTCTTTCGGTGATGTCATCGGCGCAGGCGCACTGAGGAAGTGCTGAGGAGGCGAGCGTCCTTTTCTCAGAGCGCCTGCGCCGAATGAAGACAGGCGCGGGATTTGAAATGCTGACAGGGCCAGCCGGAGGAGGAGAGTGCTCACTTGCCTTGTCAATTAACAGGAGGAGGCGGCTACCAGCAAGTAGACGCCCTACTTGCTGGTAGTGAAGTGATTTGCATATTTTAAAAGATCGATTTTTAAGGAAAAGAAGCCACAGCCAAAGGTAAGAGCCCTATATAGGGAATAGTCTTTAAATAAGGATTTTAACAAGTCAAAAAAAAAAAAGTGTTTTGGGGGTGACAGAAGCCCTTTAAGGTGAAATAAGGCTGTGTCCTGAAGGAGTTAAAGACTGAAGCAAAACTGACTTCAAATTTTCCGCTCATGAGAAATTCCTTCTTATGTGTTTTTTTTCCTGTTAGATTCAATACAAATACAACAGAATATATGTAGCATATCCATTGAGGTTGTTTACAATGGTTATACAGCAGGTTTTTAGCATAAAAAGTTACTAAACTTGGTACAAAGGACATTGTGCAAACATTTTGTAAAATTTTTTGTGCTATTCTCAACGTTTTTAAAAAATTTGAGCAAGGCTTAGCGGAAGGGGTAAGCCCACTACTGCCCAACACTTATGCCATAAAACTGGTGTAAATTATAACTGAAGTCTAGGCCAGCTCTTATCTGGCCTAAATTTCAGTTTCTGGTGCACCTCTTAAAAAATGTGCCCCAAAAGTCCAACAGAGCCTTATGACAGTACCCGGCGGCTGTATTAAGGGGTCCTTCATGTAAGGATGCATGATTCCTTAGGGTGTTTTTTTTTACCACACATATATTAAAGAGCACCCATCTCCAGGGTCAAGCCTATCAAGCTAGACTAGATTACTGCCTAGTAATGTTGATCCTGCTGATTTAAATGATACCTGTCTTGTGAAAATTGGTGGCAACATTCCTTGGAAAAATACTTTTATTCCTTATGCAATTTGAGGGTTTCAGTGCACCCAGGGGTGGGCCCTAGCCACCCCGTGCACCTCAGCTCATCAGTTTTCCAGTGTTGGCCACACCTTTCAGTGCTGAAACCCTCATTTAAATAAAGAATAAGCCTCTTTTTCTCTGGAATGCCACAACTGATTTTTACAAGACAAGCATCATTTTAATTAGCAAAATCAACCCTACCAAACAGTATGCCTGGTTTAAAGGGAATCTGTCACCAATATCTGGCCTATATAAGTAATGCTATGGTGCTGTTGTGCACTCTAACATGGTTTAAAACATACGTACCTCTGGTATTCTTTTGTGCATTTGCTGTTTCCAGAAATAAATATTTGTTCTATATGCAAATGAAGCACAAAGTGCCCAGCAGGGCATTTCCAAACTTCTAAAGAGGCCAAGCCCACCTATGCGCTCCTAGCTCCCTGGGACATCACTAATACCCACCACTTTTGCGTGTGATGTCACCTTTCCACTCTCTGACTGGGCCTGTGCACCACAGTACGTAGTAAGGGCATTGGCCTTGCTGTATGTACTGCACATGCGCAACTGGCCTCATCACTGTGTGTGCGCCTCAGTCTTGCAGTGATGAAACCAGCATGCTGTGCATGTGTAGTACATACAGTGAGGCCAATGCCCTTTTTTATGTACTGTGGTATGCAGAGAGTGAAGAGGGCATCGGGGATGCTGCAGGAAGTTAGGAGCGCACTGGGTAATAGGCAGCCATGGGCTCTTTGGAATTTTGGAAATGGCACTTTGGGGGTCATTTATCATTTAAGGTTGTTTTTATGTTTAGACCTCTGTGAAAAGTGGCGAGGATCAAGAATTCTCCCTAAATTGTCTCAGTTGTCATGACTTGTGACTTTTTTATACCACAAAACTGCATTGTGCCTAATTTATATATATATAGAACAAACATCATTTTCTGGTGATAGCAAATGCACAAAAGAATACCAAAGGTATGGTTTTAAACAAGGGTGTTATCATCATTTCTAGAGGCTCCACTTTCACTGCAACTGCCACGCACTCTCCACTTTCAAAGTGGAGAGAGTGCGGCAGTTGCAGAGAGAGCAGAGCCTTTAGGTGCAATGGTAACACCCCTGTTGCTCTGAGTCTCATTTGCATATATTAAAACATATATATTTTTCAGCAGTGCGGGCACATATGAACATGGGACCAACACAGATGTCTTTAGCTGCCAAGTGCACATGTAACAGGTCAGCCAGTTTTATAGGTACAAATCTGCTGACAGGTGCCCTTAAAGGGGTTGTCCAGGTTCAGAGCTGAACCCGGACATACCTCCATTTTCACCCCGGCAGCCCCCCTGACTTGAGCATCGGAGCAGTTCATGCTCTGATGCTCTCCTTTGCCCTGCGCTAAAGGCCGCCCATCAGAGCCGTGACGTCACCGAACACACTGCCGGGCGGAAGTTTCCACCTGGCAGTGTGTTATGATCTACAAATCTAAGTATACTCTTTTTAATCTTGCTTATAAAGACGCTGTAATGTAACATGTGACTACTGATTTACAATTAAAACTTTGAACGCAAGATTGTATTTCTAATTATGGGAGAGGCTTACCTGTGATGAGGGGGGGAAGCGCTTCCCCTGACCTGGCTGTGTTGTGCCGGAAGCCAGGAGCGAGGGTAAGCCTAGTAGTGGGCGTACCCTAAGGGGAGTGTTTGAGAACAAGGGGGGGTGGGTGGGTATGAACAGAAGCGCCCTGAGGAGCTGGGGGCTGGAGCTTAAGAAGGTAAGAAGCCCCTCCCACAAATTCAGGCTGACTTTTCAGCCTTCCACTTATGGGAGAGGCTTACCTGTGATGAGGGCGGAAGCGCTTCCCCTGACCTAGCTGGCTGTGTTGTGCCGAAAGCCAGGAGCGAGGGTAAGCCTAGTAGTGGGCAAAGATAGACGAGGAGAGCAGAGTAGTGACCAAAAGCCTTTAATTCCACTCAGAGAGCAAGACTACAAAACGCCTGTGAAATCTCCACATTCGGGTTCGGGATGTATCTCGTGAAGCAGGAAGAGCGCCAGCGACCCATGCATTTGATCACGTGCGCCGGGACCCCGTTTTTTGATGCTGAGGACGCTGCCCCGATTCGGAGCGAGTGTCCTGTGATGGCCAGTGGGTTATAGCCGAGACCTGAGGCCAGCGTTCTGAGGTGGGACACAAACTGGATTGACGTCAGGGGCCCCCCACGCCAAGGAAGCAGCGGGGCATCTAGTGGGGCATCTTGCAACAGGGCTAGCAGTTGACGGAGGACCATGACCGGGCACCAATCGTTGGAGGTTTTAAAAAACCTGACCTCCGAGGGTGGCCCATGCTGATTGGCCTTCGTGGAAGGGAGCCAGAGGACAAAATGGTCATGGGCCCAGGACAACTGCCGCACCTGCAACCCCTGACGTTTAGAGGAGGTGCTGGTAAACTCACCTTGCCTGAGGAACCCGTAAAACCCGAGATACATGGCTGCCTTAATAATTAAACTAGGAGAGTGCCCAAAAGGAAGTCCATCCAGCGCAGACGAGAGTCTCCTGAACATCTCGCCTGAGACCGGCTGCCTACGGACGGGAGGGGCGACCTCGCACTTCTGGATCCCCCTAAGGGCCGCTTTAACTGCCTGCACTGAAAAAATAGAACCCCCATTCGGGTTCTGAAGCATGGCACAGTGCTGTATCCCCGCTAGGTACAGCTTGATGGTGTTGAATGACAGCCTGAGATTGCGGTGACAGTGGGCTATAAACGCGAGGGTGTAGGAGACATCGTCCAAGCCGCCTTGCGGGTGGGACCTGGCAAAACCTTTGTAAACCTTGACGCCGGCTTGGTAGTTCCTGACGGTATTGGAGGAGAGGGAATGCTGAACCAGGTTCCTGGCGTGGGCAAGGAGGGACTCTAGTCCATCACTAGAGACTGGAAGACCGGAAGGGGGAACCCCGAGGGGTCCGCTCCTGGCAGCACCTGAAAAAAGAGGGGGAAATTAACTCGGGACAGGGCATCTGCCGCCACGTTGTCGACCCCCGGGATGTGGCTGCAGAACACATGAAAATTATAAGTGAGGGAGAGCCAAACTAGTCTGCGCAGGAGGGACATGATCCTGGGGGATTTGGCCCGACCTCCTGTGATGATGTCCACCAACGCTTGGTTATCGGTGATGAACATCACCGGTGTGTTCGCCCAGCGATGACCCCCCACTTGGGCCGCCGCCACGATGGGGTAAAGCTCCAAGAGGGAAGACGAACTCAGATTTTCGGCGACTGACCGGATTTCTACGTGCCACTGGCCAGCCATCCAATGGGACTCAAAAATAGCGGCATACCCCCGGGACGCAGCAGCATCCGAGAAAACGGTGGGGTATGACGGTGCCCATGACGGCATGAAAAGGGAGATCCCGTTCCAGGAGGATAGGAACAGGGACCACATGGCCAAGTCCGCCCTGGCATGGCTGTCCAAGTGGACGATGCTGCTCTGGTCAGGAGCCAAAGGCAACAGCTGGAGCAACCTGGAGGTGAAAGCCCTGAACTGGGGCATAATTCTGGAGGCGTAGTTGAAACGCCCCAGCAGGGATTGGAGCTCCACCCTGGACAGGTAGCCCACGGACATGGTGTGGGAAATTGCCGCACGGCAACTCGCCAGTTTTTCCTCCGGGAGGCTGGCCTCCATCCAGATGGAATCCAGGGTGATGCCGAGGAACGTCACCCTATGGGTGGGGCCCTCAGTTTTTGCGTGGGCTATCGGGACCTGCAGGCTGGAAAAGATTTGGAGAAGAGTAACCAGGTTGCCCGACCCGCCTTGTGGACCCTCGATGATCAGGAAGTCATCGAGGTAGTGGATGACCGTGGGTAATCCGCCATGGTGGACGAGGATCCAGTGCAGGGCCTTGGCAAATTGGTCGAACAACCATGGGCTACTCTTTGACCCAAACGTGAGCCTGTTCTCGAAATAATAGCGATTGGCCCATTTAAGCCCGTAGTAACCCCACAAGTGCGGTTTAACGGGGAGAAGCTTGAAAGCGTCCGAGATGTCCGCCTTTGCCAACCAGGAACCCCTGCCGGAGTTTACTATGTCTTTAATCGCCTCGTCTATAGAGGAATATTTAATGGAGAACTCCTCGGATGGGATGAGCGAGTTGAGACTGGGGACGGCCGAGGCATGAGGCGCGGACAGGTCATAGATTAACCTCTTTTTATTTGAATTTTTCTTGGACACCAGGCCAATGGGGTTGATGCGCCAGGAGGGAAATGGTATTGACTCAAGCGGCCTGATTAGGAAACCTTTGTCGACTTCCGCCTGGAGCAACTCCTCAACCGCTGCCGGGTCCTCAGAAGCCGACCTCAGGTTGCCGCCTTCCCAAGACGTCTGCGGCAGGGCGATGAGGCCCGTGTGAAAGCCCTCTGCAAAACCGGACAGCAAGAATTGCACAAATCCCCTGTCGGGGTTGCCCTGCAGAGGGATTCCAAGGCGGTCGAGGTCAATGTCGGATAGTCATAGCTGTCTCGCAGACCTCCTGGGACAGGCGGGACGCGGGTGAGCCCTGAAGCACAGCGAACAGACATGGAGGGCCCTGCAACTATTGAAGCCGCAACCGTTATAATTGTTACAGACCTGGCTCTTGCCCAGGAACACGATGGGCCTGCCCAGTTTGTCCACTCCAGGGGTGCCCAGTTGGAGACCTGAGGGGCCGGGCAGGGACCTATCCTGGACAGGGTTGACCATCTTCGGACACCAGTCCGAGGAATGAAAGATGGACTGGCACCCTGAGCAAGACGGGGCCCTCAGACCCGCGAAGTGGTGCCAGAACAATTCCATGTCTATATTTGCCCAGTTGGTGACGAACTGGAATTGAGCCAGGGCAGCCGTAGCCTTAGCCGAGAAGGAGCGGCGATAGTCATAGAATGACGCGCCACCGTACTTATGCCCCAGATCTGTGACCAAATAGAGGTAGGAATCTAATTCCTCCCTTCTTGTAGGCTGGGCCGAGCACACGATATCCCTGAACAGGCTGAACGCCAAAACAAATTCCGGGATGGTGAGCTTTCGGTTCAGCCTTGCGTCTTTGGCCCTCAGGACAAGGGAGACGTCACCACAGTTGATGACCCTGTTCTCAGGGAGGTCCTGTGAGGCGATAAGGATGGACGCCAGGTTCATATCCTTTCCCGCCAGAATATCCTTCTTAATGCCGTCCGGGATGAAATGAGCCGGGGCCACCCGGGGCGTGAACATGGCCGTACCTACGGGGGCCGTCTGAGGAACCACGAACTCGGCCGGAGGGTAGGGCGCCTGGGGGGGGGGGGGGGCGGGGCCCGGGACTCCAGTACCGAAACCCTGGACTGGGCATCAGTCACCATGCCGACCAAGGAGTCAATGGTGGCTTGCAGATGCCTCAATGACTGCTGAGTGTCTGTGGTGCCCCGGCTGGACGCCTGACGGACCCGGGGTGGTCATCAGCCGCTTGTATAACTCTGCTTTGCGGGCAGAGGCCGGGTGAGGGATGCCCCTCTTATTCAGTTCAGCGATGAGCCTGGGAACCATCCAGCTTCTCAGGGACGTGTTGCCCGGCTGACCTGAGACGGACGTTCCAGGGAGGGACATGGTGTCCTCCACGTCTGAAGCATGTGACATGCTTAAACCTGTAAAGAAAGAAATGGTCCTGAATAACTATATGTGATCGGGACGTAGTACGACTGATGCCTACGAGAAGGCTTGAGTCGGTCTGGGCAACGTACCTGGCCTTAGAGGCTACTTACTACCTGTACTGATGTGTTCGGTCACCTGACCTTGGTCCAGATATCACACGAGTCAGGGCACGTTTCTGAGAGGACAAATCCATAAGGTTCGGAAGAAAAATGAAACATAACTGAGGAGGGTGACGGGCCTGGGCGAACCAGGAGACAGAGGTCGGTATGAGCCTGGACGAGCCAGGAGACAGAGGTAGGTGCGTGCCTGGGCGATCCAGGAGGCAGAGGTAGGTATGAGCCTGGCGAACCAGTAGAGGAGACAACAGCATATAACGTGAAAATACATACATATAACACATGGCACTGACGCCCCATTGAATAGATGACTGTAGTGAGCATTGTGACCGCTGAATGAGTATGGTGTGTGATGATGACCTGGCCCACTCGTATTGGGACCCCCCAGTTTCTTTGAACACCGAACTGGAACTAGCGCCCTTTCAGCCCAGCGGGGACCCCGGGGCCCCTCCCTAAATGAGGAATCGGGGATGACCTTGTGAGCTTGTGGTTGGGCCCTACTGAGGGATTTTTATTATTTTTATTTTTTTATTTTATTTTTTATTTTATTTTTTGCGGCTGTTTGTGGACGTGGCCGTTGTTGCCCAGGGGCTAGATACCCCTAGTACGTATGGCCTGTTTTGACGGGGGTGCCAGGCTTGCCTGGGCAAATGTGCAGGGGGGGTGACCATACGGACCAGCAGACTGGGGAACGGGGACCACCCGTCCTAAGTAGTACGTAGGGCGGGAGACCTGGTTGTGGGGCCAGAATCAAGGTGTGTATCGAGAGGAGGAGGGACCCAGTGGGGACAGGATTAACTCAGGCTGGAGCCACCGCACTGGGGCCGCCACGTCGCATGAATATGCCGGGCCTGAAGGAAGATTCCGGCGTGCGTTCCACTCTGAAACGCACGCCGAACACGTGACCAGGTCCAGGCCCGGCGGAGGGACTCCGGCGTGCGCTCCAAGCTGGAACGCACGCCGAGCACGTGACCCGGAGCTCATGTCTGGTGGCGGATTTCCGGCGTGCTCTCCACGCTGGAACGCACGCCGGGCTGCAGCGGAGCCCTAAGTAAGGACGGGACGGGGGAGGCCGTGTGGAGGGGGGGACCCGCGGGCCGGACCTTGCCCCCCCTGCTGCCTCGGGAGGGAGTTGGATGGGGAAAAGGAGACAAGCAAATACAAAAAAAACAACAACTTGGGGCAGGAGTGTGTATAGGCATGTGTTCCACGCTGGAACGCACGCCGACTCAGGGAGCCGAAGTATGGCACAGAATTTACCTCTCCAGAAGACATGAACGGCAGTGTATGAAATGAAACGAAGCAGATGAAAGCAACTCACGATGTGCACGGATGCAGTACTAGAGCAAGCGACTCCTTATCCAGCGTATGAACAGAAGCGCCCTGAGGAGCTGGGGGCTGGAGCTTAAGAAGGTAAGAAGCCCCTCCCACAAATTCAGGCTGACTTTTCAGCCTTCCACTTGTAATGTATTAGTTTTAATCAATCAAAAGAATTGAGTTTGACCAACCTTTACATCTGTTTTAAACAAATTTCAATGTATCCAGATGTATAAAACTTGCTCTAAGCTGCAATAGATCTACATTCAAATTACCGATGTATTTCAGGCCGTTGGCTTATGTTTGCTCCAATTCTTAGGCCCCACAGGGTCTTTTCCTGTCAGGTCGAGTTACAGTTTAATATTGGTGCAGTATTCAATCAGTTGTGTCTTTGAATTCAGTAGTATGAAATACAAATCACTTTAGAGTAAGGCTTCCCAACATCCTGTTTCCTAGAGATGCCTTCTTTTATTATGTATTAAACCTATAAAGTGTATGATCCAATTACAACAAAAATACACATAATTTATGAATGTCCTACCTTGGGGATGTATTCTTATAGCAGTTTTGTTGCAGTGTCTACGACTGTCCCATTCTTCAAAATAGGGCTTGCAGAAATCCATGTACATGTGCAACCGCATTCAGGTGCATGGAAGTTTCTGCAGTATATCTGCCAAGTGTCAATATGTCCTAATGGAAATGACCAAACTCCCATTTACTTGAAAGCACCAGTTTAAAGAAAAACTAACAGTGCGGTACTATGACCATACATATGTAAAAACACATACATAAAGTGCACCAGGACCTGGATTTCAGGGCCAGGAGCTTCTATTCTCTGGCTCACACAGATCTCTTTCCTCAGTACAGGTATAAATCCCTCCTGAATGCAGATCTATCCAAAGTAATATAACAGCATGGTCAAAGTAAGCATTTTTTCAACACAATCAGGGAATTTATCAGGAGGGTCTAGGCTGGCGTACTTTGAGACCAATCTATCAAATGTTGCACGTTGTTTGTTAAATTTCATACAAGCACATGGATATCTTCAAAGGGATTTTTTCTGAACATTTCTGCAATAACTTTGCCACTTGTGAATATAATATTATAGGGATACGATGGCAGCCATTATGGGGCATTTGTATGTATCAAAGTAGGTGCACTATTATTATGGGTCACTGACATCTTAAGGTCTTATTCGCATGATGCTGCCCGTGACCAGATGTTGAGTGTTTTAATCAGGCCTTTTTTTCTGGCGGAACGCCCCGGAACGGCGTTCCGCCACCTATTTTCTCCGACTCGCCCCGCCCCCCTCATGGGCCTTCCCCCTGCCGCCGCAAACAGGAAAAAAATGAATGACCTTTTTTTTTTTTCTTTACCTCACTTGCGCCGTTGCGCGGCGCGCCTGCAGCCCAAGTAGTCCCGCCCATCCCCAGCCTGCTGCTTGTGATAGGTAGGCTGCGCAGCCCGGCCACCACTGGCACTGCCCTCTGCCTCAGCAAGCATTGTCAGCACAGCAACATGAGCTCAGGGCAGGCCACGGCCCCGGGGGCGTGACGAGCGGTGCCGCGGCGGCGGTAAGCATTCAAGCAGGAGACAGGAGTGCAGGTCCTAGTGCAGAGGTAAGCTGACTGACTGTGTGTCAGCCGCCCTCAGCCAGGGCCCAGAGCCCCAGATTGAAGACGCTGAAGTAGGAGCAGCAGCAGGAGACAGCGCCTGGACAGGAGACGGAGAGTCAACTCAGCCGGACAGCTGTTACTGGGTAGGTGGTGACGTCAGCCATGAAAATGTACCAAGGGGTCCAAGGCCAAGGGCATGGGCAGGCACAGCACAGCAGCATCCAGAATCCATTAAATGCAGGAGGGGGGCCTAGCTAGCAGGCTGCAGCCATGATTAAAATGTACCAAGGGCAGGCACAGCAGCATCCAACTAAGTGGCCTAGCGCTCATATTCTCAGAGAACAGAGAAGATGAGCGCTAGGCCTCTTAGTTGGATGCTGCTGTGCCTGCCCTTGGTACATTTTCATGGCTGCTAGCTAGTCCACTGCCTGCATTTAAGGGCCCATTCAGACGACCGTATGAACGGATCCGTACCTGTTCTGCAATTTTGCGGAACAGGTACAGACCCATTCATTTCAATGGGGCCGCAAAAGACCATGACCGGTCTGTGGGGCTAAACAGCCCCATACAGCAAGTCATGATGCCTTGTGATGTGTTCTTCTTAGGCCACGGCCGCCTAAGAGCCTAAGAACACACAAGGCATCATGACTTGCTGTAGATGGGGCTATATAGCCCACAGACCGGTCATGGTCTCCAAGCTGACCTCTGTGAGTGAACCAAGGCCAAGGGCATGGGCAGGCACAGCACAGCAGCATCCAGCATCCATTAAATGCAGGCAGGGGGGCCTAGCTAGCAGGCTGCAGCCATGATTAAAATGTACCAAGGGCAGGCACAGCAGCATCCAACTAAGTGGCCTAGCGCTCATCTTCTCAGAGAACAGAGAAGATGAGCGCTAGGCCACTTAGTTCGATGCTGCTGTGCCTGCCCTTGGTACATTTTCATGGCTGCCCTAGGCCACTGCCTGCATTTAAGGGCCCATTCAGACGGCCATATGAACGGATCCGTACCCGTTCTGCAATTTTGCGGAACGGGTACAGAGTACAGACCCATTCATTTCAATGGGGCCGCAAAAGACCATGACCGGTCTGTGGGCTATACAGCCCCATACAGCAAGTCATGATGCCTTGTAATGTGTTCTTCTTAGGCCACGGCCGCCTAAGAACACACAAGGCATCATGACTTGCTGTAGATGGGGCTATATAGCCCACAGACTGGTCATGGTCTCCCTGCTGACCTCTGTGAGTGAAGACCCTAGACCAAGTTCCAATTTTTTTGTTCTATTTTAATAGTATGGGCATTTTCGGTCGGGGTGATACCCATGATGTTTATATTTTATTGTTATTTAGGTATTTATATTTTTAATTATAGCGAGCCCCAGAGCCAGTCAGCCCCAGAGCCAGCCAGGCCTGGCCGCCCCCCCCCCCCCACCCCCCCCCAAATTTTACTTGCATCCCTGTTCTCTAAAGGGGCGGTTTTAGGGGGCGGTCCTAGGGGTGGGTAGGGGCGTGGCCAGGGGAGGGGGGGTGAGTTCCACCACCTTTTCTCTGAGAAAAAAAGCCCTGGTTTTAATCATGAAGATGTCCATGTAGGGTCCTTTGTTGGTCCATTTTTTTTGTCCTCCAAGTATTCCAAGTGCACTGCTAGTCTGAAAATGGGCTTTCACAAGCATCTACTACTAATGGTCAGTGAAAACCACTGAAAAAACATGGATGCTATTCACGTTTGGTCAGTGGTCTTCACGGTCTCACAGACTTCAATGGATGCATCTGATCCACACCATGAACGATATTCAGTGACAAAAACAAGGATGTGTGAATAAACACATTAAAATCAACTGATATGTATGCTGTCCATGGAGAACACGGACATCACATGTCAATGGGCAGTGTCCCTCTGCTAGCACAGCGAGATCTCTGTACAGGTAGCTCTGTACAGGGACCTTGTATTTGCCCTACAGCACCCTAAGATAGGGGAGATCCAAACATTCTTGGTCAACTACTAACTTGATATGAATCATGCATATTCAAATATATGATCACAATAAAATATACACCAACCACTAAGTGGTCAGAACAATGTTAAAATACACTCATATGACTTTATGAGGTGTGGTACCAATAGTCAGACCAATAAACCACACACAGAGGCCATGTACAGCGTTAGATGCCGATGTATATGGCACACCACAAGATGGAGCAATGCCTCTGGCATCTATCAAATGACATCTTGAACACTATCAGTATTATGGTGGAGCACTTTGAACCAGTGAATGTAGCATGCCGGAGTAGATGTCTCCTGTGGCATTCAAACACATTAAATTTCTAAGCCCTCCTTGTATTTTTTATGAAAATTGATATATGGGCACTATTTACAGTAAATCTTATAGACAGGATTTGTGGATTCAATAGATATGTATCAATAGACATCCGGGATATTTAAATTCACACATACAGGTGAAACTCGAAAAATTTAAATATCGTCAAAGTTCATTTATTTCAGTAATGCAACTTAAAAGGTGAAACTAATATATGAAATAGACTCATTACATGCAAAGCGAGATATTTCAAGCCTTTATTTGTTATCATTTGGATGATTATGGCTTACAGCTTATGAAACCCCAAAGTCACAATCTCAGGTACCCTTTGCTCAGGGGGTATGGATTAATTAGCTGACTAGAGTGTGACACTTTGAGCCTAGAATATTGAACCTTTTCACAAAATTCTAATTTTAAGCTGCATTAATGCAATTCCTTTTAAGTTGCATTACTGAAATAAATGAACTTTTGCACGATATTAAAATTTTTCGAGTTTCACCTGTATTTCTACTGTGATTTGGACCCAACCATATGATGCAATGGACTTTGTATGGATATTAGATAGTGTTGTTCATAGTCAGTTATGCCTCTGTCTGTACCTGTGTACACGTGTATATTTCTGAATATGGATATATTGTCCTTTTATTTAGTATTAGTATAAATAATAAATCACAAATAAGGGGAAAATGTGTTGGCACTTGATAACAACTTTATAACTGGGAATGCTATTAATTCTAGCTCTATTTTTCCAAGAGGAATTAGAATTTTTGTGGGAGGTGGATGATTTACATCCAATGTTCTATCTCCAATACATCATACATTCTTTGACAGGTCTGACTATTGATACCAAATATACATTATCAGTTCTATGAGTGTATTTTAACATATAGTGGTTGGTGTATATTTTATTGTGAACTTATCTTTGAATATGCATGATTTATATCAAGTTAGTAGATGGCCAAGAATGTTTGGATCTCCCCTATCTTAGGGTGCTGTAGAGCCAATAGGAGGTTCCTGTATAGACCTGACCTTCTGGGGTACCTACTCTGTAGGGCATGTAGAGTGGGACAAGTGTATTACAGTATTTTCCTTTTCTTTCCATTATTATGTAGGAGGTGTCCCATATTCTTGACCTCGATGGTACCCTATAGTCCCCTTTTTGTCTATATGGAGGAAGCACATTCTACTTGAGCTGTATTATAGTAATGAATTAGAAGTGAAGTTTTACGTTCTCCTTGGATTGTTCAATTTATGGCAAGGAAAAAGCTAATTAGCCAGCATTGTTAAAAGCTGATTTCCACAAACGGAAAACCATACGTACACTATAAACTACTAATTTGCAAAATTAAATTAAACAGTTAGCTATGCTACATCTTGTATCTACTTCAGGGAACTGTCACCAATGTTTTTTCTAATTTTGTATCATAAATAGTATATAATATTGCTAAATATTCACACTGGCTTATTTGTATTATTGGCCCTCAGTGATGCAAAATATTTCCAGAAACAGAAGCATATACATAAAAGAAGTGGAAAACAGTAATTCCTTGCAGCCCTGGGGTTCTTAGATAGGATCTAATCAGTAATAACATCTACATGGAATCTGTTTGTTCTCCTCCTCTTTGCATAGCCTTCCTTCGGGTAGTTTAGTTTTCTCCCACACATCACATATATACTAATTGACTTCTGGTGATATTGGCACTAGTGTATGTGTATGACAGAAATTAAAAGGTGGGCCTCATTAGGCTCTGGCATTGATGACGGAACATGATAGTGCTAAATAGGCAACAGGAAATTCATAACTATTATTTTCCTTTATCTTTAAACATCATTAACATGTTAATCTGTGTCTCTAAGGAAAGTCCAGATCTGTCTGAAATAGCCAATTTAAACAAGGTGCACTGGAAGTTACTGGAATCCAAATGTTGCTTTAATGGGTTAGTCCAGGAACAAGAAAAAAACTGTTTGGAGAATGAGGATTGCAATAATGAAAGAACCCGGACTTATTTGGTAATTCTCACCTCACTCCAGCACTACTGCTATAGTGTCCCCAATATCTTGGTTAACTGTGCTGCAGCGGTGACATCGAACATGTGACCATTGCAGCCAATCGCTGGATTCTGTGATGATACAACACAACTCCTTTAAGCTATTCCCAAAACTCCTATTTTCAGTTTTAGTTGGAGTTGCCTTCACTATTCATAAATGCTACTGAAATGAAGAAGACCTACAATAAAAGACATTTTTATTATTTTTTTATTATTCAATTTTTTATTACTAAAATTCTTTTGTTCACTTGCTGTTAACTAATGAGTACAGGAAAGATCATTATTTGACTTCACCTCTGCCCTCACGGCATGCATGGGTGTACACTAATAGTGCAGTGAACTAGACTGGGACCTTGAGCTGGTGGTCAGTTTCTACAGTGGAGCTGCAGACTGAACAAATTTGCAGTGGCGACTCTAGGAACAATATATAGGGGGGGGGGGGGGGCACATAAGATGCCACAGTCAAAAATGGGGGAGCACTAATTATTTTCACCACTTAATCATACTACTGAAAAACCCCAAAATAAATATATATAAAAAGGATTACAAAATACGAGAATATTGCGGTATGCAGGGATACCTTTTTATTGTACTAACCTAATACTTAAAGGGTTTCTGTCATGAGAAATAACGTTATGTAGCTGACTGACGTTAGCGATGTGCTAATGTCAGCAGTACATAACCGTATGCTTTATAACTCCCTCCCTGCCGCCGTTCTCTTAAAATAAAGACTTTAAAAATATGCTAATGAGCCTCTAGGTGCTATTAGGGCGTTGCCTCAGCACCTAGAGGCTCGGTCTACGCACCCTTTGGCACACCCAGGTCCAGTTGATTGACTTTCGAGTTCTCCTTAGTGTCCCGTAAATCCTGCGCCGTCCCGTTTAGTATTCGGTGCAGGTGCAGTGAGTGAAGGACGCGCTCCTCACTGCGCCGAAGGAAGGAAGCCGACAGCAGGAGCGCGTCCTTCACTCACTGCGCCTGCGCCTAATACTAAACGACGGCACAGGCGCGGGATTTACGGAAACAAGAAGAGAACTCGAAAGTCAATCAACTGGACCTGGGCGTGCCGAAGGGTGCGTAGACCGAGCCTCTAGGTGCTGAAGCAACGCCCTAATAGTACCTAGAGGCTCATTAGCATATGTTAAAAGTCTTTATTTTAAGAGAACAGCGGCAGGCAGGGAGTTATAAAGCATACTGTTATGTACTGCTGACATTAGCACATCGGTAATGTCAGTCAACTACATAACGCTATTTCTCATGACAGAAACCCTTTAAAAGACAAGCTTTCAAGAGTTTTCCTTTCTTCCTCGGTATTGCTTCAGACCTGAGAAAAAGAGAAACACTCTCTAAAACATTTCTTTATAGTTTAAAGCAGGGCTGTGTAAATAATCCCATATGTTAAACATGTCACTTAAGAAGACCAATGAACAGACGCTCACAGGCTTATTCACAGAAGGGTGAAGTTTGGAGAAGGGAACAATCTAGGACAACATAACAGAAGATTTTTTTTCAAATCCGCTATGTTGTCCTATATTGTTCACTTCTCCTGACTTCTCCAAACTGTTCACCCTTTTGTGAAATAACCCTGTGGGTGTTGTTGGTGTGTGCAACTAATACTACTTATTCTGCTTGTAACGCAGAATGCGGCGGTCAGTGGTGCTTGTAACGCAGAGTGTAGCGGTCAGGGGTGCGTGAAACGCAGGGTGCACTGGTCAGGGGTGCATGTAACGCAGGGGGCACTGGTCAGGGGTGCATTTAATGCAGGGGGCACTGGTCATGGGTGCATGTAACGCAGGGGGAACTGTTCAGGGGTGCATCGCAGATAGAAAAGGTACTTACAGTTCTGATGTGCTCTGTCCTCGTGCCTTCTTCCTCTAGGCGTGGTGGCAGGGGCAGAGGCGAGCAACGATGTTTCCTGATGTTATATATCCAAGCCGCATTATTTTCTGCAGGCCCTGCTAGGCTGAAATACACAGGCAGCCAATGGCAGTGCTGCTCTCTCCCTCCCAGTCAATAGCAGCTGAGGTGGGCGGGGGAAGATTCACTTGGCTGCCGACTGCCGAGGAGCCCGTAGTGAAGCAGGTGGGCAGCACGGGCAGTACTTTCAGTTTGGCAAAACTGACAGATCTCCGCCGTAATAGCGGCGGCGGCCAGTGTTTTTAAAGGGAAATCAGCGGGTGAGACACACGTGGGGGGGGGGGGGGGGCAAGGAATAACCTAGGGGGGAATTGCCCTCCATTTCCCCCCTGTAGCGACGCCTATGCAAATTAGACAAGCACAACTTTATTAGTCTTCCTTCTTACAGTGCTTTTTTTTTTTTTTGTGTTTCATAACCGGTTAAGGGCCACCTATCTATTTGGCAATAGTCCAGATCTTTACCATAGTACATATATTAAAGACTGCCATGGGCCCGGAGAGAAAAGATAAGTGGTGAAAAATACTTTTGTCTCCTCTGTTCTAACAAACACAGTGTCAAAGAATCCTGTGTAAGGAAAAGAGGCAGCGGTGCTGCTATTACCTCTATTTCTCCTAGTGATCATTTGGCTGGTCACATAATTGCCTGGATTCCGGCGCTAGGAGGCTGCTGCTTGGTCTAAATAGAACCAGTAGAGCTCTAACAATGACCTTGGTCTGCTAATGGCCTTTTCTGACCTTTGAGGGGCAGAGTATAAAAGTAAAAAAATACGTAAAATACGCAAAAATAACCCACACCAAAAAAGTTACACCTGTGAATAGGTCTTGTACTGCTAGTCAAGACCCATTTACCCAAAATTGGATATGTAATATATCAAAATTCATGGTAGACATCAACAAATAGAAAACCAATTTTAGGATAATATTATTTTAAAAAAGGCTATAATAGGATTACTTCTGCAGCCAATGTGTGGTATTGTGTTCCAGCATAGAAATTGAATACTGGAATCGGTGGATCTGACATATTGTGGACTCCACTGGCACACAGTAGATCCCACTATAATTGGGTCCATGGGTTTCCAAAATACCACTACAGGTGCTTGAGAAGGCTGCAGTGCTACTACAAGTGCCAATGCTTTCTCAAACAGCTGATAAGCGGGGGTCCCAAGTGTTGGATAGGTCATCAGTTCAAAAATCTTGGAAAACCCTTTTAACCCTGTAGCACAATTTAAAAAAAACATGTCACGACTTTCGTAGTCTCCCTGAACTTTAAAGGTCATCTGTCAGCAGATTTGTACCCATAAAGCTGGCTGACTTTATGCTGTGCGCTTGGCAGCTGAAGGCATCTGTGTTGGTCCCATGTTCACATGTGCCCGCATTGCTGAGAAAAATGAAGTTTTAATATATGCAAATGAAACCCCCGACGATCAGTTATTCCCTAGCCTGTGGACACGGGGTAACTTTGATATTTGGCACAAACCCTTTAATGTCTAATAAATGAAAAAAGGAAGAATGGAAGCAAACGTTCCACATAGATGCAAAAATCATACTGCAAAATATAAAACCTAAACTGGTTCATATCATGGAGCATAATTATCACCCAAACTCTGAAGTGCACCCTTCCCCCAATAATAGTGGGGTTAAAAACATGTTGGCACTTTCCTTCACCCTCCAGCACCTGGTATTACCTTGCTGCAAAGCTTGATGGTCCCAAATTATACAGCCATTAATATGGCTTTTCAACGGGTTGTCCCATCTGGACATTTATGGCATATTGATAGGATATTTCATAAATGTGCTATAAGTGGAGGTCAAATTTCTCAGACCCGCTGCTATCTCAGAACAGATGGAGAGGACACCACACATGTGCAACTTGTTCTGCTCACTGCATTCTTTCCTTTCATGGTTGGGCCCCATAAATGTCCAGATGGGAAATCTTCTTTAAGGACAATATCATTTTGAAAACCCCTATCATGGATGTTGAATATTTGTCTTGTTCTGCTTTCGGATTATCAAATTGACCACTATCAATTAACAAGTCATTCATGTGGCAAATGACTATATATTGCAGTTTCACTTTTCAATTTATTGCACATATGAAGAAAGTTCCACAGATGGTAAGTTATATATATTTTTTACTATGTAATTGAATTGATAGCACATTAAAGGGGTTCCGGGCTCCAAATAGTAATAACTATCCTCAAGATAGGCCATCAATATCTGATTGGTGGGGTTTGGCACTAGTGATGAGCGGCAGGGGCAATATTCGAATTCGCAATATTTTGTAAATATTTGGTAAAATATTCGTCATATATTCGCAAATTTGCGAATTTGAGATTATTTTCTTGGACGCGAAAAATCGCCAATGTAATATTCGCGTAATGTGCGCAAAATACAGGCGTAACATAACATAGTAACATAGTAAATAAGTCCGAAAAAAGACATTTGTCCATCCAGTTCGGCCTGTCATCCTGCAAGTTGATCCAGAGGAAGGCAAAAAAAAAAAAAAACTGTGAGGTAGAAGCAAATTTTCCCCACTTTAGGGGAATAAAAAATTCCTTCCAGACTCCAATCAGGCAATCAGAATAGCTCCCTGGATCAACGACCCCTCTCTAGTAGCTATAGCCTGTAATATTATTACGCTCCAGAAATACATCCAGGCCCCTCTTGAATGGGTCACTTTTGCTACATTTTTCAAGCTGCCAGAAGTTTCCTGAGACTGGAGAAAATGGTTGGCACGGCAGAACATTACAATAGCTTTATATGCAGATAGAGTGCTCCAATATATTCGCGATTGCGAAATCGGCACTAATGATGTGAATATTTTGGCGCAATACGTGCAACTTCACATTTTAACAGGTCTGACTACTTATTAGTGATTGGTGCACTAAGTATTGTTGTAAACTTGTGACATCACAGCTCTATGTATGTAGCATGTATGTATATCAGCTACACTATATCACTATCTAACCTACACTGACTATCTCCCACTAACTATCTGTATTATATATGTAAGCTATATCTAATGTAATGACACAGGAAAGCAGAGAGCACAGCAATAACACTGCTGTCTCTCTCAGATCTGCAAAATACTGCAAACAAGGGCTGCTGGGGAGGTTCTTATATAGTAATATATTGGTTGCTAGGCATGTTTCTAAGCTCAGACAAAGACATTGGAGCCTTCTCATTGGCCCACAAGCAAGAAGGGAGGTCACTGATGAAAAAAAAATTGAGAATATTCGAAATTACGAATATATATCACTATATACTAAATATTCGCAAATTCTCGAAGTGCTGATATTCACGATTAATATTCGCTATTCGAATATTCGCGCCCAACACTATTTGGCACCTGACACCCCCACTGATAGGCTGTTCCCTGCAGCCTCCAACACCAGAACTACCACTTTGAACAGAGCCAGATGCACAGCTCCGTTCATAGTATAGTAAAGTGTGCTGGGCTACTGCAGCTCAGCGCCAATTCAAATGAATTGGTGGGATTGCAGAGTGCCAGATTGCCACAGTCTGATCTTGATGACTTATCCTGAGGATCGGTAATCAATATCTGAAGCCCAGAAAACCCCTTTAATTTTTTTTCAAACATAAACATTAAACCTAATACCCAATACCCTGGCACCTTCTCAGAACAAGGTTGATATAAGCAGTCTTCTTAGATTAGGAGCCATGTGATTTCAGATAAAGGTAGCACCGCAACCCTGTCACCAAAGGGAGCTCTGGCATGCAGTAACATGTGATAGCCGCTAGAAGCACCTCGAACTTTGGAAAAAGCTGATGAATAAAGGTGATCAAAGGGCAGTAATCAATTTTTGAAAAGTTATAGATCTGCCAGAAAATTGTTAACTTTATATTCTTGCTGTTCCACAGAGACTGGGTGGCACTTGGGATGAAGAGAACCTACTCTTGACTACAGGCCTTAACAGGGAAGCATGAAACACTTTCAGAATTCAGAAGCAAGAAGACAACCAACCGATAGCCTAGTGGGTTGATAACCTGGGAAATTATATATGGCACAATGTCCCGTGGGATGAATTTCATATTGGAAGCAGGTGGAAAACCACAATTTTTCTCCTTGCTTCCATCTAGGGACAATTTGTCTGTTCTGACCTGTATATACTGTATCTTATATGAAGCTCTAGTGTGTAGTGTCCTAAGACTGTCGATAGTGGGAACTCTGGCACGTAGTATCAAACACTGGCCACAAGAGCTGGCTCAGACTGGAAACAGCTGAAAGATGACCTCTGATAGGAGAAGAGAGACTGCCTGGGTGCTGGAACCTTTGAAAACAGTAAGTAGGTGCTTGGCACCATTTTGTTACAATCAGGTTCTGAGGAATAATGTTGACAAAAGTTTAAGAGTCAATTTATGAAAAGTGATAGGTCTGTTTAACAAGGTGTTTTTAGGGAACATTTTTAATGGAGCCTTGTAGGACTAGGTCAGCTGAATGTAGTGATCTGTTCCTTTATTCTAGGGCATACAAGACATACAAGGCCATTCACAACCTGTCCCCTCCATACATCTGTGACCTGATCTCCAGTACCTTCCGACACGCAATCTCCTCACTAGACATCCTTCTCTAGTCTACTTTTATCTGCTCTTCTAACAGTCGCCTCCATGAATTGTCTTATGTATCCCCCATACTCTGCAACTCTCTACCCCAACATATCAGACTCTCACTTACCATGGAAACCTTAAAAATAAATCTGAAAACCCACCTCTTCAAAACAAGCCTACATCCTACTGTAACCCTGCTGTTCCCCCATACCTTGTAGATTTTAAACCCTCGTGGGCAGGGTCCTCTCTCCTTCTGTACCAATTTGTAACTCATCTTGTTCATGTTTATTATACTTGTAGATTTTTTTTTATGTGCACTCCTTTTCATATGTACAGTGCCATGGAATGTATGGCGCTTTAATGATAAATATAATAATAAAATAATAATAAAAATAATAATAATTCTAGAGAGCATTTAAGTGCACTAAGGGTGGGCCCAAGCTCCTCCTGCTTCCTTTGTGAACCTCTTCCTCTCCTTTTTTATTGACAGGCCTGGTAAGACTATGCAGAAACCGTGCCATTAGTCACGAAGAAGGAGATGGGAACAGGGTGGCTTGAGCCCTCCTTTGGTGCACTTAACTGCTCATTTGCATATGAATCAAGAGTACTTTTCTCCAGAATGACAGAACAGAAGGTATCATTACATTCAGTTGAGCTAGTCCTACAAGACATTGTGTCTTTTTTAACAGCAAATTTCCTGGTGACAGACTCCCCTTAAACTGTGTATGTTAGGAATTGATCTATCCAGGGTAGCACATTCTAGAGAACTTAAGCAAGATAAGAAAAGTTTTGGGAGTGTGAGGTTCAATTTATAGAGAATGTTAATCTGAGACTGTGGAATGAAGAGCACAGGTAGGGTGGTGGATAGCGATGAGAAAGGAGATATAGGGAGCTCCAACATTGTGAAGAGCTTTGTGGGTGAAGGTGAACATTAGTGGCCCATTTACATGTATTCCACCCCAAAAAGAAAAAAAACTATTTAGAATCTGCGTGTCCAAGCATAGGAGTCAGCAAGGTAACATGCAATTGCAGCTAAATCAGACTTTGCTGCTTGAGAGGGATTACAAGTAAGACACTCATCACACTTAACCATGTCCAGGCCAGATATGCCTCTAAAACCGTATCCCACAGTAGACACTACAGCCACAATTTCTAGATTACAGTTGGTAGCCAGAGATTATAGAGAGAGATACTTTAACAAGACAGCAAACTAATAGAGACTCAAACTACCATCTTACAGAAGCCTCAACTACAGAGAGTGTTCAGTAGGAAGAAAGGTGCATCCTCCTCTCACTGCCCCAACCCTATGGACCTAAGGGAGACCACCATGAAATTTCCTATAGTCAGAACCACTGCCACTCCCATCCTCTACTCCGGCTACTCAAGGGCTCGCATCACAACCACAGTTTGAGACTGACTGGCCATCCGTATCTAAAGTTTCTGTACAACTCAGCCTGAGAACAGCACTAGGAGCTAATAAAGACAGTATAGCATGCCTGTGGTTAGGTGTTTGGAGTCAGACTCGGGAAGTACTACAACTACCATCATTGTTGTTGCCTCTACACTGCTGGAGAGCAGATTGATATACTTTGGAACTGTGCTTTTTCTGCTATATGTACCACTACTACCATCAACTCAGTAATTGATTGCAACCTGCCGCCTGGTTATTGACTCCGCTGATCACTTCATCCGCACTCCTGCCTGGTCGTGTTGAGCGTGAATATTTGAATCGCAAATTTTTATCGCGAATATCGCCACTTAGAGAATTTGCGAATATTTAGAATATAGTGCTATATATTCGTATTCACAAATATTATAATTGCTAATTTATCGCGAATATCGGCACTTAGAAACATCCATAGCAACCAATAGGAAAGTTGCCTATAGGAGTACTGTTGATCGCAAATTTTCGTATCGCGAATTTTAAATATAGATTTTTCCAATTGCCGTTTTTCGCAATCAAGAAAATAATGATGAGATCACTAATTCTCGAATTCGCTAATATATGATGAATATTCACCCAAATATTTGCGAAATATTCTAATTCGAATATTTCCCCTGCCGATCATCACTGCTGCCTAGTACCCAGCCAAACATCCTTCATCAAGGGCACCTCAACTATCACCTGGCAGGAGCCCCAATACCAGGGTGTTTCCCGAGGTAAGAAAGGGTGCACACTCCATTCACTGTGCATGCCCCAGGGAACACCAAAGTGACGACTGCCACCATGAACTGTAAAAACTACTACCCCTCTCAGTGCCTCAACCATTTCTCCCATCCTCTCTACCCTGTGCTTCCCCCTGAGTCACTGCAACAGTATCAAATGGAGATCCTATAGGTCTTTATTATGAATCTATAAGCATTGTTTCTAAGGGAAAAATCCTCCATAATATAGCACTAGATGGAACACATCATCAGATTTTTTGTCACCGAAAAGCTTGGTGTGCATATGTGTGCAATCTGAGGTACATGGATCTACTGTATAGGTCTATAGCAGGCTATGGACACCTTATTATAAACTTGTACAAGCGTTCTGTTCATATGGTAAAATATAATGCCACCCAACACCTATATTCAGCTGTCACCTGCACCTTCATCAGAAATGTCGAAGGGAGCACAATATAATAATAATAATCTTCCTAATAACAAGAAATCACTATTTATGTTATTATATGTGAAATATAATAATCCCATTAATCAAGTGTTCTCATTTGTCAGCACCCATTAGACTTCATGACCTTGTACAGTGGATAGAAGGGCTGTTATAGTGCCAAGATCTGCACTGGTTGTGGCTCTTGGCTGTAGCTAACAGAGGATGAGGAATAACTGAGGACCATATGTTTTTAGTAACTCTTGCCTAACAGGCTGTTTTCAATGCAGTTTTGATGCAAAAAAAAATACTGGAACGTTGTAGTGATCTTTTTTTTTCTTTTACAAGCATTTCAAAAGGGAAAAAAAGGTGTGCACGAGTGTACACTGATGAGAAAAAGGGTAACAATGTTTTGAACTTTGGACTTTCAGGCTCCATATCTCACCATCCACTACAGCTTCGAACGTGAGACTACCGTTATTTTATAGCCAATAATCTTGGCTATCTCATACATAAATTGGACTTACAACTATTTACCAGATGATTAGTTATACAGATTCTTGTCATGTAACTGCATTGTTACTGTTTTGCACCTGCTGGTGGAACAATCTTTTTCTTCTTGTATACAACAAATTACAACCTGTTCTCACATTCCCTAATAGCTCAGTGTGTTATTAGGTTGAATCCCAAGCAAAATTTCACTGGTTGGAATCCAGGAGCAGCCAGGAAGAAGATTTTCCAAGAAAAGAGAAACAGCACACAGTTTTGGCACAACAAACATGGCAGTGGAAGTGCTTCATAATAGTGAAATCACAGATGTCCGTGCCAGCGCTGTGTGATGTGCATTACACAAGTCTAAGGGGAAATAACTCTCCTTAGGGAGAGAGCACCTTAACCACTTCACATCTGGGCCATTTGCCCCCTTCCTGACCAGGCCTAATTTTGCAAATCTGACATATCTCACTTTATGTGGTAATAACTTTGGAACGCTTTTACTTATCCAAGTCATTCAGAGACTGTTTTCTCGTGACACATTGTACTTCATGCTAGTCATAAATTTGAGTCAATATATTTCACCTTTATTTATGAAAAAAATCCCAAATTTACCAAACATTTAGAAATATTCGCAATTTTCTAAATTTCAATTTCTCTGCTTTTAAAACAGAAAGTGATACCTCATAAAATATTTATTACTTAACATTCCCCATATGTTTACTTTATGTTGGCATCATTTTGGAAATGTCATTTTATTTTTTTAGGACGTTAGAAGGCTTAAAAGTTTAGAAGCAATTCTTAAAATTGTTAAGAAAATTGCCAAAACCCACTTTTTAAGGACCAGTTCAGGGCTGAAGTCACTTTGTGGGGCCTACGTAGTGGATACCCCCATAAATGACCCCATTGTAGAAACTACACCCCTCAAGTTACTTAAAACCGATTTTACAAACTTTGTTAACTCTTTAGGCGTTCCACAAGAATTAAAGGAAAATGGAGATCAAATTTTTAAATTTCACATTTTTGGCAGATTTTCCATTTTAATCAAATTTTTTCTTTAACACATCGATGGTTAACAGCCAAACAAAACTCAATATTTATTACCCAGATTCTGCGGTTTACAGAAACACCCCACATGTGGTCATAAACTGCTGTATGGGCACACGGCAGGGCGCAGAAGAAAAGGAGCGCCACATGGTTTTTAGATGCCATGTCCCATTTGAAGCCCCCCTGATGCACCCTTACAGAAGAAACTCCCAAGAAGTGACCCCATTTTGGAAACTAGGAGATAAGGTGCCAGTTTTATTGGTACTATTTTTGGGTGCATATGATTTTTTGATCATTCATTATAACACTTTATGGGGCAAGGTGACCAAAAAATTGGTTGTTATAGCACAGTTTTTATTTATTTATTTTTACAGCGTTCACCTGAGGGATTTGGTCAGGTGACATTTTTATAGAGCAAATCGTTACGGACGCAGCGATACCGAATATGTATACTTTTTTTATTTATTTCACTTTAACACAATAATGGCATTTTCGAAACCAAAAAAATGATGTTTTAGTGTCTCCAAGTTCTGAGAGCTATAGTTTTTTTTATTTTTTAAGATTTTCTTATGTAGGGGCTCATTTTTTCCGATATGAGGTGACGGTTTTATTGGTACCATTTTGTGGGACATACGCCTTTTTGATCACTTGGTGTTGCACTTTTTGTGATGTAAGGTGACAAAAATGGCTCTTTTTGACACATTTTTTATTCGATTTTTTTATGGTGTTTATCGGACTGTGTCAATCATGTGATTTATTTATAGAGCCGACCGTCACGGACGTGTCATTACCAAATCTGTCAATTTTATTTTATTTTTTCTATTTTTTCTATTTTTATTTTTATTCCTTACATGGGGAATTTTATTTTTACATGTGAAACCTTTTTTTTTATTTATTTTTTTAACACTTTATTTTTTTATTTTACACTTTGCGTCGCCCATAAGGTCATACAAGACCTTTGGGGGACATTTCACTTTTTTTTTCACTGTTGATTTCTCCTATAACTGGGGCTGACATAGTAGCCCCAGTTACAGGAGAAATACACCCCCCAGAGAGGCTGTACAGCACTATGCAACACTGTACAGCCTCAGAGAAGGGCTGATCAAAGTCTCTGAAAGACCTCACAGCTCCTGCACTCACCCGGACCGCCGGGCCGGAACAGGAAGGGCATAGCGCTCGGTGAGCACTTTGTATACAGCGATCTAGAAGGCAGGGACACCTGGGCAGTGTCCCTGCTGTTACTGACAGCGGGCAACCCGATCAGCAGCTGCACGATTAGCATGCAGCTGCGATCTCTGAATGGACGTTTTAAAACGTCCATTCATAGATAGAGAACCACCTCCCGGACGTTTATATTCAATGGCCGGAACGGAGGTGGTTAATCAGTGTGCGGAGACTTATAGGCCATACATGCTCCACTGGAATCCCGGGAGGGAAGGGATGCAAATGAGATCTTAACAAGCTCTAATGCCACCAGATGTAAGGCAGCTATCCTATAAGTCAATGTTCAGCTCTTAAAATAAGCCTTGAGACATGACTGGGATATTAAATAATCCTGCACCTCATCTGCAGACAGCTTTTTTTTTTTTATTGAAAACACCTTTATTACAATCAATCGTTATACATACATACTTTAGTACTGTGACGCAGCACAGCCCACGAGTGAGCACTTAATAAATTACTTACAGTCCTCTTTGCAAGCATGACAATGTTAAGTAACGCACAGGCTAACCTACACTATACATCACAATGGATGCTACACTAGCATACCTATTCAATCACAAAATCTTCCAACAAAGCATTTAGACAGTGATGAGAGGAGGGGGGAGGGAGGGGAAATCACATGCCCTCATCTTTATTGAGAAGACAAAAACAAACGGGGGAGAAGGGGAAGGAGAGGGGTTTAGTCCTCTTCTTCGTCGTTGATGTCCAAGATGTTGTAATCCCGCAGCAGACTATGGATAAGTCTGCGGCAGTCCAGGACAGACATCTTCTCCCTCCTGAGAATGAGCCGATTCCTGGCAAACCAAATAGCGTCCGTAAAGCAGTTCATAAGGCGCCAGGCCTCCTGGATGGCTCCAACTGTATGAATCCCAGGAAATAGTCCGTACAGCACCGAAGTGCATTGCAGGCTGTTCCTGGGCACAGAGTCTTTGAGTTCATGTTCCAGGGCATCAAACAATCCAACAGGCCCTGCGCAAAGGGGCACTCCCAAAACAGGTGGTACGATGTTGCCTCCACAAAGGGGCCCCTGGGGCAGTACCGGGTTTTGCACAGGTTGCGGGCATGCATGAATGACCGAATTGGCAGTCCTCCCTGTATGGCCATCCATGACAAGTCCTTGTGCCCATTGCTTAACTGGTCTGACGACACATTAGTCCAAACTGTTTCGTCATGGATCCCTGGAATTGACTCCACCGCATACTTTGCTCTGATGAGCTTGTGGATAGTCTTTGGTTTCCACAAGTCGGGCTTGAGGCCCTTCAGCTGATGTTCCCTCACAAACTTGATAACATCTCTGTAATATCAGGGAGCGACCCACTTGTCCCAGCTCAGACCCCTCCAGAGGGGCAGGAGGAAAAAAACAAGACATAGCCTTGCCCGCAGAGCCGTTGGCTGTTCTCAGAGTCCGGCAAACGCTGTCACAAACAAAGGAAATCCACAGTGGGCAGGTCCGGAAAGCCTTTTCCTCCCTTGCGGGGCTCTTTGTACATGATGGTTCACTTCACTCTGTCCATGCCCTGGAAACGGTGGCAAGAGGGGGCCATGCCCGTGCGGTGTACTGGGGCACAGGTGGAACTTCGTTACGCAAGACGAGTGCTTTGCCTTCAATCGTGAGCTGTCTGAGGCTCCACAGTCCGATTCTTTGATTGACCTTGGCCAATCGTTCTTCCCAAGACTTGAGGGCTGCGCCTTCCTTCCCGAACCAGGCTCCGAGGATTTTGATGAAGTCCGATTTGATGGTAAATGGGAAGGGGGCAGAAGAAGCCAGTTGCCAGTCCCCGAAGAGCATGGCTTCTGACTTACCACAGTTGACTCTGGACCCTGAAGCTTGTCAGAACTCTTCGCAGGTCTGGACAAGTGCAATCACCGAATGCCGGTCAGCGCAGAAGACGGTCACGTCATCCATGTACAGCGAGCACTTGACCTCGTAGTGTCCAGGTCCTGGTGTGGTGATCCCTCTGATCTCTCTATTCTGCCGGCTAGACTTCGCAAAGGATTCTATAGCACAAACAAAAAGGAGAGGTGAGAGAGGGCAGCCTTGTCTGACCCCAGAGGGCACTGCAAAGGGGTCAGTCTTCCAGCCGTTTACCACCGTTTAACACCGTGCTGCAAATGTCAAGGTATATCAGATTAACAAACGAACAGAACCTCATGCCTAGACCCAGCCTGCGCAAAACCTTTCCCATGAATTCATGAGACACTCGGTCAAAGGCCTTCTCCTAATCGAGGCTGACCAGGGCCGCGTGTACATGGTGGTCTTTGATGTATTGTACTGTGTCCCTTATGAGAGCGAGGCTGTCTGCGATCCTGAGGCCAGGAATGCTGCAGCTCTGGTCCGGGTGGACGATTCTGCCGATGACAATCTTCAGCCGGTTGGCTAGCACCTTGGCTAGGATCTTTTAGTCCAGGTTCAGGAGAGAGATGGGACGCCAGTTTTTCAGGTCATATCTCTCCCCCTTCTGCTTATACAAGATCGTGATCATTTCTTCCCCCAACGATGGGAGCATTCTACCCTCCACCACCATCTCCTCATAGAGTTCCATCAGGTCCGGTCAGATCAGATCCCCTAGCGCTACATAGAGCTCCGCTGGGAGACCGTAACTGCCCGGGGTCCTGCTGGATCTAAAGGATCTAGCGGCAGAGAGCACCTCCCCCACCGTCAGAGAGTCATCCATGGCCTCCGCACCTGTAGGGTCAAAATAGTTAGTGATACCTGACAGGAATTTATCGCCGGATTTCGGGTGGGCGTTCTTCAGGGAGTAGAGGTCGCTGTAGAGTTCTGTGACGACTCCCATCACTTCCTCCTTCCCTGATCGTATGTTGCCATCCTTGTCTCAAAGTTCGTTCAGGGGCGTGTGGCCGGCGTGGAGTTTCCTAAAAAATAAATTTGTTACACTTCTCACCCTTCTTCAGGTTCTCCACTTTGGAGCAGAAGATGATTAGCTTGGATTCCTCCTCAAAGTGCTTTTTCAGGCTCCTTTTGGTCTCCTCCAGCTCCTCTCTATTGCTCCAGCCGCAACGGTGAAGGTCTTGCATGGACCGCAGCTCACGCTGCAGCTCTCTGAAGGCCCTCTTCTTCTCACACACCTGTTGTTGTTTGGCCTGAAAGAAACAACAAAACTGGAATTAAACATACTCCCACCAATCACTAGTCCGTTCAAATAAGCATTTGTCATTCCACCAAGCTATATAGACCTCTCTAAGCTCCGCAAGCACATCCTCCCGATTCAACAAAGCACAGTTCAGTTTCCAGGATCCAGGGACGGGGGGGGGGGACCTGTTCCCAAGGATGCACTGGACCTGAATGGCTCTGTGATCAGAGAAGAAGCAAGGGATCATAGAGTGCCTACACCGCCTGACTGCCCGAGAGGTAAACACAAAGTCTATCCAAGAACAGAGTGAGCCATCAGGTCAGCTCCACGTATAATTAGTGGAGCCTTTCCCCATGGAGCCCACAACATCCTGCAAGGATGCTTCAGTCACCATCTCAATAAGCAGTTTGGAAGTGACATCTAACTTGCTCAAAGTGCTGGAGCTGTGTCCATCCTCCTCAATCAGGCAGTTGAAGTCCACAGCCATTACAAAGGCCCTAGTGGTAGCAAGGCCCGCACTCTGCCTGCAGCAACAACTACCCAGGTGCATTCCCTCCTCAGGCAGTCCTTGTAGACATGGGAGGCCAGACTGCACAGGAACTAACTCTCCTTAGGGTGAGAGCACCTTAATCAGTGTGAGGAGACTTAACTTATAGGATAGCTGCCTTACATCTGGTGGCATTAGAGGCAGAGCTTGTTAAGAGCTCATTTGCATCCATTCCCTGCCAGAAATCCAGAGGAGCATGTATGGCTTAGAAGTCTCCTCACACTGATTAAGGCGCTTTCTCCCTAAGGAGATTTAGTTCCCCCTGACCTGGACACAGGTCTCTCACCCAGTTAAGCCAGTAGTCTCTGCGCTGCGCTGATGAGGGGCAATCATCCCTAAACAGCTGTCTGCAGATGAGGTGCTGGCTTATTTAATATCCCTTCCCTCCCAGAATTACACAAGTCAGGAATGGTGGCCCAAAAAAAAGCCAAAGAAGCCTCGACTTCAATATCATCATAATAAGCGTCGGCTCGAGTTTGCAAAAAAGTGTGAACAGTAGAAGATTTGGAGCAATAAGACGAAAGTCAATAGACTGGGTTCTGATGGGTGCAAATGGGTCTGGAAGAAACCAGGTAAAAGGGTCAAACGGATTGAGAAATTGAAGGAACTGTCAAGTTCAGTGGAGGAAGCCTGATGATATGGGGTTGTTTCACAGCCAAAGGCGTTGGATACTTGACCAGTATAAATGGTGGTCTCAATCCTGAGCTACAGTATATGTGAGTATCCTTCAAGATGAGTTACTTTTGTACACTTGAGTAGTGTACTATGGGTAGGATGTCAGTGTTCTAGCAGAACAACAAACCTAAGCCGAGATTGGAGAAGAAATGGTTCAATGACAATGAAGTATAGGTGCTGGATTGGCCCCCACAGTCCCCAAACCTCAACCCAATCGAACAATTGTGGGTAGGGTTGAAGAAAAAGCTGTATTCGTACCCAAATGAATCGACCAGTATGTACCAACATTTGGAACGTGTAGAAGAGACCTGGGAACAGATTTCAGTTGAATCTGATTGAGAGCATGACCAGAAGGATACAGGCAGTGCTGAAAGCCAAAAGTGGATTTACAAAATACTAAAAATTTTAATTTGGAATTATAGGAGCAAAACAGTAACAATGCAATTACATGAGAAGTATCTGTATAACTAATCACATGCTAAATAGTTGCAAGTCCAATTTATGTATGAGATAGCCAAGATGATTGTCTATAAAATTATGGTAGTCTCACATGGATGGTGAGATAAGGAGCCTAAAGTCCTAAACATTGTTACCCTTTTGCTCGTCAGTGTACACTTGTGCACACCTTTTTTCTCCCTTTTGAAAAGCTTGTAAAAGAAAAAAAAGAACACTACAACATTCCAGATTTTTTTTTGTATCAAAACTGCACTGAAAACTGCCTGTTAGGCAAGAGTTACTAAAAACATATGGTCCTCAATTATTCCTCCTTCTCTGTTAGCTTCAGCCAAGAGCCACAAACAGTGCAGATCTTGGCATTATAGCAGCCCTTCTATCCACTGTACAAGTTCATGGAGTCTAATGAGTGCTGACAAATAAAATGATGGTAGTCTCATGTTTGAAGCTGTAGTGGATGGTGAGATATGGAGCCTGAAATTCAAAAGTTCAAAGCATTGTTACCCTTTTGCTCATCAGTGTATGTGAATGAGGTATCAGGGTGAATTCACACACATGCGGCAGATCTATCTGCAGAAATTTCTGGAAGTGAAAATCAATTCCATTCGACGGAATGGGGTTATTTTGGTGGCAGACATATGGATTTCTGCAAGTTTCATTCACATAATTGGAACAGTTTCCGAAATGTCTGGAACACATCTGCCACCTATGAATTTAGCCTTAGGGTACTTGCACATGTCCTATATATTTGTTCTGAAAAACCGCAGCGTAATACAGTATAAGAAACGCGTATGAGATTAGACAAATCTCATGTTCACTTTTTGCTTTTTTCTGTGTGGAAATTGACCTGACGTTCAGATTTAGAAACCCACAGCATGTCAGTTCTTTGTGCAATTTTATTGTGCTGCAAATCCACATCAAATTGACCAAAAAAATTGCAAGTAACACATGAGGATTTTGAAGCAGAAACACATAGGGGATTATTTATAACCAGATATACGCCACTTTAGTGATGTAGATCTGGCGCAGATTCAAGACATACCAGAGCCCATTATACTTAAAGGGGTATTCCGGTTACCAAAAATATAACTTAAGTTTTACACAAATTCATCATCAATAATTACCTAATATAATGTAAGTTTCACATATTTACCGTTCAGTAGTTATAAAAGTAGTTTCTTCCTCTGCTACCCACTGTGTTTCCTCATAAATTACCATGGCATCGACCTGTAGTTCTGAGCCTTTGGTAGGTCGAGCATGCTCAGTGTGTTGCTATCAATGTCTTGTGAAAAAAAGGGAGTGTTGGTGTGCTGGTGATTACTGAGTAGAGGGGCGTGACCGGACTGTGATATCCGGCAGCCGATCAATTAACATCAACACTCACATCAGGAAAGATAGGGATTGCGGGGATTATAGTCTTTGAAGTTTTGTGAGGGAAGATCAGGCACCATGATACTCTCAGTGTATTGCAGGCTATAGACAAATGGATAGCAAGGTAAATTGAAACTCTGGTTATATGTATTGGTAGGGCTTCTGGTTGGGTCACAGCTTGCAGCTTTGCAATTGCAGCTACGGATGTCTGAATGGACCCTTAATCCAATGCTGGAATACCCCTTTAAACAGGACCTTTCACCAGCCTTTACTTTATAAAAGTGATACCTCACACTGTAGCCCATGTTCGCTAGATGTCATATCGCAAATTTTTTTCATGATATGCTCCTCCGCTGCGCCCCTCGTTCTGTTTAGGCACCCTGTATGATAATAAATAGCATCGGAACAGTGAGGAGGAGACATCAGATTTGCTCAGTGGGCGTCTCTTCTATCTGGCTGTGGCGCTGTTCAATCACAGCGGAGTGCGTCACAGCCAGGGAGAAGGTGAGCTGTTTTTTCTCAATGGCTTTGACGCGCTCCACTGTGATTGGACAGCGCCACAGCCAGATAGAAGAGACGCCCACTGAGAAAAGCTGATGTCTCCTCCTCCCTGCTCCGATGCTATTAATTAGCATACAGGGCACCTAAACAGAACGAGAGGCACAGCGGCGCAACGGAGGAGCATAGAATGAAAAAAATGTGCGATATGACATCTAGCGAACATTGGCTACAGTGTAAGGTATCGCTTTTATAAAGTATAAACTGGTGAAAGGTCCTCTAAGTGCCAGATGTGGTGAATTCTGGCAGGCTGTTCTCTGCCGGAATTCAAACCGGAGATGTGAAAGTAGCCTTAGATAGAACATAACAGCATTCTCAAAGCTCTAAATGCAAAATCTATGTATAAATTAATACATAAATTAATACATGTATAACATTTGACATGGTAAATAAATATGAGGTTTTGTGCAAATATATTTTGATCAAAAAATATCTGAGCCAACCTACCCAGACAAAGTGACCTAATTCTAGGCAGAACACTACTTACTCTATTTGCAATCAAGCATCCAATGAGAGGTATGCAAACTCAACTTTACTGTATGTATCACCTAATTTGAAGCAGCTTGTGGAATAGGTGCGATAATAGGAGTGCATTCAGACTTGGAGGCGGCCACACCTCCAAGTATGTACTACTAAAAAAAAAAACAGACACAAATATGATAAACACGTCCTGCACGATATGATCAATAAATATCCAGATATACATGGCCCCAATTAGAGAAAGACAGAACAAAACAGCACTCTGAAAACGCTAAAAGCAAAATCTATACATAAACTAATACCACATTTGATATGATAAATAAATAAATAGGAGGTTTTAGGTAAATAGATTTTGATCAATGGCATCAACTTAGACTAGACAGGTCTAAAGAAGTCAAAAAGATAGAAAGCACCACTCAATGAACAAAAACCCCAGGAGCAAAAGAAAAATGCTTGTGTGTTCTGCATGCATTACATATTTCCTCTAGACCTTCAGCTGACATTGGGCGTTCCTCTAGACCTTCAGCTGGAGTGGGCGTTTTTGTAGCAAAAAAAAACACTGCAAAAAAATCCAGATTCAAAAGAAGCCACAAAAATGAGCCGTGAGCGCGGAAAAATTCCACTAAAAACTACACGTGAAGGTGCCTTTCACACAACAATATTTTTGGTTCTCATCTGATCCACACTTTTTGTGGGACAGATGTGTATTATTTCATTTCCACGGGGCCGCCAAAAATGCAAACAGCACGCCGCGTGCAGTCCACATCCGTATGTCCGTTCCGCAGTCCCGCAAAAAAGATAGAACAAGTCCTATTTATTTATTTATTTATTTTTGCGGACAAGATTAGGCATTGTTACAACGGATCCGCCAACACGGATGCAACATTGATGTCCTCTATATTTTGTGGATCGGCAAAAGATACCTTAAGGGCTCATGCACACAGGGCGCTATCTATCCGTATTTTTTTTACACTAATATAAAAATCGGGGGACACACTAGAATGTAACAGAGTGCTGGTCACTGGTCCCAGATAGAAGGACTATAAAAACAGACCACACATCAGTTATGTAAAAATACATGACAATCTTTATTAAACACCACAAGCTTCATTGTATATTGCGTATGGCACAGTTATTGTATACAGTAAATGAATATTTAATTTTTGTGGTGTTTAATAAAGATTGTCATATATTTTTACATATTTGATGTGCAAATTGTAGAACATGTCCTATTCTGATCCGTTTTTTGCAGACAAGAATAGGCATTTCTATTGATGGGAGTGAGAAATGGAAGATAATGGAAGATAACTGTATTTGGCGGATCTGTGGATTACAGCCCAAAATACAGATACAATAATGTGCAGGAGGCCTAAAAGAAGAACAAGAAGGCACCTATTAACTTCATAAATGACCATAAATATAAGGAATAGTATGTGCTGAAAAAAGGGGGGGGGGGATGATTCTTTTTCTTCTGTATCTATCTAGTATATATTACACACAGGAAACAGGGTACTGCTAATTACTGCTTTTATCCTAAACTCTCACAAGTAAGTCAGACATTAGCTGGGAGGATTTACTTGAGACCAGCACTTAAACAGCATTCCTCTCTAGTTTATACCCTGCACATTATGAGGCTCATAAACATGTGAATCTAGTTTGTGGTTATTTCAGCAAATTGTGTTTAGTGATTTCCCAGATAAGGAGGGCTTCATGTTTCCCTGGTACTCCCATTTGCTGCTCTTCTGATTGATATATGACTGTAATGGCTCTTGTCCATCTGACATTTAAGTAACCCGCTCTCTTCTGCTCTAACTACAGCTCCAACATATTGTCTGCGATCCGTGCAAGACAGGGGAAGGAAGAAGGAGAGAAGTGAGTGACCCGAGCAGGGACTGAGATTACAGGGGAAAGGAGATGGAGGGGAATAGGGAGATAAACGGAGAAAAGGGAGTAGAGGGAGATTAGAGACAGGAAATTAGGGAGAGAGTGACAGGGGAGGAAATGAAGAAGAGAGGGAGGAGAGAATTACATTGGCAGAGTGAGGAAATTAAGGACAGAAAGATGAGAGAGAAAATGAGTGAGATAATTTTGGCATGATAGGACAGGAGTGTGACGTGTGCCGTGGAGAGAGGGCTAGGGGATATGTGTATGTGTGTGTGTATATATATATTTATATTGCATGATGATATAAGTTATGCTAACCCTTAGAGCAGGGATCAGCAACCTCCGGCACTCCAGCTTTTCTGAAACGACAACTCCCAGAATCCTCCTTTCACTTCTATGACCGTCACAAGGACAGCCAAATAGGTGTGCCTGCTGGGAGTTGTAGTTTCACAGCAGCTGGAGTGCCGAAGGTTGCTGATTCCCGGTCTTAGAGGTCATGCACACGACAAAGCTGTGTGCACGGAGCCTGCATCGCCAATTGACTTTCGCTATAGATATCTTAAAGGTTGTACAATATAGCAAATTGACCTCTGCATAATTACTAATCCTTACCACGATGGAATATAATATATTTGTTTATTAGCAGAGCTGGAAGCTATGGGTCTGCATGACAGACCTGTGTCACACTCCGTGTTCCTAAATTCTCCCCTTGAACAGTAAGAATAGTGGGAATACTTCCATATTAAAACATGCAGTGCACAATACTACAATTTAATTTCTCACTATCTGCATGAAGTCTAAAATGTGTGTGTGTGTGTGTGTGTGAGTATATATATATATATATATATATATATATATATAGACAGAGAGAGAGAGAGAGACACGTCGATGGCAATGACAACGAAAACATTAATTGTGAAGGGTACTTTCACACTAGCGTTATTCTTTTTCGGCATTGAGTTCCGTCCTAGGGGTTCAATACCGGAAAAGAACTGATCAGTTTTATCCTAACGCATTCTGAATGGAGAGCAATCCGTTCAGTCTTTTTGCCTTTTCAGGACGGAGATAATACCGCAGCATGCTGCGGTTTTATCTCCGTCCAAAATTCCGGAACACTTGCCGGGATGCCGGATCCATTGAAATGCATTAATGCCGAGTGTTCCAGCAAAACGGATCTGGCATTGCGGTCTGCGCATGCTCAAAAAAGTGAAAAAAATATATATACCGGATCCGTTTTTCTAGGTGACACCGGAGAGACGGATCCGGCATTTCAATGCATTTGTCATATGGATCAGAATCCTGATCCGTCTGGCAAATGCCATCAGTTTGCATGCGTATTGACGGATCCGGCAGGCAGTTCCGGTGACTAAACTGCCTGCTGGAATCCTCTGCCGCAAGTGTGAAAGTATCCTAACATGGCTGATTGCATTATGAGTACTTGGAAAAGCTGGATAATTAGAAATATGGTTTATGTAGCTTTATTTATAAAGATTAGAACCTGTTTTTAAGGGCTCATGCACATGAACGCATTTTCTTTCTGCTTTCATTCCATTTTTTTTTGTGGACCATAGACGGGACCATTAATTTCAATGGGTCCGCAAAAACAACAGAAGGTACTCAGTGTGCTTTCAATTTTTCGTATTTCTGGTAGTGCATGTCCTATTAATGTCTGCAAATCACAGTTCGAGGCCCCATTAAAGTCAATGGGTCCGCAAAAATACGGAACGCACATGGAACACATCCGTATGTCATCCGTATTTCGCGGATCCATACTGTAGAAGTGCTATGCCCAGCCCATATTGCTCATGTGTTTGGTGATTAATAAGTTACTGTTTCCGTTTCAGATCCACAAAAAACGGATCGCATACGGAAACCATACAGATATATTTTGTGGAATAACGGAATGGAAGAGGACTTTAATCAGAGAGAAAAAAACTCAGATATGGAACAATGGATCAGTGAAAAACAGACCGCAAAACAACAACGGTCGTGTGCATGAGTCCTAAGAGTGGTAGAATATAAGAAAGTGCTGGACAGTGGAATGAAGGAACGAGAGTGCAAAGAGAGACTGGGAATGAAAGAAACAGAGTGTAGAGAGAGAATGAAAGAAACAGAGAGAGTGTAGAGAGGGAAAGAAAGAAACATGGGGGGCTTATCATTTGCGGTGGTTTTGGTGTCAGCTTTAAGTCTGTCTTTGCTTTGTGAGGTTGCGCCAAATTTAGGAAATAGTGCACAGTAATAATATATTTGGTGCATGTGCAATGTGGTGTATGTCTATTTCTGTAAAAGTACATCAAGGGGTTACCTGGCGTGGAGATGGACTTAAAGGTGTTCTAATCGGAAATCCTGACCTACTTTTCACTTCACTTAAAAGTGGCCAGGCTCACCAAATGTTGCAAAATATGACCAAGTGTCACAAAAATATGGCTCAAATGTTGCATGTGGGCATCACTTGCGGCTTTTTACGTCACAAAATTGGTGTAGCAGATTTGATAAATGACCCCCCCCCCCCATATAGTGATGAGCGGCATGGTTCATTTTCGAATTCGTGATATTTCGAGAATATTTTGTAGAATATTCATCATATATTCGTGAATTCGTATATTCATTATATTCTACATTCTTTTTTTTTTACGCAAAAATCGGCAAGGTAATGATCGCGAAATATGCGAATATTACACGCTCAATACAGGCGTGGGTGAAAAATGAATATATAGCGCTATATATTTGTTTTTACGAATATTCGTCATTTTTCCATCTGAACACATGATTCCTCTCCCTGCTTCTTGCTTGTGGGGCAATGAGTCATTGGCCCACAAACAACTTAAGCAGGGAGGAATCATGACTTCATAAGGGAAAAAAATTACTAATATTCTAAAAAACTAATATATAGCGCTAATACAAGCAAGAAGCAGGGAGGAATCCTGTGTTCAGATGGAAAAAATTATGAATATTCAATATAACGAATACATAGCACTATATTCTAAATATTCACGAATTCTCTAAGTGCCGTTATTCGAATATTCGCGCTGAACACTACCCCCATATAGTGTAGAGGGAGAAGAAAAAAAGAGTGTAGCAAGATAGAGGGAGTGATAAGGGGAAACAGAGTGTAGTGAGAGAGAGACAGGGGGTGAAAAAAATTGACTGTGTGGAGAGAGATAGAGAGAGACAGACAGAAATAACAGAAACAGAGAGAGTTGTGAGAGATAGTGAATGAAAGAAACAAAGAATGTAGAGAGATAGAAGGAATGAAAGAAACAGAGTGCAGAGAGAGAGAAAGACAGGGAATGAAAGAAACAGAGGGTGTGTAGAGAGATAGGGAATAAAAGAAACAGAGTGAATAGAGTGATACCGGGAATGAAAGATGCAGCGTTTAGAGAAAGATACAAGGAATGGAAGAGACAGAGTGTAGAGCGATACAGGGAATGAAAGGAACAGAGTGTAGAGATATAGAGAGAAGGAATGGAAGAAATGGAGTGTAGAGGGAGACAGGGAATGAAAGACACAGAGAGAGTGTAGAGAGAGGGGATAACAGAAACAGAGAGAGTATTGGGATAGATGGGCAATGAAACAAACAGAGGGTGTATAGAACGATAGGGAATGAAAGAAGCAGAGGGTAGAGTGACATACACGGATTGGAAGATACAGAGTGTACAGAGAGATGGGATGAAAGAAACAGAGTGTAGAGAGAGAAATAGGGAATGGAAGAAACAGAGAGTATAGCGAGAGAGACAAGGAATGAAAGAAACAAAGAGAGAAGAGAGAAAAGGAATGAAAGAAAGAGTGTAGAGACAGAGACAAGGAATGACAGGAACAGAGGGAGGGTGTGTAGAGAGACAGGGAATGAAAAAAACAGTGTAGAGAGAGAGAGAGAGACAAGGAATGAAAGAAACAGAGGGTGTATATATATATATATAGAGAGAGAGAGAGAGAGAGAGAGAATGAAAGTTTCTTTCATTCTCTCTCTCTATATATATACATCCTCTGTTTCTTTCATTCTCTCTCTTTATACACCCTCTGTTTCTTTGTATAAAGGCTGTATAAAGAGAGAGAATGAAAGAAACAGAGGGTGTATATATATATATATATATATATATATAGAGAGAGAGAGAGAATGAAAGAAACAGAGAGCATAGAGAAAGAATAAAAAAACAATGTATAGAGAGAGAGAATGAAAGAAACAGAGGGTGTATAGAGAGAGAGAGAGAGAGAGAGAGAGAGAATGAACAAAAACAATGTGTAGAGAGAGAGAATGAAAGAAACAGAGGGTGTATATATAGAGAGAGAATGAAAGAAACAGAGAGCATAGAGAAAGAATGAAAAAACAATGTATAGAGAGAGAGAATGAAAGAAACAGAGGGTGTATAGAGAGAGAGAGAGAGAGAGAGAGAATGAACAAAAACAATGTGTAGAGAGAGGGAATGAAAGAAACAGAGTGTAGAGAGAGGGAGGGAGTGAGAAGTAGACTGATGTCCTAATATATGACTTGTGAGTCAGGGAGAGACTGCTTCTAAGTCAGGCGGCTGGGAGAGATTTGGAACATCTGTTAATTATAAAGTTGTGCCCAACCTGCCTGTACACTCGTGGTTCCAGTGAGCATGACCAGAGCCAGACACCTCAGCTCTCCTGTGCCTCTCTCTCTCTGTAAAGTTCTATGGATGCCTCAGTGCCTTGTGCTTTTAGAGCAGCCTCTGAAGCTTCGCCTGCTAATTTCAATGAGCCTGTTCTCCTGTGATTACATATGTTCACTGATCTCCTGCACAGCATCTGCCGGGGATATCTGGGATGACAGGAACAATAGGCAAGAATTATTTCAAGCTACGTGTGTCATGCCGCGCGGCACCTCTTTTAATTTATACAATAATATTTATATTAATGTTAGAGAAGCTTTGTCATGGATTGAAGTGCACTGGTTATGGATTAGGAAGGATTTCATGGGGGTCTATGATTGGCTACTGGCTAGGAGGAAATATACCGTGTTTGTGTTGGCAGGACCTCAGACAAGTATATTTAGTAGTGGACTTAGTTACTGAGGCACAACAAATGTTCGAAGTGTGAACTAGGCAGCTAAGATGCAGAGCTGAGGGCACTGATGGTAGACAATGAGTGCTGGGCAAGAAGTCACATTTATCAGATTCTTTTTTTTCTTCTTTCCTATAGTGGACTAATACAAGATTTTTACAATATCTTTGGGCTGCACATTTTTTTTTCCCTACACTTGGATTAAGGATGGAAGTTAATACAGATTGTAAAGGATTTCTTTGAAAAGGTAAGAAAATCTGCATTTAAAATACCGTATATGAACATTCTTAATGTAAAGCACTTAGTTTATGTGATGTCAATAAAGTGGGTTATTAGTTACAGAAGAACTAATAGATTTATTATTTATCTGTAATTTAGCTTTACAATAAAATTAAATAATAATAAGAAGAATAATTGTAATATTTTTTTTTTTTTATTGATTTAGTTTAGCAAGAGTGCAGTATTTAATACATTTTTATATTTTATTTATACAAGTGGTGGACAGTGCCTAATGTAAGACATGTACAGTAAGTTGTTCTATAAGTACGTATAGTTTGTAGCCCTATTATTTATTGATCTAGAGCCACCAGTCTCTATGGTGCTTTACAAAAGCCTAATATACTTAGAAATCACACAATGAAAAAACAGGTTTCTAAGAGAAAGATAACACATGCCAGCAGATAGCTTATAGAAGTTTACAATCCAAAGAGATTGAGGGATAAAGATGATAAGGGAGGGGGGGGGAGCTGTTTTTAGGCTGGTAGTATGTACTTAGATCAGAATGGGGTATCAGGAAAATAACACAGCCCTAGTGGTTAACCCTACATAAAGTGGACTGCAATAATACATTGAACATCACATCAAGCACACAGCAGTGATCATCCATATTTATGGCTAGTGAGTGGACAGCTTACATCAACCAGAACATTTGAGGGGTTCTACGGTTTTTAGTAAATATCTGAGAATGTGAACTGTACATTTTGTTAAAATATGGTCTCTGTGATCAGATGTCCACTGGGTGCAGAGGGGGTCTTCTTACTCACTCTCCTGTGGAAGGAGAGGGTGAGTACTTGGCAATCTATACTAGTATCTCATCTTAATGGTAATGTATATAAATAAGGCTAGATTCCCATCTGCAGTGGCGGTTCTGCAAGGAGCCGTAGATGCAGATTCCAGTATGGTCCGTCAGGTGCTGGTAGGGTCTGTCATATGCCTGATCCAGCGATTTTGGTTTTCTGCTCTAATGCGGGAACAGAAAACTGGAATTTCTCCACGACGGTAAACCTTGCCTTAGTTATATTCTCACAGAGGTGATCTGTTTTGAGTGAGCATCGTCATGTACGCTCCAGTGATTGTGAGCTATGAAATTCGTTGTCTTACATTGCTCTTATATGCCATCTAATTGATAGTAGGAAGCTGGACCATAGTGCAACTGCACTCATGTCTCATACGGCATGCCCACCCCTGCATCTTTATACACATTGGCATTTTAACTATTTAAAGGGGTCGATTGAGTCATTTTTTCCCCTCACTTGAAGTTTGCAATGTAATTACATTAGTGAATCTGTGTCCTGTGATGTCACCACCTCAATCCCGTGTACAGATCACATGGTTTGTAAGCTGATAGTCCTGGCCCTGTATACAAGACATCACTGGTGACGTTCCAAACTGCGCTGTGTGGATTGTGGCTGCTGGTAATTGAAGATTTTATTTGATATTCATGAGCTCTAAGTCAGCACTATTAGAATGTGTAGAATGTGTAAAAGTCCTTTAAGGGTACTTTCACACTAGCATTTAAGTTTGCCGGTATTTATTTCCTTCATAGGGGTTAAATACCGGAAAAAAAACGCTTCAGCTTTGTCCCGATTCATTGTCAATGGGGACAAAACTGAACAGAACGAAATGCTCCAAAATGCATTCCGTTCCGTTTAGTTGCGTTCCCAGACCGGAGAGCAAACCGCAACATGTTGTATTTTGCTTTCCGTCCTGGGAAACTGATCAAGACGTATCCGTCATGACTCCCAATGCAAGTCAATGGGGACGGATCTGTTTTATCTGCCACAATCTGCCACAATAGAAAACGGATCCGTCCTCCATTGACTTTCAATGGAGTTAATGCTAGATCTGTCTTGGCAATGTTAAAGGTAATACAACCGGATCCATTCATAACGGATGCAGACGGTTGTATTATCAGTAACGGAAGCGTTTTTGCTGAGCCCTGCCGGATCCAGCAAAAATGCTAGTGTGAAAGTAGCCTAAGTCAACAGTGCTGGTGATACAGTAGTCTGCTGTCTCTGCTCTCCCAGTTATATTTTGTGTATACAAACGGAAAATGCAAATGTGATCGCACACTACATCCAGCATTCTGCCCTGCCTCCATGCTGGATGAGACATTGGTGTACATTTTGGCCAAAGCGTAATAAGCCACTCACCACGTCAAGGTCGTCTCATTTGAGTGGTCCCTAACACTTGTTCCTACCTGTTTATGGGCCATGACAGCCACATAAAGTCCAGGGAATGCAGGTCAGCATGCAAGCCAAGCACACTCTGCTTTTAACCCCGTCCGGTGCCATTACAGCTTTCATCGGATCCAGGGATGCAAATACCAACATGCATGCTGAGCCCAACATATACTTCTCCTGGAGCCAAATGGCTACTGGTAGGTTCTATATAAGCAGACTCAGTTTTATACTGATTTTAAAACCAGCCTCTAGGACAGATTGACTGGTCAGGTGTGCATGACTCAAAGGAGATCGCCACGCCTCCAATATAAACTACAAAGAAAAAATGTGGGGGGTTGAGTCCGCACAACCTGCCTGCAGGTGCAGATCACTATGGCGAAATACATATACAAACGGAAAATGCAAATATGATCGTACACTACATCCAGCACTCTGCCCTGCCTCCATGCTGGATGAGACATTGGTGTACATTTTGGCCAAAGCGTAACAAGCTGTGTATGTTCTATACAAACCAGTGTACAATATAATTATATATAGGTAAAATGATTCATACTTTAATATAATAAGAATTATAATTGCTCTAAAATAAAATAAAAACTACTGCCAATGTGTGTCTATAGCTGCTATGTAGACCTAAGTTACTCCATGGTTAGAGTCAGCAAACAAGCCCTTCGTAGTCTGGTCATACAGTCCCATGCTCCCTTTCACCTATCCCCCGGGCTGACATGAGCTAATTTGCATATATTTGTCCCATTGAGCATTGCATGAAAAATAAGTCTCCAAATGTACACTGCTGTGTCTCTTCAATGGGAAACAGTACCCCCAAACCATCAACTATATCTTCATTTTGCAACAGGTAAAGAAAAATCAGTTCAAAGGTGGACATGCCCTTTAAGGCTGTCTGCAAATGCTGAGCAAAATACTGAAAATCACAAAGTGAAAGATGAATGATGGAATATTGGATTGAATGTCACCTGCCTGTAGAATGCTTTGTAAATAATAATGTTGAATTCACAGACTCAGACAAAGGCATTAACATTAGGGCACTGGCAAGATCGGTGCTAAATACTTTTGCCCTTCCATTGGATGCTTAAATTGTGATGATCCCTAGATAAAAGGGCAGCTGTAGTTAGATTACCCCTGCCTCCCTGTGGGTGATCAGCTCTCCTGGATTTTCCACAGTTCTCCAAATGAGTGTTGTCAGAGAGTGCGGTCTGGTCTGATTCTGATCAGCTGTTATTTCCTTTTTATGTATGTGAGAGTGTGGAACATATTAACATTTCTGTATAAACATGTGCTATGTTTGGAATCCCTCTCATGCCCCACCTCTAACTGAGCAGAACAATAAAGGAGAAGGTTATGAGCCCTCAGAACAGCTGGCTGGCTGTGCATGCCCAACATTGAACCGCTTCTCTGATGGGCAGCACTTCAATCACTTCCACTTTAGCTGCATGCTTAATGCGCCTCCCGGCATTGTTTATTTTCTTTGCTTCTCTTACAAGCTTTGGAGAGGTATTAATGGGGAATTATTTACATGGCCTCTTCAATCTAAATGACTGGTGCTCAACGTGAAGTTTATGGGATCAAAATGATGCTAAACAGTTTTATGTTACTTTGGGTCATTAAATCAAGCACACATGTGCAATCTATCTACTATCTATCTATCTATCTATCTATCTATCTATCTATCTATCTATCTATCTATCTATTATCTATCTCTATCTATCTATCTATCTATCTATCTATCTATCTATCTATTATCTATATCTATCTATCTATCTATCCTTCCTATCTATCCTATCTATCCTATATATCTATTTATCTATCTATCCTTCCTATCTATCCTTCTTATCTATCTTATCTATCTATCTATCTATCTATCTATCTATCTATCTATCTATCTATCTATCTATCTATCCTTCCTATCCTTCCTATCTATCCTTTCTATCTATCTATCTATCTATCTATCTATCTATCTATCTATCTATCTATCTATCTATTATCTATCTCTATCTATCTATCTATCTATCTATCTATCTATCTATCTATCTATCTATCTATCTATCTATCTATTATCTATATCTATCTATCTATCTATCCTTCCTATCTATCCTATCTATCCTATATATCTATTTATCTATCTATCCTTCCTATCTATCCTTCTTATCTATCTTATCTATCTATCTATCTATCTATCTATCTATCTATCCTTCCTATCCTTCCTATCTATCCTTTCTATCTATCTATCTATCTATCTATCTATCTATCTATCTATCTATCTATCTATCTATCTATCTATCTATCTATCTATCCTTCCTATCTATCCTTCCTATCTATCCTTTCTATCTATCTATCTGTCTGTCTGTCTGTCTGTCTGTCTGTCTGTCTATCTATCTATCTATCTATCTATCTATCTATCTATCTATCTATCTATCTATCTGTCTATCCTTCCTATCTATCTATGGATCAACTTGCAGGATAACCGTCTGAACTGTTTCATCCTTACAAACTATGTTTCTATCTATCTATCTATCTATCTATCTATCTCATATCTATCTATCTTCTGTCCTATTTTTCATTCAGTCTGTCTGTCTATCTATCCATTTATCCAAAAACGAGGGAGCACTCCAGATATCAGTGAAAAGGGGGTGGACCTGCTATATTCACTAATGCAGCCCATCATAATGAGGCATTTGTCAAGCCTCATTTTTGGAATACTATCTAGATTTCTATTGGATCTTTATCCTTGGATCCTGAGGAATTGAACCCACAATCACTAGTGACTGTGCTGCTCTCTTCTGTGTTTTTTATTTCTGTATCCATTGTGACACAGTGAGAGGTTTTGTCTGGGAAAATAGGTATTTTCCTCCAAGCATGTGCTGCTGGGCTGATTTACAGCCAGGTCAGGTCAAATACCGGACCGGATTTTAAGTGCCGGTCCGGGTTTTGGCAGCACCTGGCTGTCCTTAAATAGGCAGCTGGGCTCAGAAAACAGGTCTCTGTGTTAGGATCTGGGAGCCTTGTGTCTGGATGAAGGCTTGCTACCTGTTTGGCGTGAAAACAGGTTAGTGCTGCTATGGTCAAGGACTCTTTGAGGCAGAATTGCCGCATGGTGTGAATTACCACCAACACCGCAAGGTGACTATTTGCTTGATTATGACTGCTTGTTTTGTCACTTGCCTGAAGTGTGAATAAAACACTGACCTATTTGATCCAAAGAACTTGTTGTTGCCTCTATACTGCATCCGCTAATCCTGTCTACCAGAGCGAAACCAAAATCTATTTTTCATTCAGTCCATCTATCTTATATTTTTCCATCTATTCCGTCTATCTATTTTTTATTATCTATCTATCCATCAATCCATCACAGATTCATGGCATGTTTCCTTATTTTTAAGTTTCTTTATTTTGTGGGTGGCCATTTTTAGTGCTGTGAAATTCGGCCTTGTAGTATAGATGCCTTGGCATGGATTTGAATCTGACAATGGCAACATCTGCTTGGAATTTGTATGTTCTTCCCATATTCACATGGTCTCCCCTGAGACTCCCAAACTATACTTAGATTAATTGTTTCCTATGAAATTGACCCTAGCATATGTGCCTGAGACATGGAAATTAGCTTGTTAAACATACTAGGGACAGAGAGAGATATGAGTGAATACATGCTGTGAAAAGGTGCTGCAAAGTAAGGTACAGCTACATAAATAAATAAATGTTATCTGCAGATATATAAATGCTACATGTCTGTACATGCTCTGTATATGACATTTCTGCTGTGGTTTTTGCAGCAGATTTTCACAGGGTGAAATCTGCAGCAGAATTTGTTCTAAAATCCGTATGTGAGTTTAATGTTTTATCAATAACACCTATGAAGAGCTACAAATTCTATTGCTGATTCTGAAAATTAACTATTGTTTTCTTTATAACTTTCTATGGAAATTAATGTTAAATAAACCTTTGTATTTCAATTTAAGTTTGTAGATTTTTCAAATCTCAGCGGATATTTTCTCTTCCTCTTATCTGTATAGGTGCACCAACTCTGTTCCCATGAATCTCCTTACAATGAAAGCAGTAGCTAGACAGGTTGATCTTTAACATTCTGATCTTTTGTCTCCTCCACTAGAGATAAGTTGACCCAAAGGTTTGTGGCAGCCACTTACCTCACCTTCTTCACTGAAACATACCCATTTAGCATGTGTATTGGTGCAGTCACAAATCTTTTTGACCAACATTTTATTATTTGTGTATGGCTACGCAGATTCTCTTCTGATATTTTATTGTGTTTGACTTGATTCTATTGTTTGGTTTGTGACAAGTGGCGCTGGAGGTGTCTAGTAGCTGCTCATCTCAATGCTTTAATTTTATTAAAATGCATGTTAAAGGTTGAACTTTGGAAAGAAACTTATAGGGAACCTGTCATCAACTTTATGCTGCCCAAACTAAAGGCAGCATAAAGTAGAGACAGGTGAGTTGATTTCAGTGGACTGTCGTTTTGAAAGTTAAAAGTAAGTGGTTGCCGAGAAACCAACATCACAATTAGAGATTAGCGAATTTCAAAAAAATTTGGTTTGGCCGGTTCGCCGAATTCTCCAAAAAAATTAGCTTTGATCCGAATATATTCGCAACGAATCACGATAAAAAACGGCTATTTCAGGGCTGCATAGAGCCTTTATATGGGTGTAGAACACTGTGCCTTGCAGTAACACGCATAGGGAGTGTGTTGGGGTAGTGAAATAATACTGTCAGTCTGTATGACATGCAGATGACAGGCGTCGCTATTATAATCACTGCACACTTCACTTATTTGGGCAGTCATGGGGCCAAAACTGACCAAATAACTCAGCCTTACAGGTCGATGTTAGCGTCAAGAAGAAATGCTTATACAAATAGAGCTCCCCAGACAGAGGGGAGAGGGTGTCAGCAGTAAGTTTGTGTTGATGTCACTGATTATTTTGCCCTTCCTCTGATCCGTCAGAACAATAACCCACAAAAAACAGATCCTGTCTGTGGACCATCCGCCTTCACTTGGTCAGCATTTGCTCAGTAATCCAGGAGTATTGGTAATGCAAAAAAAAAAAAAACAGGAGTGGATCTAAAACAGAGATGACACGTTAAGGGAATATTTGCATGTCTTCTGTGTTTTGTACCCACTCCTGCTTTTGGCTACAAAAACATAAGCCAATTCTGATGCGACCATACAGGCCTTACAGCTGCTACACAGACAGGATCCGTTGTGCGTCTCATTTTTCCTTCCTTCTGACCGATCAGAAGAAAGGTCAAATAAATTGTAATTTCAAGAAGGCCAAACAAGGACAATAGCGACCCCGTCATAGAGTGGGGATGGTGGGAACAGCATGAGAAGTCCACAGAGTGGCCGTATGACATAGTGGTGAGGTAGAAGCAGCATGAGGAGACCACCAAGTGACACAATGACAGGATCTGGAGGTGGCGGCAGCATCAGGAGTCCACAGAATGGCATAATGACAAAGTGTGGAGGTGAGAGCAGCAGTATGATTAGGCCACAGTGGCACGGTGACATAGGGTGGAGATGGCAGCATCAGGAGGCCACAGAGTGGCACAGTGACATAGGGTGGAGATGGCGACAACAGCAGCAGCATGATACCACAGAGTGGCATGGTGACATAGTGTGGACATGGCAGCATCAGGAGGCCACAAAGTGGCACGGTAACATAGTGTGGAGATGGCAGAAACAGCAGCAGGATGATACCACAGAGTGGCATGGTGACATAGTGTGGACATGGCGGCAACAGCAGCAGCAGCAGAATGATACCACAGAGTGGCACGGTGACATAGTGTGGAGATGGATGATCTAATCTGATGCATCAGGCATTGGTGGGTGGAAATCCTGGCTGATCCACGCCTGATTCATCTTGACAAAAGTAAGTCTCTACACATTTTGGGTGGACAAGCGATTTCTTCTTGGGGTAACTATGGCCCCTGCCGCACTAAACACCAGCTCTGATGCCACACTACTGGCTGGGAAGGACAGCTTTTCCAGGGCAAACTCAGCCAGTTGTGGCCATAAATCCAGTTTGGCTGCCCAGCAGTCCAGTGGATCTTCTATGACGGCTGGCAGGGTGCTGTCAAAGTATGCCACCACCTGCTGGTCTAGGTCCTGCTCCAGGTCTACCTGCTGCTGCTGGTGAGTAGTTTCTTCACTATGCGGGTGAAGAAAGCTGCTCAACAGCGACTCTAGACTCAGGCTGCTGGTGCTGCTGTCACTTGCAACGAAGTCGAAGGTCCAGTCAACCAATCAAGAACCACTGGGTTGCTGGTCAAGACACGACTGCTAGCTGACATGTGGACCTGAGGCCTCGGGAAGAAACCCCTGTTGCCATGCACCCTTACTCTGCTGCGACCTGTGCCTGCGCCAGAATCATTTACGCCTCTGACACTCCCCTGTGCAGGCCCTGGCACTTCCCTGTCTGACATACTTTTAGCTGAACTAAATAAAGTAAAAGCTAATTAAAACACCCCTAAAAGCGCCAAATATATTTTTCTTTTTTTACTCAGAGGCAACTAAAGTGTTTGAAATTGGCAACAAAACGATTTCACCGTAAATAACAGCAAAAGTGGACTGCGTATATATTTCTCGTATTGGACTAAAATAGGCCACTAAACGATTTCTAAGTAAATAACAGAAAAAGTGAACTGCAAATATTTTTCTTTAGAAATATGCGAATAAACGCTTTTAGCACAAAAAACACCAAATGTGAACTGCGTCTATTTTTTTCGTATTGTAGTGAAATACGACAAGAAACGCTTTTAGCGCAAATAACACCAAATGTGAACTGCGTCTATTTTTCTCTTTTCCTCTAGAAATATGGCAATAAACGCTTTTAGCGCAAATAACAGCAAATGTGAACTGCGTCTATTTTTCTCTTTTCCTCTAGAAATATGGCAATAAACGCTTTTAGCGCAAATAACAACAAAAGTGACCTGCGTAAATATTTCTCATATTGTATTGAAATAGGCCACTAAATGATATCAGTGCAGAAAACAGCAAAAGTGACCTGTATATATATTTATCTTTTTTCACAGATAAAAGCCACTAAAGGCTTTTCAACATAGCACTTGTACCCCAATAACTAATTTCTGGAATGGCAGAGCTGTATTATGAGACTATCTGGATCCCCAAGTAATGTTTCCCTGCACTTGTAAATCGCTTTTTTTCACAATGAGGATTTTCCTACGACTCTCCCTAGCATCTGCACACGTCTCTCCCTGACTGTGAAATGATTCCTCTCACTATCCTTTCCCTGCACTAGTAAATCGCTTCTTTCCTGTTTTTTTTTTTCAACAATTAGTTTTTCTTTCACTCTCCCTAGCGCCTGCATACACGTCTGTCCCTGAACAAAGTACGATGGTGAATGGCAGACTCTAAGATGGCTGCCGTATTTATAGGGCTGTGACATCACCAGGCTGGCTGGCTGCTGATTGGCTGAATGCATGGCATTATGGGTCATCCCGACTTTCCAGAGTTTCTTGCCCCATGTCCTCACACGTGTAGCTTTCATTTTAGCTGCCATTGTAGCCGGCTTGCCGCCATGTTAGGAAAAATTGTGATTCGTTACCAAGAAGCGCGAGGAAATTCGCATTCGTTCAGAATCTAATTTTTCCTGAAATTCTGAATGATTTTGACTTTGTCAGCTTCGATTCGCTCATCTCTAACCACAATCATTGCAGACTGGGCCTGGAAAATAGTCACGGCCACCTGAGAAGAGTAATGGTTATTCATGAATTCCTGCTCTCCTGCCCATCTGCTGCTGATTAACAGTCTTCTACCTAGTTTTCTCTCTTTCCCGCTAGGAGAGAACTGACATTCATCAGCAGATGGGCGGGGGGGTGGGGAGCGCAGGGGATTATGAATAACCATGACTCTTCTCAGGTAGATTTGACTCTTTTCAAGGCCTGTACTGCAATGATTATGATGCTGGTTCTCGGCAACCACTTACTATTAGCTTATGAGTGATACACCTCTGAAATCTGCATTTCTGTCACTATTTTATGCTATCCTCAGTGAGGTCAGCATAAAGTTGATGACAGGTTTCCTTTAAAAAACTGTTATTATGTGACCTGCTTCTAATGAACCTAATTGCCCAACACCTCTTTTTGGCCTTTGTATTTCTTAAGCTGTTAATCTTCTATAGTGGCGTATATTGTTTGATGCTGGATAGTGATGAGCGGCAGGGGTCATATTCGAATTTGTGATATTTCGCGAATATTTGTCGAATATTCGCAAATTTGAATATTCGTTATATTCTACATTCTTTTTATTCGAAAATCGGCAAGGTAATGATCGTGTAATATGCGAATATTACGCAATCAATCCAGGCATGGGTCAAAAACCGAATATATAGCACTATAGAATATACAGGGAGTGCAGAATTATTAGGCAAGTTGTATTTTTGAGGATTAATTTTATTATTGAACAACATCCATGTTCTCAATGAACCCAAAAAACTCATTAATATCAAAGCTGAATATTTTTGGAAGTAGTTTTAGTTTGTTTTTAGTTTTAGCTATTTTAGGGGGATATCTGTGTGTGCAGGTGACTATTACTGTGCATAATTATTAGGCAACTTAACAAAAAACAAATATATACCCATTTCAATTATTTATTTTTACCAGTGAAACCAATATAACATCTCAACATTCACAAATATACATTTCTGACATTCAAAAACAAAACAAAAACAAATTAGTGACCAATATAGCCACCTTTCTTTGCAAGGACACTCAAAAGCCTGTCATCCATGGATTCTGTCAGTGTTTTCATCTGTTCACCATCAACATTGCGTGCAGCAGCAACCACAGCCTCCCAGACACTGTTCAGAGAGGTGTACTGTTTTCCCTCCTTGTAAATCTCACATTTGATGATGGACCACAGGTTCTCAATGGGGTTCAGATCAGGTGAACAAGGAGGCCATGTCATTAGATTTTCTTCTTTTATACCCTTTCTTGCCAGCCACGCTGTGGAGTACTTGGACGCGTGTGATGGAGCATTGTCCTGCATGAAAATCATGTTTTTCTTGAAGGATGCAGACTTCTTCCTGTACCGCTGCTTGAAGAAGGTGTCTTCCAGAAACTGGCAGTAGGACTGGGAGTTGAGTTTGACTCCATCCTCAACCCGAAAAGGCCCCACAAGCTCATCTTTGATGATACCAGCCCAAACCAGTACTCCACCTCCACCTTGCTGGCGTCTGAGTCGGACTGGAGCTCTCTGCCCTTTACCAATCCAGCCACGGGCCCATCCATCTGGCCCATCAAGACTCACTCTCATTTCATCAGTCCATAAAACCTTAGAAAAATCAGTCTTGAGATATTTCTTGGCCCAGTCTTGACGTTTCAGCTTGTGTGTCTTGTTCAGTGGTGGTCGTCTTTCAGCCTTTCTTACCTTGGCCATGTCTCTGAGTATTGCACACCTTGTGCTTTTGGGCACTCCAGTGATGTTGCAGCTCTGAAATATGGCCAAACTGGTGGCAAGTGGCATCTTGGCAGCTGCACGCTTGACTTTTCTCAGTTCATGGGCAGTTATTTTGCGCCTTGGTTTTTCCACACGCTTCTTGCGACCCTGTTGACTAATTTGAATGAAACGCTTGATTGTTCGATGATCACGCTTCAGAAGCTTTGCAATTTTAAGAGTGCTGCATCCCTCTGCAAGATATCTCACTATTTTTGACTTTTCTGAGCCTGTCAAGTCCTTCTTTTGACCCATTTTGCCAAAGGAAAGGAAGTTGCCTAATAATTATGCACACCTAATATAGGGTGTTGATGTCATTAGACCACACCCCTTCTCATTACAGAGATGCACATCACCTAATATGCTTAATTGGTAGTAGGCTTTCGAGCCTATACAGCTTGGAGTAAGACAACATGCATAAAGAGGATGATGTGGTCAAAATACTCATTTGCCTAATAATTCTGCACGCAGTGTAGTGCTATATATTCGTTATATCGAATATTCATCATTTTTTCCATCTAAACACATGACTACATAGTAACATAGTACATAAGGCCGAAAAAAGACATTTGTCCATCCAGTTCGGCCTGTCATCCTGCAAGTTGATCCAGAGGAAGGCAAAAAAACCCTGTGAGGTAGAAGCCAATTTTCCTCACTTTAGGGGAATAAAAAATTCCTTCCCGACTCCAATCAGGCAATCCGAATATCTCCCTGGATCAATGAGTCATTGGTCCACAAGCAACTTAAGCAGGGAGGAATCATGACTTCCGTTGGAAAAAAAAGGCTGAATATTCTAAAAAAACTAATATATAGCACTATATTCAATATAGTGCTATATATTCGTATTTTAGAATATTCGTCATTTTTTTCCATCTGAAGTCATGATTCCTCCCTGCTTAAGTTGCTTGTGGGCCAATCACTCATTGGCCCACAAGCAAGAAGCAGGGAGGAATCATGTGTTCAGATGGAAAAAATGCAGAATATTCGATATAATGACTATATAGCACTATATTCTAAATATTCGCGAATTCTCGAAGTGGCGATATTCGAGATAAAAATTGGCTTTTCGAATATTCGTGTTCAACACTAATGCTTGAATGATGGAAAGGACCAATTAAGAGCCCATATACACAAGAGACCCTGTACAGCCTCTACAAGACTCCATGTGCACAGATATATTCTCCAATAGAAGCACTGCTTCTGAAGGATTAAGAATACCTCCGTGCATAATGAGTTTCATGCTACAATTTCTTATAATAAGACAGAAAAGGGCTTGTACACCACTATGGAAACCCTAATACAACTCATTAGACAAATTCAATGTGAGCGATGTTAAAGGGATTGTCCGCTTTTTTAAGTTGATGACCTACAATCATCAGGATGGGTGATCAATATCAGATCGGCAGGAGTCAGACTCCCGGCACCCCCCGTCGATCAGCAGAGAAGAAAGCAGTACAAGCATTGCCTTCTCTTCTCAGTTTACCCGCTTGCCGTTCCAACTGCAGCGACGAGCAGGTGTAATTAAAGCTCCTCCATCCCTATTAACTTCAATGGGCAGCTCCGTCTTATTCACTTGAACTGAAACGAATGGGGATGGCAGAGTTGTAAAATTACACCTGCTCGACACTGCATATGGACATGGAACCAACACAGATGCCTTCAGCTGCCAAGCGCACATGCAACAGTTCAGCCAGTTCCATAGGCACAAGTCTGCTGACAGATGTCCCTATTTTCTAATTGGTTGAGTACCTACCCACTCTCAGGCACTGAGCTTATTACTTTCTATTAAATCATTCATGTCTTTGGACATGAACAATTTAGAGCTTTCCAAGCAGCCCAAAATGTATCATTATCCTCTGCATGCTGTCTTTGAGTGCTTCAATAAAACCTAGATTTTAAGACAAGTCATGGCGCTAGAATTTTTTGAACATATCAGAATTAGAGATGAGTGAATAGAAGCTGACGAAGTGGAATTTGATCCAAATTTCAGGAATTTTTCGATTCACACCGAATATGAATTTCCTCACGCTTCATGGTGACAAATCACATTTTTTCCTAAAATGGCTGCTGCACGTTAAGACATGGAGCAAGAAACTCTGGGAACAATCCAATGCATGCAGTCAATCAGCAGCCAGCCGGCCCTGTGATGTTACAGCCCTATAAATAGCCTCAGCCATCTTGGATTCAGCCATTTTCCAGTGAACTTAGTGCAGAGAGAGACGTTAGCAGGCACTAGGGACAGTGCTAGGAAAGACTTGAAAACTTATATTTTGCTCAATAGAAGTTCAGGGAAAGAGCATTAGAAGTGTAGGAAAAGGATAAAGAGGAATTATTCCACAGTATTGAAGCAGAACAGGATCCAATAGGGGAGTGTACAGCCTGGGTAATAGGAACAATCCTATTACACCTTGCTGCACTAACTAGGGACCCAAATTGCCATTATACTGCTGCTTTCAGGTTTGCAATAGATGATACCTAAAATTAAATCCCTTTTTGGCGTGTATTAGTGGCAAAAAAAATATAATATTTACCGTTCACTGCCGCAGTTATATGTTCTAAAGCCTTTTTTTGCCATGTATTAGTGGGAAAAAAAAAAAAGGGCTTATTAGTAGGGATGAGCGAACCCGAACTGTATAGTTCGTACCGAATTTTGGGGTGTCCGTGACACGGACCCGAACCCGAACATTTTCGTAAAAGTCCGGATTCGGGTTCGGTATTCGGCGCTTTCTTGGCGCTTTTTGAAAGGCTGCAAAGCAGCCAATTAACAAGCGTCTTACTACTTGCCCCAAGAGGCCATCACAGCCTTGCCTACTATTGGCATGGCTGTGATTGGCCAGTGCAGCATGTGACCCAGCCTCTATATAAGCTTGGGTCACGTTGCGCTGCACGTCACTCTGCTGATTCAAGCATAGGGAGAGGTTGCAGCTGCGACGTTAGGGCGAGATTAGGCAGATTAACTCCTCCAAAAGACTTCATTCTGTGATCGATCTGCAGCTGTGGATCATTGAAGTGCTAATATTGACTTGCTCACTTTTTTGAGGCTGCCCAGAGCGTTTTTAGATCACTTTTTTTCTGGGGTGATCGGCGGCCATTTTGTGACTTGTGGTGCGCCAGCACAAGCTATCACCAAGTGTATTTAACCATCAATAGTGTGGTTATTTTGTGCTATATCCTACATCAGCTGCAGGCTGAGCCTGTGTCACCGAAGTGCATTTAACCATCAACAGTCTGGTTATTTTTTGGCCATATACTACATCTGGTGCAGGCTGAGCCTGTGTCACCGAAGTGCATTTAACCATCAACAGTCTGGTTATTTTTTGGCCATATACTACATCTGGTGCAGGCTGAGCCTGTGTCACCGAAGTGCATTTAACCATCAACAGTGTGGTTATTTTTTGGCCATATACTACATCTGGTGCAGGCTGAGCCTGTGTCACCCAAGTGCATTTAACCATCAACAGTGTGGTTATTTTTTGGCCATATACTACATCAGAGGCAAGTTGAGCCTGTCACCCAGCACCTAAAAAATAGACCTGACATTTCTATTCAACCAAATCTGTACTGTTTTAGCTGGTCAAGTTATTTGTAGTGACCGTAAAAGCACAGTTTTTGTTCAGGGTTGAAAAACTATTCCCAAATTTGCCATTCTCAAAATAACTAGTTTCTGGTATATGAGGCCTACTTGAAATCTATCCCAAAAAGGATATCTTACATTGAAAGTGCTGATAGTGTCATTCAGAAAAACCTAAGACACACGCTACCGTGCAGATAGAAGTCTGATTCTGTGATTAAACCTATACCTGTCACACAGCGCAAAAAAAAACAGGCCTCACATTTCTATTCAACCAAATCTGTACTGTTTTAGCTGGTCAAGTTATTTCTAGTGACCGTAAAAGCACTTTTTTTTTTCTGGGTTGAAAAACTATTCCCAAATTTGCCATTCTCAAAATAACTAGTTTCTGGTATTTGAGGCCTACTTGAAATCTATCCCAAAAAGGATATCTTACATTGAAGGTGCTGATAGTGTCATCAGAAAAACCTAAGACACACGCTACCGTGCAGATAGAAGTCTGATTCTGTGATTAAACCTGAACCTGTCACACAGCGCAAAAAAAAACAGGCCTCACATTTCTATTCAACCAAATCTGTACTGTTTTAGCTGGTCAAGTTATTTCTAGTGACCGTAAAAGCACTTTTTTTTTTCTGGGTTGAAAAACTATTCCCAAATTTGCCATTCTCAAAATAACTAGTTTCTGGTATTTGAGGCCTACTTGAAATCAATTCCAAAAAGGATATCTTACATTGAAGGTACTGATAGTGTCATTCAGAAAAACCTAAGACACACGCTACCGTGCAGATAGAAGTCTGATTCTGTGATTAAACCTATACCTTTCACACAGCGCAAAAAAAAACAGGCCTCACATTTCTATTCAACCAAATCTGTACTGTTTTAGCTGGTCAAGTTATTTCTAGTGACCGTAAAAGCACTTTTTTTTTTCTGGGTTGAAAAACTATTCCCAAATTAGCCATTCTCAAAATTGTGGTGAACGGGAACAATGAGGAAAACATCTAATAAGGGACGCGGACGTGGACATGGTCGTGGTGGTGTTAGTGGACCCTCTGGTGCTGGGAGAGGACGTGGCCGTTCTGCCACAGCCACACGTCCTAGTGAACCAACTACCTCAGGTCCCAGTAGCCAGCAGAATTTACAGCGATATTTGGTGGGGCCCAACACCAGCATTTCTAAACTACTGGCCTATGAAATGCTGTCATTTAGGCTGGTGGACACACACAGCTTCAAACAGCTCATGTCACTTGCTGTCCCACAGTATGTTGTTCCCAGCCGCCACTACTTCTCCAAGAGAGCCGTGCCTTCCCTGCACAAACAAGTGTCCGATAAAATCAAGTGTGCACTGCGCAACGCCATCTGTGGCAAGGTCCACCTAACCACAGATACGTGGACCAGTAAGCACAGCCAGGGACGCTATATCTCCCTAACTGCACACTGGGTAAATGTAGTGGCGGCTGGGCCCCAGGCGGAGAGCTGTTTGGCGCACGTCCTTCCGCCGCCAAGGATCGCAGGGCAACATTCTTTGCCTCCTGTCTCCTCCTCCTCCTACTCAGCTTCCTCCTCCTCTTTTTCCACCTGCTCATCCAGTCAGCCACACACCTTCACCACCAACTTCAGCACAGCCCGGGGTAAACGTCAGCAGGCCATTCTGAAACTCATATGTTTGGGGGACAGGCCCCACACCGCACAGGAGTTGTGGCGGGGTATAGAACAACAGACCGACGAGTGGTTGCTGCCGGTGAGCCTCAAGCCCGGCCTGGTGGTGTGCGATAATGGGCGAAATCTCGTTGCTGCTCTGGGACTAGCCGGTTTGACGCACATCCCTTGCCTGGCGCATGTGCTGAATTTGGTGGTGCAGAAGTTAATTCGCAACTACCCCGACATGTCAGAGCTGCTGCATAAAGTGCGGGCCGTCTGTTCGCGCTTCCGGCGTTCACACCCTGCCGCTGCTCGCCTGTCTGCGCTACAGCGTAACTTCGGCCTTCCCGCTCACCGCCTCATATGCGACGTACCCACCAGGTGGAACTCCACCTTGCATATGCTGGACAGACTGTGTGAGCAGCAGCAGGCCATAGTGGAGTTTTAGCTGCAGCACGCACGGGTCAGTCGCACTGTGGATCAGACACACTTCACCACCAATGACTGGGCCTCCATGCGAGACCTGTGTGCCCTGTTGCGTTGTTTCGAGTACTCCACCAACATGGCCAGTGGCGATGACGCTGTTATCAGCGTACAATACCACTTCTATGTCTCCTTGAGAAATCACTTAGGGCGATGATGGAAGAGGAGGTGGCCCAGGAGGAAGAGGAGGAAGAGGGGTCATTTTTAGCACTTTCAGGCCAGTCTCTTCGAAGTGACTCAGAGGGAGTTTTTTTGCAACAGCAGAGGCCAGGTACAAATGTGGCCAGACAGGGCCCACTACTGGAGGACGAGGAGGACGAGGATGAGGAGGAGGTGGAGGAGGATGAGGAGGAAGCATGTTCACAGCGGGGTGGCACCCAAAGCAGCTCGGGCCCATCACTGGTGCGTGGCTGGGGGGAAACACAGGACGATGACGATACGCCTCCCACAGAGGACAGCTTGTCCTTACCTCTAGGCAGCCTGGCACACATGAGCGACTACATGCTGCAGTGCCTGCGCAACGACAGCAGAGTTGCCCACATTTTAACGTGTGCGGACTACTGGGTTGCCACCCTGCTGGATCCCCGGTACAAAGACAATGTGCCCATCTTACTTCCTACACTGGAGCGTGATAGGAAGATGCGCGAGTACAAGCGCACGTTGGTAGACGCGCTACTGAGAGCATTCCCAAATATCACAGGGGAACCAGTGGAAGCCCAAGGCGAAGGCAGAGGAGGAGCAAGAGGTCGCCAACGCAGCTGTGTCACGCCCAGCTCCTCTGAGGGCAGGGTTAGCATGGCAGAGATGTGGAAAAGTTTTGTCAACACGCCACAGCTAACTGCACCACCACCTGATACGGAACGTGTTAGCAGGAGGCAACATTTCACTAACATGGTGGAACAGTACCTGTGCACACCCCTCCACGTACTGACTGATGGTTCGGCCCCATTCAACTTCTGGGTCTCAGAATTGTCCACGTGGCCAGAGCTAGCCTTTTATGCCTTGGAGGTGCTGGCCTGCCCGGCGGCCAGCGTTTTGTCTGAACGTGTATTCAGCACGGCAGGGGGCGTCATTACAGACAAACGCAGCCGCCTGTCTACAGCCAATGTGGACAAGCTGACGTTCATAAAAATGAACCAGGCATGGATCCCACAGGACCTGTCCATCCCTTGTGCAGATTAGATATTAACTACCTCCCCTTAACAATATATTATTCTACTCCAGGGCACTTCCTCATTCAATACTATTTTTAATTTCATTTTACCATTATATTGTGGGGCAACCCAAAGTTGAATGAACCTCTCCTCTGTCTGGGTGCCAGGGCCTAAATGTGTGACAGTGGCCTGTTCCAGTGGTGGGTGACGTGAAGCCTGATTCTCTGCTATGACATGAAGACTTATTCTGTGCTGACATGAAGCCAGATTCTCTGTTACGCGACCTCTCTCCTCTGCCTGGGTGCCTGGGGCCTAAATATGTGACAGTGGCCTGTTCCAGTGGTGGGTGACGTGAAGCCTGATTCTCTGCTATGACATGAAGACAGATTCTGTGCTGACATCAGGCCAGATTCTCTGTTACGGGACCTCTCTCCTCTGCCTGGGTGCCTGGGCCTAAATGTGTGACAGTGGCCTGTTCCAGTGGTGGGTGACGTGAAGCCTGATTCTCTGCTATGACATGAAGACAGATTCTGCGCGGACATCAGGCCAGATTCTCTTTTACGGGACCTCTCTCCTCTGCCTGGGTGCCTGGACCTAAATATGTGACAGTGGCCTGTTCCAGTGGTGGGTGACGTGAAGCCTGATTCTCTGCTATGACATGAAGACTGATTCTGCGCTGACATAAGGCCAGATTCTCTGTTACGGGACCTCTCTCCTCTGTCTGGGTGCCGGAGCCTAAATATGTGACAGTGGCCTGTTCCAGTGGTGGGTGACGTGAAGCCTGATTCTCTGCTATGACATGAAGACAGATTCTGTGCTGACATCAGGCCAGATTCTCTGTTACGGGACCTCTCTCCTCTGTCTGGGTGCCGGAGCCTAAATATGTGACAGTGGCCTGTTCCAGTGGTGGGTGACGTGAAGCCTGATTCTCTGCTATGACATGAAGACTGATTCTGCGCTGACATAAGGCCAGATTCTCTGTTACGGGACCTCTCTCCTCTGTCTGGGTGCCGGAGCCTAAATATGTGACAGTGGCCTCTTCCAGTGGTGGGTGACATGAAGCCATATTCTCTGCTATGGCATGAAAAGACTGATTCTCTGCTGACATGAAGCCAGATTCTTTGCTATGGCATAAAGAGACTGATTCTCTGCTGATGTGAAGCCAGATTCTCTGCTATGGGACCTCTGTCCAATTGATATTGGGTCATTTTTATTTTTTTTAATTTTAATTTTAATTCATTTCCCTATCCACATTTGTTTGCAGGGGATTTACCTACATGTTGCTGCCTTTTGCAGCCCTCTAGCTCTTTCCTGGGCTGTTTTACAGCCTTTTTAGTGCCCAAAAGTTCGGGTCCCATTGACTTCAATGGGGTTCGGGTTCGGGACGAAGTTCGGTTCGGAATCGGAATCCGGTGCCTGCTCAAATCATTGAGCAGGCACCTTGGCTAGATGCGCCGGGGGGTCCTGTGACCCCCCCATGTTGGCGTTCGCAGAAAATTGCAGGTAAATTCAGACCTGCGGTTTTCTGCGTTTACGGGTTATTTGGATCTCTGAAGACCCGATAACCCAGAACAGGATGGTGATCGGTGGTGTGATTTTACCCCACCAATCACCATCCTGCGATCCTGAGTGGTGATGGTGACATCAGCTCTCAGGATCGCCTCTGATTGGTCGGCGGGAGATTCAAATGATAGCAGCGCTCCTCTCCTCCTCCTTTTGTGTCCGGAGCCCGAGGAGAGAGGAGCACTGCCTGCACGTGTGGAGCACCCATCCTTGCCCCCAGGACCCGATCTGTGCCCCAGCACCCCCTATCTTTATCAGCAGGTAATTAGGAAAAGGTTGGGCTAGGCAGGGAAAATAAAGGGAAAGTTAGTGGTAAAAAAAAGTTTTCTTGCATCACCCTAAGTAGGGTGTCTGGGGTCCACAGCACAGCTGTGTGACCCTAGACCCCCAGGGGTGCTGCTGCTTGCCCCCTGACCCCAACTTTGTTTGGGCGCAGGCAGTTTTCTTTTTTTTTTTTGTGCGTACGCTGACTGTGGTCGGCACTCTTAGCGCATCGCACACCCCACCGCTGATCAACTTCGGACGGTTGATCAGCGGTTTTGAATTATTTTTTAACTTTTTTTTCAAATTTTTTCCCCTTTTTTTTTGTTAGTCTTTTTTTTTTTTGTCTGTTAGGATTAGGGTGAGTACGTGAACACATCCGTGCCCCACACACATGCACACCAAATAAAGATTTACACGCACACACATACACACGCAGAAACATACTCCCCTATGGCCCACCGGACGTTCTCAGCCGAGGAGGCATACGCCCAGCTTGCCTCCGACTCCGAGAGTCCCAGTGAAGACGAGGATGACCCCACTTTCCTCTTGTCATCCGCGTCCTCCTTATCTAACGATGATGATGAGCCCCCAAGGCGGCGGAGACGCCGCCAGGCGGAGCAAGGGGACCGCCATGTTAGGGACCCTGTGGCCCACCCTAGTACGAGCAGCTCTGGGGCTCGTACTAGTTTTCTGGCCCACCAGTTAAATCCACTGGAGCCCCCTGCCGGTGAACTTGTCTGGTGTACCCCAGAGCGATTTGAGCCCGTGATTTCTGATTTTGTAGGCCAACCAGGAATCCAGATTTCCACAGTGGGCTTCACTGAATATTTTTTCAGTGACCAACTGGTAAATCTAATGGAGGAGCAGACGAACCTGTACGCCCAACAGGTCATTGCTCAACACCCAGGCTCCTTTTTGGCTAGGCCCGGTGGCTGGATGCCGGTCAGTGCAGCCGAGATGAGGACATTTTGGGGCCTCGTGCTGCATATGGGCCTAGTCAAGAAACCTAGTGTCAGGCATTACTGGAGTGGGGACGTCCTCTACCAGACCCCACTTTACAGTACGGCCATGACACGCTCCCGGTTTGAGGCCATCCGGAAATGCCTGCCTTATTCCGTTAATGCAGCATGTCCCCCCCGAGGTGATCCTGCCTATGACCGTCTGTATAAGATACGGCCGGTCATCGATTACTTTGGGGCCAAATTTGTACAGGCCTATGTACCTGGAAGGGAGGTCGCGGTTGATGAGTCTCTCATTGCGTTCAAGGGGAGACTCATTTTCCGCCAGTATTTTCCCTCAAAGCGGGCGAGGTATGGCGTGAAGCTGTACAAACTTTGTGAGAGTACCTCAGGGTACACTTACAAGTTTCATGTGTATGAGGGGCGAGATTCCCGTATTCAACCCCCAGCATGTCCCCCCACTCTGGGTGTTAGCGGGAAACTTGTGTGGGACATTTTGCACCCACTGGTAGATAAGGGTTACCACCTTTACGTGGATAACTTTTATACTAGTATCCCATTTTTCCAGTCCCCGGAAAAATCCACATGGCCTCCCTGCCCACCCCCTCCAGGTACCTATCCCCAGGGGTGAGACCCGTGCCCTTACCACTGGAAACCTGTTGCTGGTCAGATATAAGGACAAGAGGGATGTCCTTGTACTGTCCACAATTCATGGTAACGGCTTGTAACGATTGTATCGTCGACTACAATCAGTATATGGGAGGAGTTGATCTCTCTGATCAAGTCCTAATGCCATGCGCAAAACCCGGGCATGGTACAAAAAAGTTGCGGTCTACTTGGTGCAGTTTGCCATGTACAACTCTTTTGTGCTGTCCCGGAGCGCTGGCAACACAGGGACATTCCTTCAGTTCTATGAGGCAGTCCTCAAGGCCCTGATCTTTTCGGACTGGGAAAGAGCAGGCCGGAGTACCTCGGGAACTGGAGGTGCCCGGATCGTCCCTGGCCAACACTTTCCAGGTGTGGTCCCCCATACTGGAAAGAAGGGACGACCCAAAAAAGGTGCAGAGTGTGTCACAGGACGGGGATACGGAAGGACACCACTACTCAATGTGACACGTGCCCCGATCATCCGGGCCTCTTCATTATTGATTGCTTCAGGGAGTACCACACTTCCATGGAGTACTAAATTTATATCCCAATTTAGCCACTATCGGATAAAAAAACTGGTTCTCAGACTTGAGACACCCAAAAAAACAAAAATAATAAAAAAAAAGTATACAAATTAGGTATCTCCGCGTCGGTAATAATCTCCTCTAAAAAAATAACCCCCATGACCTAACCCCCCAGATTAACACGGTCCCAAAAAAAAAAACTGTGCAAAAAAAGTTTTTTTGTTTGTCACCTTACATAACAAAAAGTTTAATAGCAAGCGATCAATAAGTCATATAGCCCCCAAAATAGTGCCAATAAAACAGCTATTTTTGGCACTTTTCCATTTCAATCCATTTTTTCCGGTAACAAAGCAAGGGTTAACATCCAAACAAAACGTAATATTTATTACCCTGATACTGCAGTTTACAGAAACGCCACATTTGTGGTTGTAAACTGCTGTATCAGTAAAAGGGAGGCGCAAAAGGAAAGAACCGACATGGTTTCTGGAAGGCCGATTTTGATGGCCTTTTTTATTGACACCATGTCCTTTTTGAGGCCCCCCTGATGCCCCCTAGAGTAAAAACTCCCTAAAAGTGACCCCATCTAAGAAACTACACCACTCAAGGTATTCAAAACTGATTTTACTAACTTTATTAACCCTTTAGGTGTTCCTCAACAGTTAATGGCAAATGAAGATGAAATTTCAGAATTTCTATTTTTGGTAACCTTGCCTCACAAAAATGTAATATAGAGCAACCAAAAATCATATGTACCCTAAAAATAGTCCCAACAAAACCGCCACCTTATCCCGTAGTTTCCAAAATGGGGTCACTTTTAGGGAGTTTCTACTCCAGGGGTGCATCAGGGGGGTTGAAACAGGACACGGTGTAAATTAACCGGTCCATAAAAATCAGCCCTCCAAAAACCACACGGCGCTCCTTTCACTCTACGCCCCGGCGTGTGGCCGTACAGTAGTGTACGACCACATATAGGGTGTTTCTGTAAATGGCAGAGTCAGGGTAATAAAGATAGTCTTGTTTGGCTGTTAACCCTTGCTTTGTTAGTGGAAAAAATGGGTTAAAATGGAAAATTTGGCAAAAAAATTTAATTCTCAAATTTCATCCCCATTTGGCAAGAACTCTTGTGCAACACCTAAAGAGTTAACGACGTTTGTACAATCAGTTTTGAATACCTTGAGGGGTGTAGTTTCTTAGATGGGGTCACTTTTAGGGAGTTTCTACTCTAGGGGTGCATCAGGGGGGCTTCGAATGGGACATGGTGTAAATAATTCAGTACAGCAAAATCTGCCTTCCAAAAACCATATGGCGCACCTTTCCCTCTACGCCCTACTTGTGGCTGTACAGTAATGTACAACCACATATTGGGTGTTTCTGTAAACGGCAGAGTCAGGGCAATAAAGATAGTCTTGTTTGGCTATTAATCCTTGCTTTGTTAGTGGGAAAAATGGGTTAAAATGGAAAATTTGGCAAAAAAAATAAATTCTCAAATTTCATCCCCATTTGCCAATAACTCTTGTGCAACACCTAAAGGGTTAACGACGTTTGTAAAATCAGTTTTGAATACCTTGAGGGGTGTAGTTTCTTAGATGGGGTCACTTTTAGGGAGTTTCTACTCTAGGGGTGCATCAGGGGGGCTTCAAATGGGACATGGTGTAAATAATCCAGTCCAGCAAAATCTGCCTTCCAAAAACCATATGGCGCACCTTTCCCTCTACGCCCTACTGTGTGGCCGTACAGTAGTGTACAACCACATATTGGGTGTTTCTGTAAACGGCAGAGTCAGGGCAATAAAGATAGTCTTCTTTGGCTATTAACCCTTGCTTTGTTAGTGGAAAAAATGGGTTAAAATTGGAAATTTGCCAAAAAAATGAAATTCTCTAATTTCATCCCCATTTGCCAATAACTCTTGTGCAACACCTAAAGGGTTAACAAAGTTTGTAAAATCAGTTTTGAATACCTTGAGGGGTGTTGTTTCTAGAATGGGGTCATTTTTGGGTGGTTTCTATTATGTAAGCCTCGCAAAGTGACTTCAGACCTGAACTGGTCCCTAAAAATTGGGTTTTTGAAAATTTCTGAAAAATTTCAAGATTTGCTTCTAAACTTCTAAGCCTTGTAACATCCCCAAAAAATTAAATATCATTCCCAAAATGATCCAAACAGGAAGTAGACATATGGCGAATGTAAAGTAATAACTATTTTTGGAGGTATTACTATGTATTATAGTAGTAGAGAAATTGAAACTTGGAAATTTGCAATTTTTGAAAAATGTTTGCTAAATTTGGTATTTTTTTTACTTCATTTTACCAGTGTCATGAAGTACTATATGTGACGAAAAAACAATCTCAGAATGGCTTGGATAAGTCAAAGCGTTTTAAAGTTATCACCACTTAAAGTGACACTGGTCAGATTTGCAAAAAATGGCCTGGTCCTTAAGGTGAAATAAGGCTGTGTCCCAAAGGGGTTAATTTCCTTTTTATTTACTTATTTGATCTAACAGTAAGTCAGACAGAGAAGTGACAGGCCCTGCACAGGGGAGGGGCACAGGCCTAAGGCTGGGTTCACACCTGAGCGTTTTACAGCGCGTTCCTACGCGCTGTAAAACGCTCAACAGGCAAGAGCCAATGCTTCCCTATGGGCATGGTTCTCACCTGAGCGTTTTACAGCGTATACTTTGACCCATTACACATCCATCAGGTGGGACAGGACAGCCAATTTAGATGTTTCAGCACATGGACACAACCCCACCCTATCACAGAACCCGATCTGGGAACAATTTTACATTCTGTGTTTTGCCAGTGTAGGGAGAGGTTGCTTTTTGGAGCAGGGACAAGCTGTTAGGTACACCAAACGCTAGCTAATAGGGCCACAAAAGTCCTTTAAAGGACTGGTATGGGTGTGCTATCGATAGGTGTGATATACTGAGGGGTGTGATATACTTATAATATTTTTTAACATAGAAAGTATATTATAGTGCATTTGTATTTTGCAGCAGTTGTGTGGTGCGGTTCTGCTGCGATACCACAGCTATACAGAGAGACAAACGCTATTGGAACAACTAATTGCAATGGGTGTGATATACCTGTTGCCCCAAAAAAAGCTGATTGAGGGGTGTAAAATACCTATAACATACAGGTGAAACTCAAAAAATTTGAATATTGTGCAAAGTTAATTTATTTCAGTAATACAAATTAAAAGGAATTGCATAGAAAGTATATAGTGCATTTGTATTGTGCAGCAGTTGTGTGCGGTTCTGCTACGATACCGCAGCTATATAGACGGACAAGCGCTATTGGAACAACTATTTGCAATGGGTGTGATATACCTGTTGCCCCCAAAAAACTGATTGATGGGTGTGATATACCTTCTTCCACAAAATACTGATTGAGGGCTGCAATATGCCTGTTGCCCCAAATAAGCAGGGTGGTGTGTGTGACAAACTCCCCTCTTTTGAGGTTGCCACGAGTGCTTGGAGAGGACTACTTGCCAGCCTCTTACCATGTGATTATGGTCCCATGTTGAATGCACCGGTTTTGTGCAGAAAAGCCATGAGTACAGCCAGGCCAAAGAGACTTGTACTAACTTTTGAATTCCTGGTCTAATTCGTGCCATTTTGGGATGTGTTAAATGTCTATGTGTGTATTGTAAAGGGTGGGACATTGTATGTTTAAGTAAGTGATGTCTGTTCCATTGTCTCTCTCTGTGTGTATTGGCGATTGTCCTCTGTCCTGGAGACAACCGAGTTGTAATTCGATTGTCTCTCAGGACACAGGGCAATGTGTATTCTCCTGCCTGTGTTGATTATGTTAACCATGGTGTACCATGATTATATCACAAGCAGAGGGGAGGAGTCTATGTGGGTTGTAACCTTTGTGTTATGGGTTAATGTATGTTTGTTGTGGGTGTCTCCCTTGCATGGGAGCAGGGGATAAAAGCAATTGTATTTTTTCAATGTGAAGCCTTCTAGTAAAGTATTTCTAGCATTCAGCTTGGGCTAATGTATAGACTTATTTGGCGATACCGGCGATACCAGCGATACTAGCGATTTATTGCTCTGTGGATTATTTGGCTGTGCTATTTCAAGGGGAGAAGGGAATACTAGACGGTGACACGGATGATACCGTCAGTGTGATATAACTGTTCTGGCAAAAAATAAATAAATTGAGGGGTGTGATATACCTGCTTCCAGAAAATACTGATTAAGGGAATTTATATACCTGCTTCCACTAAATATTGATTGAGGCCTGCAAGATACCTGCTTCCACAAAATACTGATTAAGGGGTTTCGTATGCCTGCTTCTACAAAATACTGATTAAGGGGATTGATATACCTGCTTCCACCAAATATTGATTGAGGCCTGCAAGATACCTGCTTCCACAAAATACTGATTAAGGGGTTTGATATAGCTGCTCCCACAAAATACTGATTAAGGGGTTTGATATACCTGTTTCCACCTTCTCTAGGGACTTAGGCACAGGGTCATTTTGAAAATGACAGGCAGAGGAAGAGGCAGGCCGTTCCACAGGGGTGGTAGGGGTCGGGCAGGTGCACCAGGCCGGAGCCTAAGTGGGAAGTTGGAGAAGGCGCATGCGATTGCTTCAAAGGACGCACCAGAGTTGGTTGAGTTGCTTATTCAGCCTTCCGCTTCTGCACCCTCCTCATCCTCTGTATCTGCACCCTCCTCACTCTCTGCTGTGTGCACCCCCAAAGACACCACCACCATAGCACGTCCACTAGAGTCAGAGGAAACATTTTCCCATCCATTTCCAGACCTTACCGATGTGCAGCCATTCTTGACATCAGATGAGGAAGAGGAGGTAGCAACGGCCGCCACCCAGCGGTCTGACGACAGTACCAAGATCAGAAAAAAGGAGGGAGGTCCTCGCTGTTGCTGCCTACTCCGAGATGTCAAATGTCAGTGGTGGTGAAGGTGACGATGATGACGTGTCGATGGATGTCACGTGGGTGATCACAAGAGAGGAAGAGGAGGAGAGTTCAGAGGGAGAGACGGAGCAGCAGAGAGGGAGGAGAAGGAGGAGAAACAGGCAGAGCTCACAGGGCACAGGAGGCAAAAAGCAGAATGCAAATATATCTGGAGCGAGCCATCCACCATGCACGGTCAATTCTGGTGCTCCCAGAACGCCGACACATGGCTCCGCAAGTGTGGGCTTTTTTTAACGTGTCAGCTGCTGACAATAGTGTTGCCATCTGCAGCCTTTGCTGTCAACACATAAGTCACGGAAAGCCTAACGCACACCTTGGAACGACCGCCTTAAGAAGGCCTCCTATCACCGAGCCCAGGGTGAGCAACGCCGGACTCACAACCCACAAAGCCACACTCCCAGCACTCCACGTCCTGACTCTTTCTTTTCCTTCTCCTCTCTCCTCCCATTTGTCCTCCACTCCACCTTCCACCGTGCCATCATCGCTTCATCTGGCACAAGGCAGGCTTCCGTGGCCCAAATGTTCGAGCGTAAAAAGTTGATGATGCCGGATAACCCTATTGCCCAACGGCTGACCGCTGGCTTGTCGGAACTGCTAGCCCACCAACTACTGCCATATAAACTGGTGGACTCGGAGGCCTTTAGAAAATTTGTGGCCATTGGCACACTGCAATGGAAGGTCCCTGAAAGGAAATATTTCTCCCAGAAGGGCATCCCAGAGCTATATGGCCATGTTCAGCGGCAAGTGAATGTATCTCTGGCACACAGTGTCGGTGCCAAGATACATCTGACCACAGACACGTGGTCTAGCAAACACGGGCAGGGAAGGTACATAACTTTTACTACCCACTGGGTGAACCTTCTGACGGCTGTCAAGCATGTAACCGGTGGCTCCCGTGTGCATTTGGTGTTACCGCCACGGATTGCATGCAGGCCTGCCTCTTCTTCTCCTCCTCCTACTTTATCCTCCGTCTCCTCCTCGGCTGACTCCTCCTTTTCCACTGCTACTGCCTCTTCCGCTGCGCCCCCCAAGCTCCCCAGAACCTATTCGACGTGCCAGGTGAGACGTTGCCATGCTGTGCTGCGGCTGTTGTCCCTGGAAGTCAAGAGCCACACCAGTCCTGCACTGCTTTCAGCTCTGCGGTCACAGGCCGATCAGTGGCTAACTGCTCAATTTGACAGTTTTTTAAAGTGGTGTGTGACAACGTGCCAATCTGCTGAGCGCGCTGAAACAGGGCAAAATGACACACATGCCGTGCATGGCACACGTCCTGAAATTAGTCGTGCAGCGATTCTTTGCAAAATACCCCGGGGTCCAGGACGTCTTGCGGCAGGCCAGGAAAATCTCTGCCCATTTTAGAAGATCTTACACGGCCATGGCTTGCCTTGCTGAGGTTCAGTGGCGACACCACTTGCCCGTCAGAAGTCTGATTTGTGACAGCCCGACATGCTGGAACTCCAACTTGTATATACTCGATAGGCTGCTCCTGCAGCACCGTGCCGTTAACAACTACCTGTACGAACTCTGCAGCAGGACAGGTTCTGGGGAGCTTGGTTTCTTTTCACCGTGCCAGTGGCTGCTCATGCGCGACGCATGCAGACTTCTGCAGCCATTTGATGAGATCACCAAACTGGTCAGTCGCAGCCAGGGCACCATCAGTGACATCATACCTTACGTCTTCTTTCTGGAGTGTGCATTGCATCGTGTCATTGATCAAGCCCTCGTGGAGCAGGAGCTGGAAGATGAAGAAGTCGCAATGCTGAATGAATTCCTAGGGGGGGACTACTCCATCTGAGACAAGTCAGCAGGAGTCTGAAGAGAAGTCAGAGGAGGATGGTGGCTGGGGGGAGGAGGATGAGGAGCAAGAAGAGCAGGCTTTGAGGGAGTCTTTAAACTTTTCGGGAATCCCAGGTGTTGTCCGAGGCTGGGGGGAGGAGACCAAGGACTACATTCTCCTGGGCGATGAGCAGGAGCCAGGGCGCTCCGCTACTTCCAATTTAGTGCAAATAGGGGCCTTCATGCTCCAGTGTTTGAAGAGGGACCCCTGTATAAAAAGCATAAAGGGCAAGGACCAGTACTGGGTGGCAACGTCCTTAGACCCCCGGTACAAACACAAAATGGCGGACATGTTACCAGCATCTCAAAGGGCTGGCAGAATGCAGCATTTACAGACCTTGCTGCGAGAGATGCTACATTCTTCTGTTGCAGGCGCTGGTAGAGGAATTTCCAACCTCAGGGAAACAGGTGCGGGTACCAATCCTTCCGCACCTGCAAGAAGAGAGCGGTTTAAAGATGTGTTGGTCACTTCGGATATGAGATCATTCTTGCAGCCAACCCATCGACAGCTGCCCTCTGGATCCATGTGGATGCTCTGAGAAGTGAGGAACCCCTGGACTACTGGGTATGCAGGCTTGACCAGTGGCCAAAACTGGCACAATTTGCCATGGAACTCTTGGCTTGCCCCTCGTCGAGTGTCCTGTCCGAAAGGACGTTCAGCGTGGCAGGGGTATCGTAACCGATAAGCGCACGACAGTGTGGACTACGTCACATTTCTAAAAATGAATGAGGCATGGATCTCGTAGGAATTCAACACCTGTGACGACCAAGTGTAATTGAATTTCCTCATGCCAGCCCACATATATCCGCTACCACGCAAAACAAAGAATGGTCCTTGTCTTATGTACATACAGCAGCATAAAAGGCTTTGGGGCCTGTACTGGCCTACAGTAAAATTTTTAGCCAGTGAATGCCTAATGTACCTCCAGCCACATAATCAGAAGTTCTTTTCTGTCAGGTGAATGTCTAATTTTTGGAGCCTGTACTGGCCGACAGTAAAATTTGTATCCAGTGACCGCCTAATGTACCTCTAGCCACATCATCACAAGTTCTTTTCTGTACGGTGAATGCCTAATTTTTGGGGCCTGTACTCCAGTGGCATACAGTAAAATTTTTAGCCAGTGACCGCCTACTGTACCTCCAGCCACATCATCACAAGTTCTTTTCTGTCAGGTGAATGCCTAATTTTTGGGGCCTGTACTCCCGTGGCCTAAAATAACATCTCTCTAGGCTCCAGCAGGGCACATTTTTGAGAGTTTCCCTTTAAGACACATAAAAATGTCCCCTGATTAAAATACATATTTTTTGTGGGAATTTTTGCCAATGATCCCTCTCTGGTATGTCACTGTCCATGTTGTGGGACTATTTGTGCACTTCTAGTAAGTATATGGTGGCTGCAAATATGACCTGAAGGTTTTTCAGGTTTGCTTGCTATTAAAGTCATTGGGACCTGCCACGAACGCACGGTTCGCGAACATTTGATTGCAAACGCGTGTTCGCGAAACCTCCCGGCCGATGTTCGTCCATCAGTAGCTGCCTCCTCTGCACTATGTCACCTTGTCACTCTGTGGTCTCCTGATGCTGCTGCCACCTCCACACTATGTCACCTTGCCACTCTGTGGTCTCCTGATGCTGCCGCCACCTCCACACTATGTCACCTTGACACTCTGTGGTCTCCTGATGCTGCTGCTACCTCTACACTATGTCACCTTGTCACTCTGTGGTCTCCTGATGCTGCTGCTACCTCCACACTATGTCACCTTGCTACTCTGTGGTCTCCTGATGCTGCTGCTTCCTCCACACTATGTCAACTTGCCACTCTGTGGTCTCCTGATGCTGCTGCTCCCTCAACACTGTCACCTTGCCACTCTGTGGCCTCTTCATGCTGCTGCTGCCACCTCCACACTATGTCATTGTGCCACTTTGTAGACTTCTCATGCTGTTACCACCCTCCCCACTTCATGACTGGGCCACTATTTTGCCTTTTTAGCCTGGTTGACATCATTTATTTGACCCTTCTTGTGCTCTGTCAGAAGGAAGGAAAATTGATACACACAACGGATCGTGTCTGTGTAGCAGCTGTAAGGCCTGTATGGTCCCATCAGAATTGGCTTATGATTTGGTAGCCAAAAGCAGAAGTGGATACAAAACACAGAAGACATGCAAATATTCCATTCACGTGTCATCGCTGTTTTGGATCCACTCCTGGTTTTTTGTGCATTAGCAATACTGATGGATTACTGACCAAATGCTGACCGAGTGAAGGCGGATGCTCAACAGACAGGATCAGTTTTTTTGGGGGGTTATTGTTCTGACGGATCAGAGGAAGGGCAAAATAATCAGCGACGTCAACACAAACTTACTGCTGACACCCTCTCCACTCTGTCAGGGGGACTCTACTTGTATAAGCGTTTAATAGAACAGGTTCTGTAGACATCTATGTGGAATCAGCTCAGAACGGTGTAAAAGAAGTGCGCTCTTTCATGCTATAGTAGAATTTTGGGCCTCTGCACGGTTCTTTATACCTTACGCTAACATCGACCTGTAAGGCTGAGTTTACACTTGAGATATTTGGTCAGTTTTGGCCCCGAAAGTGCCCAAAGAAGTGAAGTGTGCAGTGATTCTAAGAGCGACGCCTGTCATCTGCATGTCATACTGACTCACAGTATTGTTTCACTACCACAGCAGACTCACTATCAGTGGCGTACACACAATCCATGGGGCCCCGGTGCGAAACTGATCCATGGGCCCCTCCGGTCTCGGGAGGGGCATTTCCCCGGGCAGTAGGAGATTATGGGGCCCCTGTGTCCCCACCCGCCCTCAAACCACACCCACACACAGCCCCACCCATAAATCGCGCCCGTACCTCTTACATCCAGTGACGTCTCCTTCGATGTAGATGTTCTCTGTCCTCATCTTCTCCTTTCAGACCAGACCACCATTTTTACGCCATTTTTAATCTCTGCAGTTTGACAAAAAGAAAATCTTAGTTTACTACTTTTCCATCATCCTACCATCTTCTGGACAAAACATCCTACTACCCCAATACTGTGCCCTGTGGTCCCCAATAGTGCCCCCAATAATGTGCCAGTAACAAGTGCCTCTCCCCCCCCTCCATGTGCCAGTATCAAGTGCCAACCCCCCATGTGCCAGTATCAAGTGCCAAAACCCCTGTGTGCCAGTATCAAGTGCCAAACCCCCCATGTGCCAGTATCAAGTGCAAAACCCCCCTTCATTTGCCAGTATCAAGTGCCAACCCCCCTTCATTTGCCAGTATCAAGTGCCAAGCCCCCTTCATTTGCCAGTATGAAGTGCCAAGCCCACTTCATTTGCCAGTATGAAGTGCCAAACCCCCCTCATTTGCCAGTATGAAGTGCCAACCACCCCTCATTTGCCAGTATGAAGTGCCAAACTCCCCTCATTTGCCAGTATGAAGTGCCAACCCCCCCCCCCATTTGCCAGTAAGAGGTGCCAACCCCCCCTCATTTGCCAGTAAGAAGTGCCAAACCCCCCCTCATCTGCCAGTATGAAGTGCCAACCCCCTATTTGCCAGTAAGTGGCAAGTTGCCAACCCCCCCATTTGCTAGTAAGAAGTGCCAACCTCCCTATATGCCAGTAAGAAGTGCCAACCTCCCTATTTGCCAGTAAGAAGTGCCAACCACCTCCCCATCATTTGCCAGTATGAAGTGCCTCCTCATGTCCCAGTAAAGTCCGGCATTAAAAAAATAAAATAAACCCTTATACTTTCCTCCTTATCAGCGATGCGATGCAGGCCTCTTCCTATGAATGTAATTTTATAATACTGTTGAGGGGGCCCTCTCAGTCCTCTTCCAGTATAGCTATGCCCTTGACCATGCCCCCTTTAATACATGACAATAATATCCGATTAGCAATAGATATGGCAGATTGATTGCATACTACAGTACTGGTTCATGAATTACAATTACTTTTTCCATTTTAGACTCAAATAATAGTGGTCCGTTCAACATATTTAAAGGAGTTGTGTCACTAAACATACCCTACAGTTTTCAAACCAGCACATGTATCTGAATACTTTTGTAATTGCATATAATTAAAAATTTAGAATAGCTAGTGAGCTATTCAATAAAATGTATCTGTATAGCGCCACCTGCTGTTTGTTCTTTACTTATTTTTTGTCCGTCTCACTTTGCTGATCACAAATGCTCAGTTTAAATTGTCACCATCCATATGTTATGTTAGAAGCTGTGGCAGTTACACAGAGAGAGCTGCAGCAAAAAAAACCCCCCCCCCCCCCCCCTCGGGCTGCAAGGCTGAAGATAATGTACAGCACATGATCCTGGAAGTGGCCACCGCATGGGATTGTTTCACAACCTGGATAACCCCATCGACAGACTTAGTATAAGCCTTCAACATATAATCGGTATGGGGTCAGCCCCTGGGAAGGCTGCGATCCGCAGAATGAAAAGTCAGCAGCTCATGCAGGACATCCATACACATGCCTCTGCCTAGGACTGTAGCTCAGTCCCGTTTTCTTTGTTCTACATTTGGCCCAAATGAACCTTATATTTATTAGACAATTGACTGCTCATTCAGTAACCCTGTATGAATAAGATATATTGGGCTTAATCTATCAAAACAGAAAAACTGGCTTACTGCCATAATAACCAAGTACAGTGCAGCTTACATTTTTATAGACAAATTTACCAGTAATGGCCTCTATACAGATCCCGGGGGACTCCACTCATAGTATGCTTACACAATCTTTGCCAACTTTTATATCCAGTTACAATATAACATGGCTTACAAAGTACATATGTCACACCCAATACCTTCTCCCTTTCTAGATTTCTACTCAATACTTTTAAAAAAGATCTCTCATAAACCAGTTACTAGTTTATAGCTGTAAACAACATCCATCAATTCTTTTTATATATGGATGGACATTTTTTGACACTCCGTTAGTCGTGTAGACATTCCTTATAGGGGTTGTCCCACAAAAAATATTCTATAGTTTTCAAACCAGCTCCTGGATCTGAATACTTTTGTAATTGCATGTAATTAACAATTTAGTATAGCCAGTGAGTTATTCAATAAAATGTATCTGTATAGTGCCACCTGCTGTTTATTTTCCTATTGCTTTGTCCTGGTCACTGAGAAGGCCGCACATGCTCAGTTTTATCCAACTGCCTCCTGGGCTGTGATAGGGAGAGCTGAGACACGCCCCCTTAGCTGTAGCAGAAAAGACACTCCCCTTGAGCTGTCTGCTTGATATAAATCCAGCAGAGCAATGAATGGAGAAATTTCTGGATCCATGTGAGGTACAGGGCTGGTTCTAGCTTTGTTTGAAAGAGGTTGTCATGTCCTATATGTTTTCTGATTTGAATTTTTTACACTAGGCATAGGATAACCCCTTTAAATAAGACTTGTCTGTTTTTGTAATTACTTGCATTCTCCATACAGTTATAGGGCATCTTTTCTTAAAATGCTATGTGTTGTTCCTCTAGTCTTAGAAATCTGTGGATAAATTGATAACTAGGTGTTACCAGTTGGGGGTGTATTCTCACACAGTCTATCACTGTCCAATCATGGCAATTTGAGAAGCAGAATGGTAACGCCCACATGTCAATTAATACATTTCTAGGAAGGCAAGTAGTATTTACAGGTACCTGCACACAGGGTGGATTCTTCCTGCTCAAATCTGGCTGCTGATTTCTTCACAAACCCACTAGAACATTTTCAGGTGGAACATATGGAATTCACTGCAGATTTCCCTTTTCTACATTGAAAGAAGCGAAATCTGCAGTGAAAATCCACATGTAGATGAGAGTTGCTCATGTCTTATCAAATTTGCTGGCGCTGTATTATGCTGTTGATGGTCTATCGGTAAATCTGTGTAGAAAATCTGTGGACAATATGCTACTTGTACAGCGGGTCTTTATCAAACTGGCATAAAGGAAACCTGGCTTAGTTGCCCATAGCAACCAATCAGATTCCACCTTTCATTTTTCACAGCTCCTCTGGAAAATAAAAGGTGGAATCTGATTGGTTGCTATGGGCAACTAAGCCAGTTCTACTTTACACCAGTTTGATAAGTTTCCTCTATGTTTTCCAGATGAGCTATACATGGTTGGCAAGGATATTGCCCAGGGTGAACATCAAATTGTAGGCATAAATTCATTGTTCATTGTTTAGGTTACCTCAACAGGCCAGTCACCAATTTTTCAGTGTCGTGTACAAGTCACTTCACATGATGGATGACTATGACGCAGAAGTCAGAAGGAAAGATCATTAAAGGGATTCTGTCATCAGATTTTACCTCTATAACCTAAAGATATCCTCATGTCCGCACTAATAAGAAGAATCCTAAGCTGGCCTTATTAAACCTCACTGTGGCTCTATTTGTCCAAAAAACAGGTTTTTATAACCTGCCAATCACTTACTTAAGGTGCCCAAGGGGAGGTCCGTTAATACAGGGTGCCCGGCCGCACCCCTCGCCGTCCGGTGCCCAGCGCCGCCTTCCGTCTTCATCGCCGCCTTCCCTGTCTTCAGTGCTGCCTTCTACAGCTCAGTGCCGCCTCTGCAATCCTCCCGTCCCTCTGCCAGATCCCGCGCCTGCGCACTAGGCTCGGCCTGATGCGCCCGTGCGGACTCCTGGCAGCGGCTTCATTGAGTGAAGTGCGCATGCGCCGGCCTGATGCGCACTTTGCTCAACCCTAATATGACCTGCAGATTGGCTGAGCTTAGTGCGCAGGCGCGGGATCTGGCAGAGGGACGGGAGGATTGCAGAGGCGGCGCTGAGCTGTAGAAGGCGGCGCTGAAGACAGGGAAGGCGGCGATGAAGACGGAAGGCGGCGCTGGGCACCGGACGGCGAGGGGTGCGGCCGGGCACCCTGTATTAACGGACCTCCCCTTGGGCACCTTAAGTAAGTGATTGGCAGATTATAAAAACCTGTTTTTTGGACAAATAGAGTCACAGTGAGGTTTAATAAGGCCAGCTTAGGATTCTTCTTATTAGTCCGGACATGAGGATATCTTTAGGTTATAGGGGTAAAATCTGATGACAGAATCCCTTTAAGGATCATGGTGATTAGTCACCTAATTAAACCACCTAATTAATTAGTCACCTAATTCACATAATTAAAAGGGTTTTGGGATAATTTAATACTGATGACATAACCTCTTGATAGGTCATCAGTATCTGATTGGTGAGGGTCCAACACCCGGGACCCCTGCCGATCAACTGTTTGAGAATGCACCAGCTCTACTGTGAGCGCTGCAGCCTTTTCTCAGCTTACCAAGCACAGTGCCATACATAGTATAGCTGCTGTGCTTAGTATTGCGCTCAGACTCATTCACTTTAATGGGGCTAAGATGCTCTTAGGGAAAGCTTAGAGAAGGCCGCTATTCTATTGCGAGCTCCGCTGCCTTCTCGCACAGCTGATTGGCGGGCGTCCTGGGTATTTGACCCCCCCACCAATCAAATACAGAGAGTAGGTCTTCAGTATTAAAATCTCAGAAAATCCCTTCAACATTTCATGTATTACCAATATCAACAGAAGAAAATACAGGTGATTGATAGGTTGCCGGGTTTTGAAACCCTATCCATCTGATATTGATGACCTATCCTGAGGATAGGTCATCAATATCTTTGCACTGCACAACCCTTTTAGCATACAGTCTACTTTATTGAAAGCATGGTCATCACACATGGAGGTAAAGGCCTATGGCTGTTTTGCGTGTACTCATACTTGGTCAAGGACTCCATTTTATGAATTATAATTAATCATCTCAAACAAGGTTGATAGCAGAGGGAAATGTATATACACTGGGGCACATGCACTAATCTTGTTTAATATGTAGACAAATAAACCAGGGGTGGACTGGCCATAGACCCTACATGTTAATTTCCAGGTGGGCCAATTCCCAGGGGGCCACCCAATCCCTCCTCATGACCGCCTGGGAGCATCAGGTACTGGCCAACAGCTGCAGAACTTAACTGTATGACCTTCCTCAGGATGGTGATACAGTATTTTGTTCTGCTGGGGCTGTATTTTATGTTGCACATCATATTGCAGGCCAGGCTACTTCTGTTCCCAGTCCGTCTCTGAGTGTAACCTTAGACAGTCTAAAGTTGTGCAATATTAATCAAAGTGGCTTTTGATGGATGACAAATTTGGTACATAGCTATATACTGTACTTTTGTCTAGCTTCAACCATTTACTGCAGCAGAATTTGTAGAAAATGTTTGGCACAATTGTGATGCAATTGTCACACCCTGGGCCACTCCTCTTTTCCCGATAAGCCATGCCCGACCCCCTTGAGTTAGATGCAGTGGATTTTTCTTTTTGTTGCATTTGGTTCATAAGCATGTCTAAAGTTAGATGCACCCAAAATTTACACATTGCACAACATTTTGGTTTACTCTAAAACAAGGTCTAGAACCAGTCACATTATTGAATATGGGCCATTGTCTTTAAGGTAGATTGGAATATATGTCAATGGGGCATGTTAAACATCCAGATGTGTAAATCAAATATGGAATTCTTGATGGCACAGGGGCAGAATTGACAAGCATACAAGCAACGGGTTTAGAAAAAAATGTCTGCTCTCATCAAAAAAAGTAAACCACGAGTTATGTTTGCAGCTGAGCTCCATTGATGTGAATAAGGCCATGCTTTTGTAATTCTGTATAACCCCTTTAATCAATGTTCAAATATTGATTAGATATTGATGGCCTCTCCTCCTCCTGTATGTCATCAATATTGATTCAATGATCATGATTGATTGGTGGTGATCTGGGAGCTCACACCCCCACTGATCAGCTGTTTGGGGCAGGCGCCAGAAACTATTCAGTGAATGGAGCTGGAAACAGAAGGTTTCGTCCACCGCTTAATGGGTGTGCTGGGGTACTGCAGCTTAGCTCCCATTCAAGTGAAGCATGCCAGTGCCGGAAACTGTACAGTGGATGGAGCCTTCCATTCTTTGTATAGTTTCTGGCACCAGCAGCTGCCTGAAACAGCTGGTTGGTGGATGTGCTGGGTGTTGGACCTCCACCAATCTGATATTGATGACCTATCATGAGGATAGGCCATTAATATCTAAGTATTGGAAAACTCTTTTGAGAAGACTTAAACATACAACTTGTAGTCTGACTGCATAACTTGACCAATTAATATACTACACTATACAGGCTGAAACTGATTTGTGTATTCAGTTTTTACATGTCACATCTAATTAAACTCTGAAATACATTCCACATCTACTGACAGAGAACCGCGCATGAAATCATGAGCACACGAAGGCCATGGTCTTTATATGTGTACAGGTACATGTTATCCTGCACAATGTCTGAGTCACTGTTTGAACTGATTTCCCTCAAATAGTAATTGTGATTAGAATACATTTAACCTGACACGTGGACTGGAATGTGCACATTCCTAGCATTCATCATAGTTAGTTGCAGATGTAGCCTCAATCACCTTTACTGGAACGGCGTGAAAGCGAAAAGGCAGCTGCTTCCCCTGCCGCCCACTTCTGCTGACTTCCATGTCCCTGAAGAGATCCTCCAGAGCAGAGGGAAAAGGGATAGGCTGCCATTTTAGGTGCTATGCTAATATATTTCACATGTGTCCAGTCCACTATAGAAAACTAAGACAAACATTACCCGGTCACATGCTGGGTGTTTTCATAAGGAAACAGAAAAACACTTAAGATTTCTGTCCCAGACTCAAAACTTTACTTTGCTCTTGCAATAAACTCTTTTTGATATATAAACAATGATCAAGCTCATAAAATTAGAATTATTTTGGAGACTATGTTTACACTCTTCTACATCTCTGACTGTCTTGTAAAGTAGTGAGAGACCACATGTAGTTCCTATGAGATTGACATTTAACATTTGGGACCAGCTTCTTTTTTTGGTCCTGTTCCCGGGTGCTTTGATCCTAACAAAACTAACAATGTATACAGTTTTTGCCATTCAGTCTGTCATGAGATTAAAAGTGACGAGAAGAGTAAGAATTGCAAATACTGCATGTTGTGTGCCATAATTTGTGATTTATTTTTTTTGCACCACTTTTCTGGTGTAAAAAATTGATAAATCTGTGTTTTTCAGTAAAATAAGATGTTTTTCATGCTGTTTTAGTGTTTTTTACTGCCAAATGTTACTGTAAAGTATATGTTGAAGTAGAAAATGTGCAATTTGTTTTGGCCTGTGGAGTTTTGGTGGCAATTTTTTGATCTAGGTAATGTATTATTCCCCATAAGCTTCTCATGAAGACTTGGCAGGAGAAACACATGTACAATATTACACTACATACTAAAACAGCACCAAAACACCTTAAAAACTCATGTTACATGCCGTTAAGAAACTTACATGAACAGAAAATATTGCAAATAAATTACAAAATAGCAAAAAAGCAAAGTTTGACATTTACAGAAATCTTGTAGTGATGGGGGAGAGGTTGTCTACATGACAGGGGTAGATATTTCATATCTTATGATATTCTTGTTTTTATAGATACAAACATAGGCCAGTGTGCCAAAGGTTTTATGTGCACAAGGCTTCCTAACAGACCCAGATACATAAAACATTCTGACTATAAGGCTATAAGGTAGACAGCCTCTGCAACTCATCATTTCACACTTTACATATGTATTGGATAATTATACTCTGAATTACATTTTTCAGACTTTATAGATGATAAATAATCAAAACCATTACTCATAGGAAATTGTATGTAGAATTCCAGCTAGTTTATACCATTATTTTGTTGTTATTATCTTGGTATTATCTTGTTGAACAACTCATTATAGTGGTGGATAGAGATATTTTGCTAAATGTGTTAAATGAACCCCTATTTGACTTGTCTGTTTATCTGGGTAGTGAGTAAAATAAGTTTAACGCATTCCTTTTCCACTAGGTGAAGAATCTAATATCCAGTGTGTATATATGTATATATACACTCACCTAAAGAATTATTAGGAACACCATACTAATGCGGTGTTGGACCCCCTTTTGCCTTCAGAACTGCCTTAATTCTACTTTGCATTGATTCAACAAGGTGCTCATAGCATTCTTTAGAAATGTTGGCCCATATTGATAGGATAGCATCTTGAGGTTGATGGAGATTTGAGGGATGCACATACAGGGCACGAAGCTCCCGTTCCACCACATCCCAAAGATGCTCTATTGGGTTGAGATCTGGTGACTGTGGGGGCCATTTTAGTACAGTGAACTCATTGTCATGTTCAAGAAACCAATTTGAAATGATTCGAGGTTTGTGACATGGTGCATTATCCTGCTGGAAGTTGCCATCAGAGGATGGATACATGTTCTCATTCTGTTTACGCCAAATTCGGACTCTACCATTTGAATGTCTCAACAGAAATCCAGACTCATCAGACCAGGCAACATTTTTCCAGTCTTCAACATTCCAATTTTGGTGAGCTCGTGCAAATTGTAGCCTCTTTTTCCTATTTGTAATGGAGATGAGTGGTACCCGGTGGGGTCTTCTGCTGTTGTAGCCCATCCGCCTCAAGGTTGTGCGTGTTGTGGCTTCGTTAATGCTTTGCTGCATACCTCGGTTGTAACGAGTGGTTATGTCAGTCAACGTTGCTCTTCTATCAGCTTGAATCAGTCGGCCCATTCTCCTCTGACCTCTAGCATTTTAGCCCACAGGACTGCCGCATACTGGATGTTTTTCCCTTTTCACACCATTCTTTGTAAACCCTAGAAATGGTTGTGCGTGAAAATCCCAGTAACTGAGCAGATTGTGAAATACTCAGACCGGCCCGTCTGGCACCAACAACCATGCCACGCTCAAAATTGTTTAAATCACCTTTCTTTCCTATTCTGACATTCAGTTTGGAGTTCGGGAGATTGTCTTGACCAGGACCACCCCCCTAAATGCATTGAAGCAACTGCCATGTGATTGGTTGACTAGATAATTGCATTAATGAGAAATAGAACAGGTGTTCCTAATAATTCTTTAGGTGAGTGTATGTATATATATATATATATATATATATATATATATACCAACAATCTGTCCAAATATGCCAAAATGCTGTCTACGAAAACCTTTTGATTTACTCTAAGTTGGTCTAATAGGTGGCACTACCATGACCCAGAATCATGGATTTCAGCTGGCCCACACTCTAGTTTAAAACCAGGAAATGTCAAGCGATGTCACGTACAACACTTTGTGCATTTTTTTGGGACTTTTGGTGAATGTTTGTGACTTTTGATGAGCTTCACTGGTTTCAAGAGAGGAGTGAAAAGTTAGTCGGTATTACAGATTAGAACAGTTTTATGTCTCATTTATGATATGCGACTTTTTAAAAAGTTGCATCTCCATACCGGCAATCCCCTGGCACACTTTTACTGACACAGGTGAAACCACATCATACCTGCACCAAATTTAATAAAACCGAGCTCCATCCATAAATTTGGCAAAGCAACTCCAGTCTGAAAAATAGCTTTAAAGGAGTTGTCTGCTTTTTTATATTGATGACCCATCCCCCAAATAAATGCTTATGCTTAAAAAAATAACTATTTGATGCTTCAAACTTTGCTTTTACTGAAGAATCCTCCATTTGCAAATGTTATATCTGTGCAGACAAGAGATAAACAAATTGATTATATCAATTCAGAATTCATCTCAAACATTTCAAAAGAATATGCTACTCAACAAGTAATACTTCCTCTGTTAAACAGACATGCAAATCAGATTCTCCAACTAAATGGGAAGGATAACAAAACTAGCTCAGTCAGTCAGTCAGTCAGTCAGTCAGTCAGTCAGTCAGTCAGTCAGTCAGTCAGTCAGTCAGTCAGTCAGTCAGTCAGTCAGTCAGTCAGTCAGTCAGTCAGTCAGTCAGTCAGTCAGTCAGTCACCCTAGCAGAGACCACTAACTTAGCTAGATGAGTGGTCTTTGTCAGTGTCTGGGTGGTACTCTTTCTCATTATGGAGAACACCTAGTGTGAGATGTATTGAAGGCCAGAAAATACTCCTCTGGGTTTCTAGGAAAAATAGATAAATTAGCATATCTCACAACTAGTAACATCAGATAAATTTTGCTTTCTTTTTCTTTAGGAAGAAAAACGAAATTGCATATCTGGTAAAGAGATTCCTTCCAAAAGAAAAATAAAGCTAAGCCTCTCTGATGCCACCAGATATAAGACATGCAAATGTGCATATATTGTTTCCAGAAATCCAGAGCAGTGTTGCCTGGCCTACAAAACTTCTCATGCATACTAGACACTCTCATTAATGAGAAAGAGTAACCCCCCCAGACCCTCACAAAGACCTCTCAGCTAGCTAACCCTATTTTCTCAGCTCTGCAAGTGTGTGAATACATGAATGTGACAAGCAATGATTTCACAGTGAGAATTACATCACTATGTTATGAATAAGCAAATGTTTTCAAATTCATTTTGAAAGAGTATGCCCCAGAATCTGGCAGAGGCCTCTCAGCTAACCAAGCTACTCTTTCTGGTCTGCTGTGATAAAGGAGAATCACCTAGAGAGAGCTATTTGCAAATGGGATGCTTTAAGGGCTGGTTTAAAGCATCCCATTTGCAAATAGCTCTCTCTAGGTGATTCTCCTTTATCACAGCAGACCAGAAAGAGTAGCTTGGTTAGCTGAGAGGCCTCTGCCAGATTCTGGGGCATACTCTTTCTTCTTATGGAGAATGCCTAGGATACGTGAGGAGTATTGTAGAGTAGCCAGGCAACACTCTTTTTTTTCCTCTCTCCACTTGTTGAGTTAATCAGAAGAACCAACTAAATGCACTGCACCATGATTAACAGATATTTTCATTTGTTCTGTATCTTGCAAATGTTCTTCTTTATGATCCAATTTGAGATTTTTTTGTCCGTAAGAGATATCTCCAGTCATATTTGTTCCAATGTCTGTGTTCTTATGGCCATTTTATTGTTTTTCTTTTATTGGTGTAAGATATGTTTTTTTGAAATTCTGCCTAGGAAGTAAAAACCCCCAAGTCACTTCTTCACTGTTATGTAGTACTATTTAACCAATGTTTTAACCACTGAATTCTTAAAGCAAAGGGTTTATGTTATTTCACCTGTATATATTACTTCAACCATTTTTTTTTTTATAAACATTATTTTATTACTAATACCTTCTATTACTACAAGTCTTCTATGATCATCTGATTGATTTTTTTAAAAAAGTACTCAGCCCTTCTCATAGATGGACTAGCCGGGAGCACGGCAGTTGGGCTGAAGTTTCTTAGACCACAAAGCACAGTGTGCACAGATTAGTCTGAGAAGCTGGTGGCCACTCTACAGAAATTAAGAGGGAACTTGGAAGTGAAGGAACTGCACCAAAAAGATTAAGGTCCCTTTCACACAAGTGAGTTTTCCGCATGGGTGCAATGTGTGAAGTGAACGCATAGCACCTGCACTGAATCCTGACCCATTCATTTCAATGGGTCTGTGTACATAAGCATTTATTTTTCACGCATCAGTTCTGCGTTGCGTAAAAAACGCAGCATGTTCTATATTCTGCGTTTTTTTTCATGCAGCCCTGGCTCCATAGAAGTGAATGGGGCTTCAGTGAGAATGCAATGCATTTTTCACTGATGGTTGCTAGGCGATGTTGTTTGTAAACCTTCAATTTTTTTTCACGCGCGTGAAAAATGCATCAAAATGGATTGCACCCACGTGGAAGAAACTGAACAACTGAACACAATCGCAGACAAAACTGACTGAACTTGCTTGCAAAATGGTACGAGTTTCACTGAACGCATCCTGAACCAATCCGTATCATTTGTGTGAAAAAGGCAGAAAGGGTTTGCACCAGGATTAAACATTAACCCCTATCCACATGGATTTACTTCCACTCGATTCATTTTTTGGAATTGGGAACCTGTTCTAGAAATCAGTGTGTGTTCCAACAGTCTAACCCCCACTAATCAGATATTTTAACTATGCTTTATGAATTGATTGTGAAATTTGTGTTGTGAAAGAGATGGTCACTTTAACTCCATATATCCTATTCTGCGCATTTTGGTTTCCACTTCAGATCCCAAGAATGGGGACAGCAGAAGAGTATTTCTCCTAAATTCTTTAGCCATAAATGCTGGAAGGGTATCTTTATTGCTTGATATAACTGTGCAGATTATTTTGATTTATTATAATTAAATCACATGAAAAACTTCAGAAAATATTTATCTTTCTATATGACAAAAATATGCAAGCATGTAAGCAAAATTTCTAACCTTCTTTTCAGAAAATGAGGTGTTTACAACACATTTTGTTTTCAAATTTTGCTGTTATAAATTTATAATGAAATGTTTAGTTAAATATATGTTTAATATAAAAATATATAATTTCCTAAATCAAGGTTAAACAGCAACCAATAGTCTGTTGTAGGCATGCATGGTCTTGGAGTAACGGATTAAGTAAAAAGTAGGTTTACATTTTCACCCAACATTTAGCAAAATTGTAAGAAAAAAGTAATATTTACAAATAGCTATGTTCCTTCGATCCAACCTAGTGGTTCTAAACTCAGAAACATCATAAGAAATTTTTTATTTTGCAACAAGTTGTAAAGCAGTTTAGAATAACTGAGGATATTTTTGCATCTCTTCTCTTATATTTAGTGTTTAAAATCGATTCAAGTACAAAAAGTAATAAAAAAATATATAACTAGTCTTAATTTCATCTAGTAAAATACACAATATAAATAATGTTTAAACTAGGTACTGAAAAGTACAACATGTATGCTACATGATTTCTGCCAGAGTTTAGGTAAGGGGGTCAGATACACAGGAGGTATTACCATTTGTGAATGTTTAAAGTAATAGGAGAATTTCCAAGTTTCTAGTATAACTTCATAGAAGATCTTGACAAACTGTGGTTGATTTTATCATTGACCATCTGTTGGAAAAGACTGAAGCAAAGTTGAAGAACAAAATAGCAAATCATTGGGTCTGCGGACCCAATATAATGAATTTGACTAGAAATACCAGAAACAATGAATTAGGCTTGCCCCCTTAAAGAGCATCTGTTACCAAATTTATGAGCATTAGACCTCTTTCACAAGTATGATAAGGATTGTGTCAGGATGGGTTCCGTGAAACTGGCACCATTTCACAAGCAAGTTAAGTCAGTTTTGTCTGCCATTGCGTTCAGTGTTTCAGTTTTTTTCCACACAGGTTTGATTCGTTTTTCATGCGCGTGAAACAAAAAGGAAGACTTACAAACAACATCTCCTGGAAACCATCAATGAAAAACGCATTGCATCTGCACTTCATCCGGACTGCATCCAGATGCAATGCGTTTTTCACTGAAGCCCTATTCACGTCTATGGGTCCAGGCATGCGTGAAAAACACAGAACATGCTTCAATTCTCACGTAACGAAGAAATAATTAGTGAAAAACAATGCTCATGTGCACAGACCCTTTGAAATGAATGGGTCAGGATTCAGTGCAGGTGCTATGCATTTACTTCACGCATTGCGCCCGCACAGAAAACTCACTCATGTTTAAGGGGCCTTAATCAACTGACATGCGAGATGTGCACGAATGTAATACTGTTGGTCCTATCTCCTTAGGTGTCTGCAATCTGCTGAAAATCTCTGTTTTTATAATATGTAAATGAGTCCCTTGGTGCCACGAGGGTGGTACCGTTGCATCTCGTTGCACCCAGAGGCTCCGCTCTCTATGTCCAATCATATGTATGCACTGCTAAAACAGGCCAGCCAGTAAAAACATATTCACGCCTGGCCCTTCGGCGCATGCATTGTACAGGGATGGAGTACACAGAGGTTACTTATTATAAAACAGAGATTTTCTACAGATTTCGACCACCTAAGGAGATGGGACCAACAGCATTACATTCAGCTGACATGCACACATCTCACGTGTCAGTTGGATTAATGTTAAAAAAGGTGGTGACAAAGGCTTTTTAAGTGTTTTCTAACTTTTATTTTTATAATTGTATGAGCTATATGTCTCTGTTGGATATCTAGCTGATGCATAGCAGTTGTGCTCTCCTATGTCAGTGATAGTCTTGAAGTTGACCGGGCTCACATATGTGTTGTTTAAATCATGGGGGAAACAATCAGTGCAAAAATGATAAGTAGATCCACCTTGAGATGAAAAAACCCAGTAAGGGCTCATTCAGACGGCCGTATGCTATCCGCAAAAATGCGGATCCATTTTTTTGCGGATTAGATGCTGACCCATTCACTTCTATGGGGCCCTTTTCTATTCTACAGTTCCGCAAAACATATGAAACATGTCCTATACTTGTCCGTGAAAATCTGGACATGGCCCCATTGAAGTCTATGGGTCCACAAAATAACTGAATGCTATCCGTTTTTTGCGGATCCGTTTAAAACGGATAGCATTCAGTATTTTTGCGGACAGCATACGGCCGTCTGAATGAGCCCTAAAGGTTGCAGTTTTACCTTTTTTTAAACAAGATTTAAAGGATGACTTGAGTAACTTGAAGTATGCTACCGTTATATATATATATATATATATATATATATATATATATATATATATATTCTGCACACAGTGCTCAGATCCTTATGCACAGTACCCAGGTGAAGCTTCCTCTCTGAAAACTCAACCATTCTGTAGATCCCTTTCTTCCTTTTTCAAGTTTTTACCAGTGTCTGCTATGTTGTGGAAGCACTGGAAAAAGGTTCAGTGTTTCTGGCTTGGGCAACAGTCATATATATATATATATAGTGGGGACTCGTTCTGGTAGACAGGATTAGCGGACGCAGTATAGAGGCAACAACAAGTTCTTGGGATAAAACAGTTTAGTGTTTTATTCACACTTTAGGCAAGTGACAAAACAAGCAGTCATAATCAAACGAAAAGCAACCTTGCGGTGTTGGTGGCAATTCATACCATGCGGCAATTCTGCCTCAAAGAGTCCTTGCTGATAGCAGCACCAACCTGTTTTCACATCAAACAGGTAGCAAGCCTTCATCCAGACACAAGGCTCCTAGATCCCAACACAGAGAGCTGGCTTCTGAGTCCAGCTGCATATTTAAGGACAGCCAGGTGCTGTAAAAACCCGGATCGGCATTTAAATCCAGTCCGGTATTTGACCTCACCTGGCTGTAAATCAGCCCAGCAGCACATGCTGGGAGGAAAATACCTGTTTTCCCAGATGAAACCTCTCACTGTATAACACCCCCCCCCTCTTTGTGAAACCCTGAGCGATTGAACACACACCAGACAGTGTACCCGGGACAGGGCATCCGTGTTTCACTGTAACCGGTCTGCCCTGTGTTCCACCGAAAACAAAAAAAGTTTTGTAGGGAGAGAAACCATCAGGTGACCCGGGCATTTCTGTCCTTGGCCTGGCTCATCCACTTGAGTGGGGAGTGGTCAGTCACCAGGCGGAATTTTCTCCCCAATAAATAATAGTCAAGAGATTCTAGTGCCCACTTGATAGCCAGGCACTCTCTCTCCACTATACTATACCAGGTCTTGACTTCTTGAGACAGTACAGCACCGAGGCCTACTTCGGAGGCATCGGTCTGTACTATAAACTCCCTTTTGAAGTCGGGCGTCACCAAAACCGGGGACCCGCACAGGGCCGACTTCAAAGCGGAGAAAGCCTCTTACGCCCGATCATCACTGACTTGTGTCCCTTCAAGAGATCATGTAATAGCCCACCATTCCCAGGAATGACTTTATTTGCCTAGTGGTGACAGGTCGGGGCCAATTCAGTATCGCCTCTATTTCGTTCACTTGGGGCTTGATGACCCCGCACCCAATGACATACCCCAGGTACTTAGTCTCTTCTAACCCTATTGCACTTTTTTTTTTGGTTAGCGGTTAGGCCAGCTTTCCGAAGGGAGTCCACTACAGCCTGTACTTTGGGTTGGTGACTTTCCCAGTCGGTACTGTGGATTACAATATCGTCCAGGTAAGCCGAGGCGTACCGACGATGTGGACGAAGCACAATGTCCATTAGTCACTCAAAAGTGGTAGGAGCGCCATGCAGACCAAACGGTAAGACCTTATATTGATACAGCCCCTCAGGCGTGATAAAGGCAGTTTTCTCTTTGGCAGCCTCCATTAAGGGTACCTGATAGCAGTGATGGCCAGTTCGCCGTGTTCGCCCGCAAAAACATGCGAGCTGCCATCTTAACTCACAAGTCCGACGATACACAGGTAAGTCCTTAACTGTGCGCGAGCCGGTCTGAAATGAAATGCGGTCACCGGGAGCAGGCAGTTCCGAGAACAACCGCCGGGGGCCTTCATCGGGCTGTTCTCGGAACTGCCTGCACCCGGAGACCGCATTTCATTTCAGACCGGCTCGCGCACAGGCACAGGTAAGGACTTACCTGTGCATGGTCGGACTTGTGAGTTAAGATGACAGCTCGCATGTGTTCGCGGGCGAACACGGCGAACTGGCCATCACTGCCTGATAGTACCCTTTCATGAGGTCCAAAACAGAAAAATACCGGGCTTGTACTAACCTCTCGATGAGCTCATCCACCCGGGGCATGGGATACGCATCGAATTTGGAAACCTCGTTAAGTTTTCGAAAGTCATTACAAAACGGCAACGTCCTGTCCAACTAAGGTATCAATACTATAGGACTGGCCCACTCACTTTTTGGCTCCTCAATGACGTCTAGCTGCAACATTAGCTGCACCTCCTCTGATATGGCTTGTTGCCGAGCCTCGGTTATCCGATATGGTTTTAATCTGACTTTTGCCTGAGGCTCAGTGACAATGTCATGCTGAATTATGGAAGTGCGTCCAGGGAGGTCCGAGAACACATCTGTGTTCCGACTAATGAACTCCCTGGCCTTTTGAGTTTGTTTAGAGGAGAGGCTGTCGGCAATTTTTACTGTTGCAGCCACCTCCTTGCATTAGCCAGAGCGGCCGGTACCTCTTCTCCTAGAAAACCCGGCTGAGGGCTGTCTTCTGTACAGGTTTCCCTATCTTTCCACGGTTTGAGTAAATTCACATGGTAAACCTGCTTTGGCTTTCGCCGCCCTGGCTGGTGTACCTTGTAGTTTACATCTCCAATTTTCTTGAGTACCTCGTGCCACCTAGCCAGGAACTTGCTGTCCATGGTCGGCACCAGAACCAAAACCCGATCCCCCGGACCCGAGCCTGCCGATTATAGACCCGACTCTGGTCTCGCTGAGCTGCCTTCATATACTCCCTAACAAAAGGCAACACTGTCTTTATCAGATCTTGCATCTGGGTAACGTACTCAATGACACTTTTATGTGGAGTGGGTTGTTGTTCCCACGCCTCTTTGGCCACGTCCAAGAAACCGCGAGGGTGTCTGCCATATAGCAGTTCGAAGGGCAAGAACCCAGTAAAGGCCTGGGGTACCTCTCGCACTGCGAACATGAGATAGGGCAGAAGGAGGTCCCAGGCCTTCCCATCTTTAAACACTACCTTTTTTAACATATTTTTTAATGTTTGGTTAAACTGTTCTACCAGACCGTCCATTTGCGGATGGTAAATGGACGACCGTAGTTGTTTTATGTGCAGCAACTTACAGAGTTCCATCCTCACCTTTGACATAAAAGGGGACTCTTGGTCGGTTAGAACCTCTTTAGGTAGACCTACTCGGGAAAACATTTCCATTAACTCCTTAGCTATGAGTTTGGCTGAGGTATGTCGCAGTGGCACTGCCTCTGGGTACCGAGTGGTGTAGTCTAGAATGACTAAGATGTGTTGATGCCCTCTGGCGGACTTCGGTACTCGGCCTATGAGGTCCATAGCTATTCGGTCAAACGGTACTTCGATAATAAGGAGAGGTACTAGGGGACTATGGAAATGTGGCTGGGGGCTAGTTATCTGGCAGGTCGGGCAAGACTTACAAAACTCTTCCATTTCTTTGAATATGCTGGGCCAGTAAAACCGCTGTAGAATACTATCCTGAGTTTTCTGCAGCCCCAGGTGACCCCCGAGAACGGGTTGGTTGGCTAGATCTAACACAAGCTTGTGATAAGCCTTGGGGACCACTAACTGTTCAATAGGCTCACCCCGTAGTTGGTTTACCCAATACAACATATCTTGATGAACCACAAAACAGGGAAACACTGACTCTGTCCAAGGTTATGGTTCACCATCTACTATTAACACATTTTACCATACGCAGGATAGGGTTGGGTTCCGACGTTGGGCAGTACCAAAATGATCCCCGGAGACATTGAGGTCTGCCAACTCAGGACCCAGCGGCAAGTCCTCCACGTCTCCCACCATCACACTTAGCGGGGTTGTCTCCCCCTCTTCCACCGAAGTGGCGGTCACCCCTACCGCTGGCCCTTCGGTCTCAGGTTCCCAGGGTCTCCCCCTCTCTTAACAGGCCACAGTGCCGGGAAGCCCAGGAAGTCTCTACCTATTATGAGTTCATAATGTAGATTTGTGGCGACAGCCATCTCGTGGGTCGATCTACCCGCCACCGTGGTTACAGACACCAGCGCTGTGGGGTAGTCTTTTAAGTCTCCTTGGATGCACATCACTCCGACTTTCTGGCCAGTATACTCAGTGGATCGCACCAGGGTAGCCCTTACTAGGGTCACCAGACTCCCTGAGTCCAGCAGAGCCCATGCCGGAGTGTCTCCCACTTCCACCTGGCACAAGTGATCTAGAGACTCTGGGTTACCTGTTTCACACTGACGGTAGCCATAGTTAGTGTCCATGGGCTCAACCCGATGGGGACAGTCAGCCATTACATGGCCAGGCTCCTGACACCGCCAGCAAACTATTGGAGCCAAGTCCGCCATGGGTACATCCCGGGCGGGTTTTATCAGCTCAAATCTCCGGGCCTGGGGTGGAGATTTCTGGGGTTTGCCGACCCCCTCCTGACAGAACCCTCTTTTAGATTCATGGTAGCTTCAAAGTGTTCCACCATGTTCACCATCTTAAGAACATTGCCAGGAGACACCTGACTGATCCAGTGCTGGAGAGGGTATGGCAAAGTCCTCCAGAACATATCGGCTAATAGTCTATCCAGCATAGCCAGGTGACTCAGCACATCAGGCTGTAGCCACTTTTGCAAGCGGTGGAGTAAGTCATAATACTGGGTCCTCGCAGGCTCAGCTGGCTTAAACCCCCACTGATGTACCTGCTGGGCCCGGAACAATACATTCACCCCCAGTGTTGCCAAAATCTCACCCTTTACTTTTTGGTAGTCGGCTGCTTGATCGTTCAGCAAGTCGAAATAAACCCGCTGGGAATCGGATGCCAGGAAAGGAGCGACGACCTCAGCCCACTGGTCACGGGGTAGCTTTTCACTTTCTCGTACATCATCAGGTAGGTTTTGATGGTGTCTGCGGGGGTCATCTTATTGCGCAATGAATGTAATGAGGACACAAAGGTCCTGGCGGAAGCGGGAGGGGTATGTTGAGTTCCTGTCTGGTTGGGGCATGTGTACAGTATGTTAGTTAGTTTGTAGGAGTACTGGCAAATTAACGGGCTACGTGATGCGCTTTTGGAGCAGCAAGAAGTATATACTGGCTATGGTCTCTCATATATCCAAATAGGGGGCTAATACTGCATTGGTACATTATTAGTATGAAATTACAAACTGAAAATAACAAAATAGGAAGAAGGTACTCGGGGGAATAATAATAAGGATGAAGGATAACATAAAGTGGATAGATGACATAACATTTTAAATAACTAAAAAAAATTAGGTACAACATTTTTTAGTAACAAAGCCAATAGAACCAGGGGTTAACAGAAAATATGGATCCTAAGGAGTCAAATTGTTGAAAAATAGCAATCATTGGAATCTTGTATTAGAAATTAGGTAGTGGACATAAATGGAATTAGTACAGTGAAATGACAAATTGTAGAGGGAGGATTAGTACTCCACAGATATATTACCTGTATGGGAGACACTTCTATTTGGTCTGTAGAAAATGAAAAAATGTTTAGTAATCTAATCCATGATCATGTGATACAGAAATCAAAATCCCTATTTAGACCCCAAGGTGAAAGAGTATTTAGCTCAAAGATCCAATATGCTTCACGTTGTTTTAATTGTGCTATTCGGTTGCCACCTCATCTTGCCAATGGGACATGTTCTAAAATCTGAAACTTAGGTTGACTAATTTGATTTTTCGCAGATATGAAATGATGTGGAATAGGTAGTTTTGTCTTTTAGCAACGTATGTTGTGTTTTGAGATGCAGTCGCATATACTCTAGGTGGTCTCGCCTACGTATGCGAGACCGCATGGGCAACGAATAAGGTAAACCACATATGAGTTAGAGCATGTGTAGAAAGCTTTGCTATGCTAGGTCTTTCCCGAGTGTGGATGAATTATATGATTGCCCTTGATGACATTTGTGCATTGCGCACAGGTGATACAAGGATAGGTACCGGTCTTGGCAGGTGTCAAAGTAGTTTGTTTCAAAGACGGTGTAAGTGGGCCAATATCGGCCTTGACAAGTCTATCTTTTTAGGTTCCTTGATCTCTTATAACACATCCTAACTGGATTTTGTAATTCATCTACTTCTGGGTATGACTGTTGTAGAACAGACCAATGTTTCTGTATAATAGAATGAATTTTGGGAACAAGTGGATGGTATGTGATGACTAATGGTAGTCGTGGACTGAATGTATTGGCTGAATAGGAAGTAGGGAATTTGGGGAGAAGGGACTGTTCTCTAGTTAAGAGGGATGTGGGATAACCTCTTGCTTGAAATTTTTTGGACATTTCTTTAATGCGTTGTTCGCATAATTCTGTGTCAGTCACTATTCGTCTTACAAGTTGAAATTGTGAGCGTGGTAGGGAGTCCTTTGTGTTGCGTGGGTGGCAACTAGAGTATAGAAGTAGAGTATTGAGATCTGTTGGCTTGCTATAGAAATCAGTAGTTAATGTACCTTGAGATGTCTTTATCACTACTGTGTCCAGAAAACTGATGTTGTGTAAGTCTGTAGGGGCAGTGAATTGAAGATCCTGATCCATGCTGTTATAGAAAAATTAGAATTCAAGAAATGAGGGGTGATCCCCTTTCCAAATGCAAAACACGTCATCAATGTATCTGTGCCAAAGATGGCTCCGGCTGCGACTCCATACTTACCGCTCCTGGATCCAGCGCGAACTCTTCCTGCGACTCGCGCTCTCCGTGCGGCGTGGAGGCAGGCAGACAAGAGCAGCGGAGCCCAGTGATTTCCAACAACTCCCAGCAAAATCTAGCGCCGGGATGTGAACCAGCGGACCAGTTTCGGGGAGACACCGCTGAACCGCGGCACCACCAGCGGTAAGCAATGCGCAGGCCTCACCTACTACTAGCCCGGCAAAGCAGAGGCCTAGGCTGCAAGACCTTTCCAATGCGGGAGAGTACAGGGATCCACACACCATGCAAAATGGTTCCCCCCACGCTAACAGAAATATTGCACAATTTCCCACTAATGAAAAAACCTGCGTCAGGCATTTTATTGAAAGAGATGCTGTTAGCATTTAATCAGTCTATGATGGCGCATTTAACCCAACTAATAGCACCAATTCAATCCTAAGTAACGGAGTTGGGGAACAGAGTACATCATGTAGAATTCAAGATGGGGAATTCACAACCTCCTACAACAATCTTATTGACTCCCATGACCTCCTAACTGATGAAGTAGCACAGCTTAAAGCAAAAGTGGCGGACCTAGAGGATCGGTCCTGACGGTACAACTTCTGGGGGTGCCAGAAAACATATCGCCAGCGGAACTCCGGAAGTATATTCAGGGGCTAATTAAAATGCTTTTGCCCTTGTGCAAGGAGCAAGATATCATCATAGACAGAGCACACAGGGTTGCAAGACCAAAACACCTGTCTAAGGATACCCCAAGAGATGTGTTGGCAAGGATCCACTTCTACCATATAAAAGAAGTGGTGCTGGCGTCTGCCTGGAAAATGGAGGTCCGCCCAGCTCCCTATCAGCCAGTCAAGCTATTTGCTGACCTCTCAGCGGCCACCTTACAACTACACTGCAACCTGGCTCCTATCATTTCAGCCCTGAGAGCAAATTATATCCCAGTTAAGATCCTAGTGCACAAGAATGGCTCCTTCATAGCGATACACTCTGTGGAGGAGGGGAAAGCAGCACTGGCTACTGGAATGTAGCAGTGGACAAATTACAGCTCTCCAAGAGTCCCCTGAGCCTCCTGACAGAGAATGAGTGGCATCTGGTGGAGAACAGACGCAAGAAGAAGACTCGTTGAAGGGATCCATAGTCCAAGATGATTGACACTACAGCACTACAGGAGTTGATGAGTAGTGATGAGCGGGAGGTGCTATATTCGATTTTGCGATATTTCGTGAATAATAGGCAAAGTAATATTCTCGCATTGCGAATCCAACTTAGAGCTGTCCATAGTCAACTTTCCTATAGGCTTGCTAGAATTAACGAATATAGAGAATATAGCGCTATATTCGTATTCGTCATATACGTTATTAACGAATATGACGAATATACGAATATAGCGCTATATTCTCTATATTTGTTAAATCAAGCAAGAAGCCAATAGGAAAGTTAGGGCTCTTTCACACTTGCGTTCTTTTCTTCCGGCATAGAGTTCCGTCGTCGGGGCTCTATGCCAAAAGAATCCTGATCAGTTTTATCCTAATGCATTCTGAATGGAGAGAAATCCGTTCAGGATGCATCAGGATGTCTTCAGTTCCAGAACGGAACGTTTTTTGGCCGGAGAAAATACCGCAGCATGCTGCGCTTTTTGCTCCGGTCAAAAATCCTGAACACTTGCCGCAAGGCCGGATCCGGAATTAATGCCCATTGAAAGGCATTGATCCGGATCCGGCCTTAAGCTAAACGTCGTTTCGGCGCATTGCCGGATCCGACGTTTAGCTTTTTCAGAGTGGTTACCATGGCTGCCGGGACGCTAAAGTCCTGGCAGCCATGGTAAAGTGTAGTGGGGAGCGGGGGAGCAGTATACTTACCGTCCGTGCGGCTCCCGGGGTGCTTCAGAGTGACGTCAGAGCGCCCCATGCGCATGGATGATGTGATCCATGTGATCACGTGATCCATGCGCATGGGGCGCTCTGACGTCATTCTGGAGCGCCCGGGGGAGCCGCACGGACTGTAAGTATACTGCTCCCCCGCTCCCCACTACTACTATGGCAGCCAGGACTTTAATAGCGTCCTGGGTGCCATAGTAACACTGAACGCATTTTGAAGACGTATCAGTCTTCAAATGCTTTCAGTTCACTTGCCGGCAAATGGAGTGCACGCCGGATCCGGACAACTCAAATGTGAAAGAGCCCTTACCTGTAGACAGCTCTAAGTTGGATTCGTAATATGAGAATATTACTTTGCCTATTTTTTGCAATAAATAGAATGACTCAGTATTCTATTTATTGCAAAAAAATAGGCAAAGTAATATTATTGCATTGTGAATCCAACTTAGAGTGGGGTATAGCCAACTTTCCCATTGGTTGGCTTGCTAGAATTAACAAAGATAACGAATATAGCGCTATATTCTCTATATTCGTTAATTCTAGCAAGCCAATAGGAAAGTTTGCCTATTTTTTGCAATAAATAGAATACTGAGTCATTATTCTATTTATTGCAAAAAATAGGCAAAGTAATATTCTCACATTGCGAATCCAACTTAGTTCTGTGTATAGGCAATGTTCCTAATGGTTGGGTTGCTAGAATTAACGAATATAACGAATACGAATATAGCGCTATATTCTCTATATTCATTAATTCTAGCAAGCCAATAGCAAAGTTGCCTATGGACAGCTCTAAGTTGGATTCGCAATGCGAGAATATTATTTTGCCTATTTTTTGCAATAAATAGAATACTGAGTCATTATTCTATTTATTGCAAAAAATTGGCAAAGTAATATTCTCGCATTGCGAATCCAACTTAGAGCTGTCCATAGGCAACTTTCCTATTGGCTTGCTAGAATTAACGAATATAGAGAATATAGCGCTATATTCGTTATCTTTGTTAATTCTAGCAAGCCAACCATTAGGAAAGTTGGCTAAACCCCGCTCTAAGTTGGATGCGCAATGCGAGAAGATTAAGTAATATTACTCGCATTGCACATCCAACTTAGAGCGGGGTATATGCAACTTACTTCTCTATTGTTTGGCTTTCTAGAATTAACAAATATGATGAATACGAATATAGCGCTATATTCTCTATATTCGTTAAATCAAGCAAGAAGCCAATAGGAAAGTTGCCTGTAGACAGCTCTAAGTTGGATTCGCAATGCGAGAATATTACTTTGCCTATTTTTTGCAATAAATAGAACGACTCAGTATTCTATTTATTGCAAAAAATAGGCAAAGTAATAATCTCGCATTGCGAATCCAACTTAGAGCGGGGTATAGCCAACTTTTCTTTTGGTTGGCTTTCTAGAATTATAGAATATGTCGAAGATAGTTCTATATTCTAAAGTTACGAATATAGCAGTATATTCTCCATATTCAAAAATTCGACCAATCTCCAAGGCCCGCCAACATAAGGTAGTTGCTTACTTAAAGGCCTTATCTGAATAGATTCACGCACATATTTTATTAAACATTTTTCGCATAACTTACATAATGAAGAATATTAAAGAATCATTATAATTTCTCTTCCATATGTAATATATTTTATGTATGTCATTTTACAAATGTTTCCATTAAAGGATAACTGTCACACTTAGACCCTAATTTCAATTTTCATATATGTAGTTACTAATAACATGATATTCCAGAATCAGTTACTATTAGACTGACTTACCCCATATTTAATAAGATTCAGCCCTTAGCAACCAGTCTGCATAAAACTGCAATTTCCCTATTCAGTTAAGATGGCCGCCACTGCCCTCACCCTGAGGCTAATCCCGCCTGCCCTCACTAGCCAGTAACAATAGCCCCCCAAAAGTGTCAGTAACCAGAGCCCTCCCCCTAAAGGGTTAATCTCCTGCAGCACAAAGGGGTCCTCTTACCACATGTTGCTTTCATTTATACACTGAGCCGATGGCAGATCTCCCTTCCCTGTTGTGCGCTGGTTCAACTCTACTTCTCCAGCTCTGCTGAGTGAGGGAGCGTCTGCCAAGCGCAGGGACAGGGAGAAGTGCACACAGCCCAGGCACTGTTATCAGCTGCTGGGGAGGACATGGCTTTAATCATTTACTTACAGTCCCTGGCTGTCAGTAATCTGACCTTGCACGCAGCCTGCTTCTGCGTCCTCCGTCCTTCAACAGAGGATGGACCATGCCTAGCAACCCTATTTTAAGCACAGGTAAAAGTAGGCAGTACAGGGGACAAAAATGTGGAATTAAGGGGTAATTGAATACACAGTGAAAAATTGAAATAGGGCCACCAAGGAGATATTGATCACACAATCCAATACTCCAAAAAAAATAAAAAATACGACAGTTATACTTTAAGTATGTTCTTTAATATAATTGCATAAGGGCTATCCCTTAGGGTTTTCTTGGTATAGGTAGAATAAAGTGCTATATTCATAAATTATGAATATAACGCTATATTTCAAATATTCAACAATTCTACCAAGTCAATCATGGCTATGCTAAATGCTTAAAGATTTTATGCGATTCGATCAATGCGCATATTTGAAAGAAGAATGTTTGCATAAGCTAAAGTATAGCCTCATTTGTGATCCACAAAGGCCACAAGTTATGTTCCATTAACTGGGCCGCTTTTTTGTCTGTGGGCCAATGTGAGAATTCACATCTATGACTCCTAAAAAACCATCCAGTACTCATTTAGACTATTTCAATATAGTTTATCTTATACGTGATTCTCACATCCGACAGTACATTCTAGCATGGAGGCGTTCCCATAGTGATGGGGACGCTCCATGCACACAGGAAGTCGGCACTCGACAGACGCGCCAACGGGCACTGGCTGGAGCGGGCAAGGAGCACGGAGTCCCCCGGACATGTAAGAAGAACTGCTTTTGGGAACTGGGAACAACTTTAAAAAAATAAATAAAAATACACTCACCTAAAGAATTATTAGGAACACCATACTAATATGGCATTGATTCAACAAGGTGCTGATAGCATTCTTTAGAAATGTTGGCCCATATTGATAGGATAGCATCTTGCAGTTGATGGAGATTTGAGGGATGCACATCCAGGGCACGAACCTCCCGTTCCACCACATCCCAAAGATGCTCTATTGGGTTGAGATCTGGTGACTGTGGGGGCCATTTTAGTACAGTGAACTCATTGTCATGTTCAAGAAACCAATTTGAAATGATTCGAGCTTTGTGACATGGTGCATTATCCTGCTGGAAGTAGCCATCAGAGGATGGATACATGTTCTCATTCTGTTTACGCCAAATTCGGACTCTACCATTTGAATGTCTCAACAGAAATCGAGACTCATCAGACCAGGCAACATTTTTCCAGTCTTCAACAGTCCAATTTTGGTGAGCTCGTGCAAATTGTAGCCTCTTTTTCCTATTTGTAGTGGAGATGAGTGGTACCCGGTGGGGTCTTCTGCTGTTGTAGCCCATCCGCCTCAAGGTTGTGCGTGTTGTGGCTTCACAAATGCTTTGCTACATACCTCGGTTGTAACGAGTGGTTATTTCAGTCAACGTTGCTCTTCTATCAGCTTGAATCAGTCGGCCCATTCTCCTCTGACCTCTAGCAAACACAAGGCATTTTTGCCCACAGGACTGCCGCATACTGGATGTTTTTCCCTTTTCACACCATTCTTTGTAAACCCTAGAAATGGTTGTGCGTGAAAATCCCAGTAACTGAGCAGATTGTGAAATACTCAGACCGGCTCGTCTGGCACCAACAACCATGTCACGCTCAAAATTGCTTAAATCACTTTTCTTTCCCATTCTGACATTCAGTTTGGAGTTCAGGAGATTGTCTTGACCAGGACCACACCCCTAAATGCATTGAAGCAACTGCCATGTGATTGGTTGACTAGATAATTGCATTAATGAGAAATAGAACAGGTGTTCCTAATAATTCTTTAGGTGAGTGTATATTGCACTATATTCGAAATTTTCGCAAATTAGCGAAGTGCTGATATTCGAGATTAAAATTCGCTAATCGAATATTCGCGCTCAACACTATTGATGAGTATAACCCCTCTTAGTGTTAATGACTGAACTTTCCCCTCAAGTACACTTGTATGCCTCCCATTTTTTCTTTACTATGCCCGTTTACTTGGGCAGTAATTTTTAGAATTTTTCTGTTATCTGTGATTCACGTTTTTTACTGTATTGTTTCATTTTGTAGTAGAGCCTTGCCAGTTCAATGGTAAATATCTGAGCTTTCGCTAGCTGGAAATGGTACACCTCCTTCCAGAGCAGACGTGCACATATCTGTTAAAGCAGCATTATTAACATCATGGTGCTAAAACTAGGCTCCTTGAATGTTCGGGGCTTTAACAGTCCCTATATGTGCCGCCTGATGTGGAAGGAGGCCCTCTCCCTTAAATGTGACATTTTTTTGTGCCCAAGAGACGCATATTATCTCTAAAGACGCTAGTAGGATAAAACACCACTGTTTCCTTGTTGTCCTCCAGGCTCATAGCGATAAGAAAAAGCTAAGTGTCCTCCTGGCAATTAGAAACTCTGTGGCTCACACCGCTGTTTCTTCTACAATTGACGCTGGTGGTAGATATATAATCCATGTATGCTATCTAAATAATGTGCTATATACATTGGTAGGATTATATGCCCCCAATGTGAGACCACAACATTTTTTGAACAAACTGTTCAAAAAAGTGCAGACATTGCAAAAGGGTAGAGTGCTCATCTGCAGGGATTTTAATATGGTTCCTGACCTGTCCCAAGACTCGACCACCTCATCGAGAATTAATCCCTACTCTCTAGCAAGTACTTTGCTGAAATACTCTCTATTCGATGTTTGGCGTATACACCACGCATCGGAAAGAGACTACTCTTATTTTTCTCCCTCCCATCATTCTTACTCACGTATCAACCTCATTCTAGTGGATAGGGTTATTCTTTCGGCTGCAGCAGATTTCAGCATAGGTTCGATTACTTGGTCGGATCATGCGCCGTTACTAGTAGAGTAACCCCCTCAAATCCAATTTGGAGGGTGAATGAATATGTGCTTGCAGATCTCAAATATCAAGCAGAAGTGTCTTAAGCACTAGAGGAGTACTTTCGGATTAATTCTGCATCAGTGGCTGACCCCTCTATAGTGTGGCTGGCAAACAAGGCCTTCATCAGGGGCATATATATTAAAATAGGACATAGGGATAAAAAACTTAGAGAGAAGCATCTATCGGAACTTCTAACACAAAATAATACAACTGACTCACTAATAGTGATGAGCGGCAGGGGCAATATTCGAATTCTTGACATTTCACGAATATTTGGGCGAATATTTATCATATATTCGCGAATTTGAGAATTCGTTAACTCTAGTCATTATTTTATTGATTGCGGAAATCGGCAATTGAAAAATTCGCGATAAAAATTTGCATTACGAAAATTCGCAATCAACACTACTCCTAAAGTCAAAAATATTTCAGCCTTCTCATTGGCCCACAAGCTAGAAGAAGGGAGGGATCATCTGTACTGATTAAAAAAAATCTCGAATATTCGAAATTACGAATAAATATCACTATATTCTAAATATTCGCGAATTCTCGAAGTGCCGATATTCGCTATTCGAATATTTGTGATCAACACTAGTCACTAAACAAATCCTCTCCATCACCAACATTATCTGAGAACCTTAGGGCTCTCAGACTGAAACTTAGAGAGAGTATGCTACATAAATATGAGCTTTCTCTGGAAAAAGTTAAAGCTCTGTACTACTCTCAGGCAAATCAAGCTGGTAGCCTATTGGTGAACAGAACAGAGCCCTGAACTCTTGCATTGTGTATCTCTGGGACTCCTTGAAGACCAAAAAGATATATGAATCTAAATCTTTAGCAAACTGATTTATGACTTACTAGTCTAAACTTTATAACCTAGCTGAGGAACCGGACTTTGTTCCGGCATCAGGTCATGAGATAGAAGAGTTCCTTCAGTCTCTCTCCTTGCCCTTTATGAATGAACAACAACAAGACTCACTATGTACTCCTATAACTCCTGAAGAGATCTCTTGTATAATTAACCAATTACTTCACCACAAAAGCCCTGGCCCAGACGGACTCTCAAACTCCTACTATAAGCTGTACTCTAAGATTCTGACTCCCCACCTTCATGCATCCCTGTCTCGTGCCATGGTGACATGCCCAAAGAAATGTTAGAGGCGATCATAGTAACCTTGCCAAAACCGGGGAAAGAACCATCGGTCCCTCAAAACTTCCGGCCCATATCCCTACTAAATAGAGACCTGAAGATCTATGCTAAGCTTCTAGCTAATAGACTAGCCAAAATCATACCATCACTGGATGCCCCTGATCAGGTTCGACTTATACAGGGCAGACAGATGACTGACAACTCTAGACGGGTGTTAAATCTATTAGATTATATCAAGAAAAGGCAACAGGAGCCGCACTGCGACAAACAATGTCAGCGGAGTGCAAGCGGCTATGGAGGCGGTCCCCCTCCAAGGCATATAACAAAAAAGAAATTCCGCAGCACTTCCAAAGTGTAAAATGAAAAAAAGTACTTTATTTACCAGACAGCAACGTTTCGATCCTTCTCTCTGGGATCTTTCTCAAGCAGTGAACATATACTAGCAAAGCATGCTTTTTATACAGTTTAGTGTCATTAATCAATAAACATTTCTCAATTGATGTGTATTAATACAATAATGAAAAAGTAATGCAAAAACATAATACAAACATGTGAATACATAGATTGTGTCAATCATAGGTTCCATATACATAGAATATAAAATTACTATCAAAATTAACATATTATAGTGCAATACAAATAAAAAACGACATGATTCATGATTATATCCATCTGATCATTATTAGCCATAGTGAGTGGTGCAGGTGTACCTGTTAAAAGCATTCACAATCCAAGAAGGTCCTTCGGTGGAGATGGGACATAGACCACATGGAGTTCGGCGTATCAATAATGCAACTGCGCATGTCAAAGGACCTTAGACATCCAGCTCATCATGTGATCTATGTTATGGTCACATGATCGCCGAAATCATAATATTAAAGTTCACGCCCTCTCTTAGGACAGCGTCATGCGTTCCAGGGTGGAGCGCACAGTATCATAATGTTGAAGTTCACGCCCTCTCTTAGGACAGCGTCATGCGTTCCAAGGTGGAACGCACAGTATCCACTTGTATAGAGGAATCGAAGCGCCACACATGACAAGTGACGCGCACGGATCCCCATGGAGACCAGCAGATGCCGTTTGGTATCGAACCCTCACGGCACATACTCAGCGGCACGGACACAGCCACAGTATATAACGGACAGAGCATATGGGAGCACATCAGGATGCGAAAATCAGTTCAGGGAGAATTAAGATTTACCCTAATATCTGCACATCAATAGTAGTAAAAGCGTATAATAATGCCTTAAGAAGTCAATGTATCATATATGGCCAACTGGCCAACTGGCCGAGTGTATAGTATAGGCCCCTAGTCTTACGAGGAGTCATAACTGTGAATCCTGTGTGTATGACACAAGTCCACAGTATTGAGTTGCCACAATTGTCAGTGAACACCCATTCCTGGGGGTCAACATGGCAAATTGATAGCTACATCGTCTAGATTACGGGGAATAAAATTCAATCCTAACAAACCAAAGACTCCCAGTTTTCAACACATCCAAATATGTACCACCCAACCTGCTGAGTCCGTTAGTCCATGACGGTCACCAAGCCGAAAGCACAGACCGCAAATGGCGCGACCACCACGGCAAGCAACTGATTACCCAACAAGTGATATAATGTATAAATTTATTTTTTATTTTCTAATTTTTTTTTAAAAAAATAATAAAAAAATTTCAAAGCATAAAGTTGTAATCATAGACAATTGTTATTGTGGTATTCCATGTTCAATCAATGGTCTGCTCGTCCAATTTGATTATATTTTTTCATATCCACCTTTCATATTACGGACCAAACTTGGATTGTAAACTGCAGAGACAAAAATATATACAATATGATTACAAAATATAACACCCACAGTATTTAAACAGGGGGTACTAGTATATATAACCCCCCAGGAACAAAAAAGTCAACAACATCCACAATGCCATCAGGATAAGATCCACGGTCTAAAGTCTACATTCAGGCCTGCCGGTCTTAACGTATTGAGTCTAGAGATCCAAAGAATCTCACGTTGTTTCAGAAGGAGTTGTCGATTGCCACCTCCTCTAGGGGTTGGTATATGATCTATCAACATACATTTCAAGTCTCGTTCATGGTGATCAGAATCCACAAAATGTTTGGAGACAGGAAGATCCATTCGTTTTTTGCGGATCGTATATCTATGTTGGTTGATTCTGGATTTAAAATCCAATGATGTTTCACCAATGTATAGCAGTTGGCATGGACACCATAATGCATATATCACATATACCGAGTCACACGTTAAATAGTGTCTAATTGTGTACTTTTTTTGTGTCATAGGATGTATAAACACACTTCCCTTATGCATATAGCGACAGTTCACACAATTCAAGCAAGGAAAGCTGCCCAATTTAGGACAGCGTAAATATGTTTGTCCAATTGATCGTTGTGGACCAATGTCTGTGTGCACTAATTTATCCTTCAAATTTTTTGGTCGCTTATATGACATAAGGGGAGGGTGTTTAAATTCCTCAATGTCGCCGAATCCACTTCTCAAGATCGGCCAATGTCGTACAATTATCTGTTGGACCTGTTTACTGTTTTCAGTATATGTGCTGACTAATGGAATTCTATTTTTCTTCTTCATAATTATTTTCCTTTTTTCCAATAACTGATTGCGAGGTCTATGTTGTATGCTCTCAAGATGTTCATTTAACAATGATGATGGAAAACCTCTATCTTTAAAATTCTGTGTCATGCACTTAAGTGTACCCCCAAGTTCATTCTCATCACTCACTATGCGCTTCGCACGTAAGTATTGGCTTAACGGTAGTGACTTTACCATCGCCCTGGGATGTGCACTATTGAAACACAATAAAGTATTTCGATCCGTTGGTTTACGATACAATGTTGTAGAAAGTGACTGTCCTGTCAATGTAATAGATGTATCCAGGAAATGTATTTGTGTCTTCGAATAATCGAGAGTAAATTTAATATCCGCATCTATAGTATTCAAGAATTGAAAAAATTCAAGAAGTAAAGATTCAGGACCTGTCCAGATCAGAAAAATATCATCTATGTATCGCCACCACCTCAGCACATGGCAGAAGTGGGGCGATACATAGATGTGTGTATCCTCAAGGAAGGAGACCGCCATGTTTGCGTAGGTCGGCGCCACATTGGACCCCATGGCGGTCCCCTTCCTCTGAAGATAAAAGTAATCGCCAAACAAAAAATAATTGCATGTCAAAACCAGATGCAATAGTTGTAAAATGAAATCCTGACACTCCGCTGAGTATCCAGAGTCAACCAAAGCTCTTGTCACTACCGCTAAGCCAAAATCATGTCTGATCGAAGTGTACAGACTAGTAATGTCAAGGGAGGCTAAGATGGCCCCACATGGTACAGAAACATCAGTTAATTTATTGAGAAAATCTGAAGTATCCTGAATGTACGAACGGGCAGTTAAGGCATACTGTCTCAATACTTTATCTAGAAAAATAGATATATTACATAGAAGAGAGCCCCTCCCAGAGACAATGGGCCTACCTGGGGGGGTCTTAACATTTTTATGTATTTTAGGAAGTAAATACAGAAAAGGAGTCATAGGGTGTGTAACAGAGAGAAAATCCCTGAGTTTATCGTCAATGAGGCCTGCCTGCAGCGCATCCTGTAAAACCCCTTGAATTTTTCTTTCTATGTCCCATCTGGGATCAGTATTAAGTCTTTGATATATCTCACTATCGTCAAGCTGTCTCTGTGCTTCAGCTATATATTGATGAGTGTCCATGACCACAATCGCACCACCCTTATCAGCAGATTTGATGGTGAGACTGTGGTCATGGACTAATTCATCAATAGCATGCCATTCCAATTGAGTCATATTAGGATGTCTAAATCTACTATTGCTGTGAAGTTTTAAAGCATTTATGTCTTTCATTACTGCTTCAATAAAAACATCAATAGCTGGAGAGGACGAAGGTGGTATAAACTCACTCTTGTTAAATAAACCAAAATCACATAATCGCATCTCAGTAATTTTAGTGTCTAAATTTTTCAAAGAATGTGTGTTAAACCAGGTTTTGAGCTTTACCCTGCGGAAGAATTGATATAAATCCGCCTCCAAATGGAGCCAATCGGTCTTACTGTTAGGGCAGAAACTCAATCCCTTGGATAACACTTTTAATTGTACATCAGATAATACATGTGAAGAAATATTTACCACAATGTGAGATTGAGTCAGGTCCGTTTTTTCACATAGAGTTTTTTGCTCCTGGTTTTTATATTGGCGGTGTCGGTGGTGTTTTCTCCCTCCACGTCGTGTTGGTTTCTTATGGTTTGATTGACCGTATGATCTAAAAAAGGTTCTGGCAGCTTGTTGTTATGCTGAGAAAAACCGAAATCCTTAGTGGGAGCCTTTTTGTTTAATCTTGAATACCGAGTTTGAAGCGATGGCTGGTGGTTCATAGACCAATTGTACACAGTTCCTGTATTGTAGTCAGCAGCATCGCGTTGCCATTTACTCCGCTTTGTATCCTGTATTTCTCCTTTTAATTTATCCAAAAACGGTTGCAATTTGGAAATATGATCATGATAATCCTCAGTAGAACATAAAGTAGACAAAGTGGCCTGTAGCAAGTCTCTTTTTTCTGTAGTTTCTCTCAAATCTTTTTGAAGAAATTCTATGTTTAATAAAATCAAGTCCAATGAGAATTTGTTGGCAATGGATTCGTATTTAATTCTAAATTCATTATCATGCATGTACATGGTTGGTTGGGAGTGAGTCCTTAGTCCTCTAGGTACTCTATTTAGCTTGAAGTATTCACTTAATGTGATAAGATGTAATTCCAAACTCACCATTTTCTTTGATAATCGTTCAATGTCCCTTTTTGTATCAGAAATGTTGGGTGTAGACAAAAAATCGGCATCTCCCCTATAGGCATTGAGGATGTTGCTGGCTTGTTCCTGAGAGTACGAAAAGACGCCTGGTATGGCTAAATCCACAGTGGGGCAAAAGGTATCCGTATTCATGTTGATGAAAATCAAGCGTGCGTAGCTCCCCTGGTCGAGATATATGAAGAAAAGGCAACAGGAGCCGCACTGCGACAAACAATGTCAGCGGAGTGCAAGCGGCTATGGAGGCGGTCCCCCTCCAAGGCATATAACAAAAAAGAAATTCCGCAGCACTTCCAAAGTGTAAAATGAAAAAAAGTACTTTATTTACCAGACAGCAACGTTTCGATCCTTCTCTCTGGGATCTTTCTCAAGCAGTGAACATATACTAGCAAAGCATGCTTTTTATACAGTTTAGTGTCATTAATCAATAAACATTTCTCAATTGATGTGTATTAATACAATAATGAAAAAGTAATGCAAAAACATAATACAAACATGTGAATACATAGATTGTGTCAATCATAGGTTCCATATACATAGAATATAAAATTACTATCAAAATTAACATATTATAGTGCAATACAAATAAAAAACGACATGATTCATGATTATATCCATCTGATCATTATTAGCCATAGTGAGTGGTGCAGGTGTACCTGTTAAAAGCATTCACAATCCAAGAAGGTCCTTCGGTGGAGATGGGACATAGACCACATGGAGTTCGGCGTATCAATAATGCAACTGCGCATGTCAAAGGACCTTAGACATCCAGCTCATCATGTGATCTATGTTATGGTCACATGATCGCCGAAATCATAATATTAAAGTTCACGCCCTCTCTTAGGACAGCGTCATGCGTTCCAGGGTGGAGCGCACAGTATCATAATGTTGAAGTTCACGCCCTCTCTTAGGACAGCGTCATGCGTTCCAAGGTGGAACGCACAGTATCCACTTGTATAGAGGAATCGAAGCGCCACACATGACAAGTGACGCGCACGGATCCCCATGGAGACCAGCAGATGCCGTTTGGTATCGAACCCTCACGGCACATACTCAGCGGCACGGACACAGCCACAGTATATAACGGACAGAGCATATGGGAGCACATCAGGATGCGAAAATCAGTTCAGGGAGAATTAAGATTTACCCTAATATCTGCACATCAATAGTAGTAAAAGCGTATAATAATGCCTTAAGAAGTCAATGTATCATATATGGCCAACTGGCCAACTGGCCGAGTGTATAGTATAGGCCCCTAGTCTTACGAGGAGTCATAACTGTGAATCCTGTGTGTATGACACAAGTCCACAGTATTGAGTTGCCACAATTGTCAGTGAACACCCATTCCTGGGGGTCAACATGGCAAATTGATAGCTACATCGTCTAGATTACGGGGAATAAAATTCAATCCTAACAAACCAAAGACTCCCAGTTTTCAACACATCCAAATATGTACCACCCAACCTGCTGAGTCCGTTAGTCCATGACGGTCACCAAGCCGAAAGCACAGACCGCAAATGGCGCGACCACCACGGCAAGCAACTGATTACCCAACAAGTGATATAATGTATAAATTTATTTTTTATTTTCTAATTTTTTTTAAAAAAATAATAAAAAAATTTCAAAGCATAAAGTTGTAATCATAGACAATTGTTATTGTGGTATTCCATGTTCAATCAATGGTCTGCTCGTCCAATTTGATTATATTTTTTCATATCCACCTTTCATATTACGGACCAAACTTGGAGTGTGTTTATACATCCTATGACACAAAAAAAGTACACAATTAGACACTATTTAACGTGTGACTCGGTATATGTGATATATGCATTATGGTGTCCATGCCAACTGCTATACATTGGTGAAACATCATTGGATTTTAAATCCAGAATCAACCAACATAGATATACGATCCGCAAAAAACGAATGGATCTTCCTGTCTCCAAACATTTTGTGGATTCTGATCACCATGAACGAGACTTGAAATGTATGTTGATAGATCATATACCAACCCCTAGAGGAGGTGGCAATCGACAACTCCTTCTGAAACAACGTGAGATTCTTTGGATCTCTAGACTCAATACGTTAAGACCGGCAGGCCTGAATGTAGACTTTAGACCGTGGATCTTATCCTGATGGCATTGTGGATGTTGTTGACTTTTTTGTTCCTGGGGGGTTATATATACTAGTACCCCCTGTTTAAATACTGTGGGTGTTATATTTTGTAATCATATTGTATATATTTTTGTCTCTGCAGTTTACAATCCAAGTTTGGTCCGTAATATGAAAGGTGGATATGAAAAAATATAATCAAATTGGACGAGCAGACCATTGATTGAACATGGAATACCACAATAACAATTGTCTATGATTACAACTTTATGCTTTGAAATTTTTTTATTATTTTTTTAAAAAAAAATTAGAAAATAAAAAATAAATTTATACATTATATCACTTGTTGGGTAATCAGTTGCTTGCCGTGGTGGTCGCGCCATTTGCGGTCTGTGCTTTCGGCTTGGTGACCGTCATGGACTAACGGACTCAGCAGGTTGGGTGGTACATATTTGGATGTGTTGAAAACTGGGAGTCTTTGGTTTGTTAGGATTGAATTTTATTCCCCGTAATCTAGACGATGTAGCTATCAATTTGCCATGTTGACCCCCAGGAATGGGTGTTCACTGACAATTGTGGCAACTCAATACTGTGGACTTGTGTCATACACACAGGATTCACAGTTATGACTCCTCGTAAGACTAGGGGCCTATACTATACACTCGGCCAGTTGGCCAGTTGGCCATATATGATACATTGACTTCTTAAGGCATTATTATACGCTTTTACTACTATTGATGTGCAGATATTAGGGTAAATCTTAATTCTCCCTGAACTGATTTTCGCATCCTGATGTGCTCCCATATGCTCTGTCCGTTATATACTGTGGCTGTGTCCGTGCCGCTGAGTATGTGCCGTGAGGGTTCGATACCAAACGGCATCTGCTGGTCTCCATGGGGATCCGTGCGCGTCACTTGTCATGTGTGGCGCTTCGATTCCTCTATACAAGTGGATACTGTGCGTTCCACCTTGGAACGCATGACGCTGTCCTAAGAGAGGGCGTGAACTTCAACATTATGATACTGTGCGCTCCACCCTGGAACGCATGACGCTGTCCTAAGAGAGGGCGTGAACTTTAATATTATGATTTCGGCGATCATGTGACCATAACATAGATCACATGATGAGCTGGATGTCTAAGGTCCTTTGACATGCGCAGTTGCATTATTGATACGCCGAACTCCATGTGGTCTATGTCCCATCTCCACCGAAGGACCTTCTTGGATTGTGAATGCTTTTAACAGGTACACCTGCACCACTCACTATGGCTAATAATGATCAGATGGATATAATCATGAATCATGTCGTTTTTTATTTGTATTGCACTATAATATGTTAATTTTGATAGTAATTTTATATTCTATGTATATGGAACCTATGATTGACACAATCTATGTATTCACATGTTTGTATTATGTTTTTGCATTACTTTTTCATTATTGTATTAATACACATCAATTGAGAAATGTTTATTGATTAATGACACTAAACTGTATAAAAAGCATGCTTTGCTAGTATATGTTCACTGCTTGAGAAAGATCCCAGAGAGAAGGATCGAAACGTTGCTGTCTGGTAAATAAAGTACTTTTTTTCATTTTACACTTTGGAAGTGCTGCGGAATTTCTTTTTTGTTATTAGATTATATCAACAGATCAGCGGTGCCTGCAGTGCTTGTCACCTTGGACGCTGAGAAGGCATTCGACCGGGTGAATTGGTCGTTTGTCTTCCTTGCACTCCATAAAATGGGCTTCCCAGTACAAATGATAACAGCAATTAAGGCTCTATATTCTAATCCATCGGCCCGTGTTTTGATTAATGGAGTCTTATCTGACCCATTTGCTCTGTCGAAAGGCATGAGACAGGGATACCCCCTGTCGCCCCTCATATTTATTTTATCATTGGAGCCCTTAGCCTAAGCAATCTGCCAGGCCACTGACATTGAGGGAGAGCAGATTGGAGACAGGCAACATAGCCTTTCACTCTATGCTGATGATATAATTCTCACCTTAGCAAACCCTGCTTTATCCCTCAAATCTGTGTCGAGAATCATCCGTTCATATGGTGCACTTTCCTACTATAAAATCAATAAAGGTAAATCCCAAGTCCTTCCCTTTTTGATTCCGCATAAGATATTGGAGCAACTAAAGAGGCAGTTCCCACTAGACTGGCAGGTCTCTGAGATGCAATATTTAGGGGTTCGGGTTACTTTCACCCCCAAGAATAACTTGCTGCAAACTTCCCCCCTCTCCTTTTGGCTCTGCAGACGGATCTGGACAATATGGCAAAAAAGGGACTATCATGGCTTGGCCGCATTGCTGCATTTTAACAACATACACTCCCTGAGCTGTTGTATATGTTTAGGACCTTCCCTATATCGATTCCTACTTCCTTTTTTACCATTATACATAGAATGATCAATCAATTTATAAAGGAAGACCCTTAAAAGCCAAAAATATCATGTGTAGACATGAGATATGATGGTTTGCCAAACATCTTTGATTACTACTTAGCCTCGAGAATTAACCAGTTGAGGGATTGGTGGGTATCAGACACTTCCAATCATTGGGTACATATTGAACAGGCACAAGCCCCATCACAGAATCTGAAAGCATTATTTATGGCTTCCTTACATAAAGGCTTTTCTGCCTCCATACCCCCTTACTTTATTTCCACCTCTTTAATCCTTTGGAAATCCTATCATGAAAACGGGAAAGGGATTTCAACTCCATTGGCCCAGCTAACCCCGATTGAATCAGTGCAATACCTCATTCCAGACTTGCCTTTGGGGGCCTGGAAGGAGAGAGGGATTGAAAAAGTAGCTGACCTTTTGTCTCAGTCCTCCTTAAAGTCATACGCAGAACTGTAACAATTATATAATATCCCACATAAGGACTTCTATAAATATCTAAGAATTAGGCACTTTTTGATGTAGAAACCCTACACTCATAAGTAAAGTCAATCTGTTGCTTCTCAGACAATGGTCCCTGACAAATACAATAATGACAGGGATAAAACCGATATACTCATACTTGGGAAGTAAGGATTCCTTCATAAACTCTGCTCCCTTCTTATCATGGGAAGCTGAACTGAAGAGGACTTTTTCCCCTGCTCAATGGTCCACACTCCACAGCCATCAGATTTGCAGTATCACACTTGAAATGTACTTCACATTTAGAATCCTACATGAAGACAACACTTAGGTGGTATTTCACCCCAATGAGACTTAGCTATGTTTTTCCAGGCTCCACTCAGGTATGCTGGAGAGGCTGTGGAGGAAAGGGGACTCTCCTTCATATCTTATGGGATTGTCCCAAATTGTCTGATTTGTGGTCTTGTGTCTTCCAATCTATTGCGGGGGTAGTTAGATGCAGATTGGCCCCAGATCCGGCCCTGGCCCTGTTAATAATTGACCTCACACAGATACTGCGTAGTCATAGGATAATTGCAATACATATGTTCTTGGCCACCAAATTAGCTATTACCAAAAATAGGAAAAGCACCACCATTCCTACCTACCAGGAAGTAGTGGGAGTGGTAGAAACAATGAGATCATATGAAAGAATGATCGCTCACAAAGATTTCACACTCAAAAAATATGAGGAGGAGTGGGCCGCGTGGGCCGGTCTGTATCCAATAGCATTCATCCTACCATGACCGAGTGGAAGGAGGTGACGGGACTGGGAAGGAACTAGTGCTTAAATATGCATGTGTAAATCCCAGCTTGATGCATATGCCTTGACTCTGTATAAGGTATTTCTCTGCCATTTCTTTTCTTATGTTTCCGTTAAAGTTCATTTATAAAAGTAGCTAGTGCTTTTATATTATGTTTCATGATACACTAATGCGGATGTATTAACACCACCTGATATTATATATCTACAAGCATGAATGCTCCCCAGGTGGTTTTCATTATGCACAGATGTATTGACATTACTTTGTTAAACTGTATTTGGATAACTGTTTGAAAACACAATAAAAACTATTGAACATTAAAATTAGCCATGAAGGCGTTAGCATAGGGCAGTGTCACATTCGCCCCCATCGCGGTACCTTTCTTTTGGACATAAAAATTGTCCCTGAACATATAAAAAATTATTTTGTAATACAAGATGTAGTAGCTGAATACAAAATTGTTGGGCAGATTGAGGCAATGTACAGGTAGAGCATTGTTGTGGCTTGAATGCCCTTCTCATGTGAAATGGAGGTATATAAGCTATTGACATCTAATGTGACTAGTAAACAATCAGATAGTAAATCATGTAGGTCTGCGATGATACATAAAAAATGTGACGTGTCTAAAAGGAAAGAGTGTGTACGTTTAATTAAAGGGGTCAAGATCTTCTCTAAAAATATAGACAATGGCGACAGTGAGATTCGGTGGAGGCTACTATTGGTCTTCCCGGTGGTTGGGTCGGGTTTTTGTGGATTTTAGGTAATATATAAAAAACAGGTATAATGGGATGCTCATTGAGAAACAAGGTATATGTGGCTTTATCTATAGTACCTAATGAGAGATGTTCATCAAAAAATATTCTAATCTAATTTTTTTACTTAAAAGTGGGATTATTATTATCACGTGTTGTAGCAGCAACTGGTTAGTCTGCTGCTTATTAGCCTTGCGTTGCTGCAGGTTTGTCTCTCGCTGCTGCAGATTAGCCTTAATGAGGGCCTTCACAACAGCCTCCATTTTGTCATGGGGCACTGGTTGTAATACAGCTGGTTTAATGTACGACATACAACCATGCCTTAAAAATGCAGAAACCAAAAATATCGGCATTCACACCAGCCTCACTGCTCTTGAACGCATCCTCCACCAATTGTAGGGACTCGCTCTGGTAGACAGTATTAGTGGACGCAGTATAGAGGCAACAACAAGTTCTTTGGATCAAACAGTTCAGTGTTTTATTCACACTTTAGGCAAGTGACAAAACAAGCAGTCATAATAAAACAAAAGGTCACCTTGCGGTGTTGGTGGTAATTAACACCATGCAGTAATTCTGCCTCAAATAGTCCTTGCTGATAGCAGCACCAACCTGTTTTCACAACAATCAGGTAGCAAGCCTTCATCCAGACACAAGGCTCCCAGATCCCAACACAGAGACATGGCTTCTGAGCCCAGCTGCCTATTTAAGGACAAAACCCACCTGCTGGGAGGAAAATACCTGTTTTCCCAGACCAAACCTCTCACTGTGTCACAATATATACATATAGTTAAGAGGATTCCATTTGTTTTAATTTATTTGGTCCAGCCAACCCTCTATTGTGCAGTTGTGTTTGACAAACGTCTCAGATGGTTGGACATAGAAACATAGAATGTGTCGGCAGATAAGAACCATTTGGCCCACATGAAACATCATGTGCTTTTTGTATTGCCTATTAAAGAAAAACCAAAGGGAAATCTTATTGGAGTACCAAGTTCTTTTTAATAAAGAACACTCATTAGTGCCGGTGGAAGCCTCCACCTAACATAAACTCACTGAAAAAAGTGGCCTAAATGGGTGGAAATGCTTCAAACCCAGACACTGTAGCGCGTCTATAACCGGGTGAGCTATTCCTCCGCATGCGGTCCGCAGACAACAGCAATCCCCAGCAAAAAATGCATACAATGGAGGATGCCGGTGCGGACCGCATGCATCACAAGGACATCTTACACAAAATGATACATTGTGCAGATGAAAAAATATATATACACACAAATCACTGCAGAAAATGCACCAAAATGATACGCAACTGACAATACTAGCTAATTCCTCAAGCCGATGTTAAAAGCTGAGAACTTTGCCAATATCTTCCAGTCAGGAACATATCGGAGCCCCTCATGCACCACGTCACGGTGTCTCAGCACGCATGGGGTCCTACCACTAAAACACCTGTAGTGTGTGAACAGGGTCTGAACAATGCTAGAAATTAACTCACAGCCAGGCTCTCACATGCCTCCATAGTGATATCACCAATGCACTGTGAGGTAGGATAAAGCTGTGAGCCGCACCCACAACAGACCATGTGACACAGAAGCCACACCCACAACAGACCATGTGACACAGAAGCTACCAGGTGCAAAAGAATGTTACCAACAAAATGAAGTGGCACATTCCATATACATAAAGGCAAAAACTCACTGAAAAAAGTGGCCTAAAAGGGTGGAAATGCTTCAAACCCAGACACTGTACCTCGTCTATAACAGGGGGGAGAAATTCCTCCGCATGCGGTCCGCAGACAACAGCAATCCCCAGCAAAAAATGCGTACAATGGAGGATGCCGGTGCGGACCGCATGCACCACAAGAACATCTTACACAAAATTATACATTGTGCAGATGAAAAAATATATATACACACACAAATCACTGCAGAAAATGCACCAAAATGATACACAACTGACAATACTAGCTAATTCCTCAAGCTGAGAACTTTGCATTTTCTGCAGTGATTTGTGTGTATATATATTTTTTCATCTGCACAATGTATCATTTTGTGTAAGATGTCCTTGTGGTGCATGCGGTCCGCACCGGCATCCTCCATTGTAAGCATTTTTTGCTGGGGATTGCTGTTGTCTGCAGACCGTATGCGGAGGAATTGCTCACCCGGTTATAGACGCGCTACAGTGTCTGGGTTTGAAGCATTTCCACCCGTTTAGGGCACTTTTTTCAGTGAGTTTTTGTCTTTATGTGTATGGAATGTGCCACTTCATTTTGTTGGTGACATTCTTTTGCACCTGGTAGCTTCTGTGTCACATGGTCTGTTGTGGGTGCGGCTCACAGCTTTATTTTACCTCACAATGCATTGGTGATATCACTATGGAGGCATGTGAGAGTCTGGCTGTGAGTTAATTTCTAGCATTGTTCAGACCCTGTTCACACACCACGGTCGTTTTAGTGGTAGGACCCCATGCGTGCTGAGACACCGTGACGTGGTGCATGAGGGGCTCCGATATGTTCCTGACTGGAAGATATTGGCAAACTTCTCAGCTTTTAACATCGGCTTGAGGAATTGGTTAGTATTGTCAGTTGCGTATCATTGTGGTGCATTTTCTGCAGTGATTTCTCCGCCTAACATACCCATGAAAAGCATGGTATGTCACCGGAGGTAAAGAAAAAGACATTGCCCTGCGCTATGCAGTGCAGGGCAAAGAGGAGCATCATAGCATGAAATGCTTCGATGCAGCACTCATTCATGCTGAATGAATGAAGAAGGGGTTATGGCCGGGTTAAGCTCTGAACCCAGACAACCCCTTTAAGAGATGAAGGGTGATGCTGCACACCCACATTGTTTCATTAGGCTCCTGTTCATATAGAGATATTGTTATCCACTGCTGTGGTTAATTTAGCACCTTTGGTTTTGTATCCACGTTCCCTAGATAAAAAAGTTTGGAAAGGGACCCAGAAAATAGTGAAGCACAGCAGATAATAATTTCCAAAAAGCAATTTATTATACTCTCAAACAAATCGGTTAAAAGGGGAACATCAATAAAATAAAATCCACGCAAACAGTGGCCAGAGTAATGGCTCGACTCGAGTTTCACAATCAATTTATTCCGGGGAACTCTAATCACGTCAATCCCTTTGATAACAAAATACTGCAAAGGAGACAAAGTTCCTCTAGACACTGATGTCATTGATAAAGTAAATACATATTTGTAATATGAATTCTGCCTATAGTGAAACAGGAATCCAGAGAAATGAATACAAAATTGATGCCGGTGGTTTGGAAACTCTTTCTAAACACTCCAGACAAAATTGATACACTGGGTTAAAATTACTACAGGCCCTGAATGTTGGGAAATAATTAGTGTTGAGCAAATTGAAGCATCCGAAGTAGAATTTGATCAGAAGTTTAGTAAAAATTAGATTCTCAACAAATCCAAATTTCCTTGCACTTTGTGGTAATGAATTGTTTTTTTCCTAAAATGGCGGCTACATGTGTTACAAAGTGAAAGTAAGAAACTTGGGAATATGAGATCACCCATAATGTTGTGCAGATAGCCAATCAGCAGCTAGCCAGCCACTGTGATGTCACAGTCCTTTAAAAGCCTCATTCTATTTCACTGTGAGCTGAGCATAGGGAGAGACATGACAAGTGCTAGGACAGAGGTGATAATAGCATTAGCTAGCTTTTAATTGTGGAATATTGGATAGGGAGAGAGCAGGGACAGTGCATGGGCAGTGTAGGGAGACTTTTTACACACTGTAGAGTGAGCATAGGGAGACTTCAGGATTCGTGCAGGGACTGTAATCTGAAGCAGAAGGGATCCATAGGAGACAGCGTAGTTTGCATAAATCCCTGTGTAGGGCACAAAACTATCTAATGAAACAGTTTCCTCCATGTTTAATAGATAAGCAATTCTATTAGGTAATTATGGTTAATAAGCTGTCTAATTTTACTGTTATTGGGGTGTCCAACTTGTTCAATAGATAAGCAATTCTATTACCCCTTGATTCCTAAATTGGGGTGAATAAGCTTTCTAATTTTACTGTTATTGGGCTGTCAACCTATTTTAATACATAAGCAATTCTATTACTCCTTGATTCTTACACTGAGGTGAATACGCTGTCTAATTTTACTGTTTTTTGGCTGTCCACCTTGTTAAATAGATAAGCAATTCTATTACTCCTTGAGTCTCAAATTCAGGTGAAGAGGCTTTCTATTTCTACTGTTATTGTGGTGTCTACCTTGCTTAATAGAGAAGTGATTCAATTGATTCTCAAGTTGGAGTGTATCAGCTGTCTAGTTGTACTGTTATTGGGGTGTCCACTTTGTTTCATAGATAAGCAATTCTATTAGGCCTTGATTCTTGAATTAGGTTGAATAAGCTGTCTAATTTCACTGTTATTGGGGTGTCCACCTTGTTTCATAGATAAATAATTCTATTACGTCTTAATTGTCAAATTGGCATGAATAAGCTTTCTAATTTTACTGTTATTGCAGTGCATACCTTGTTTAATAGATAAGCAATTCTATTATGCCTTGATTCTCAAACTGGGGTGAATAAGCTTTCTAATACTACTGTTATTAGGGAGTCCACCTTGTTTACTAGATAAGCAATTGTTACGCCTTTTTTGACGACCAATCCTGCCATCCTTGAATGGTTGACTCGGTCTTCAACATCATCTCAACTGTCATTAAACACCAACAGCCGGGGAGTTCCTTTGACACCATGCTTAGTAGCCATGGCCCAGGAACAAGCTCTGTGCCCTCACCTATTCTTAACCTGCCTCTTTCCTTTGCTGCTCCTTCTGCCAGGCAAGTAATATATGCTGCCAGCTCTGCTCCGCTTTTTAGCAAGGACAAGCTACAGGCCAGTCCAGATTTTGAGGAGAGGTCCGCTGCTTCCTTCTGTAGGCTTGTAAGTAGCAATGATGACAGTCGCATGGAAGCAGGTGTTGCGAGTTGTCAGGGAGGCGGCCATGAGACTGATGAGGGTGACATAAGAGATGAGCAGACAGTAGAGGATGATGATGTAGTGGATTGTAGGTGAGAGCTGGGTGAAAAGGAGGCTTCATCATCATCAGGGGGTGAGGGTGACAGTGTGTAGCTGAGTCAAAAGGGTGCAAGCATGGCCGTGAGCCAGCAGGGTGGCAGCAATGTGAGATCTGGAGTGAAACGTGCCTGAGGTAGACCGTCTGCTACTCAGGAGCCTACCTGTCCGAAAACTACAAGTGGTGCACGACTTCATAGAGGCATCGGCAGGCATTTAGCACAGAGTTGTGGGGGTAAAATGCCATACTCACTGGTGTGGGAATTTTTCATAAAGTCGCTTGAGGACATCAGTATGGCCATATGTAGGATCTGGGGGAAGGTGAAGCACGGCCAGGGTGCCAACGTTGGCACCACGACCCTGTGGCAACACATGAAACGTCACCATAAAGTGAAAACAGTGGCACTAATGTAGCGGCACAGCCTGATGAATATCCCGCACCCTTTCTACAGCAGTCAAGGCTCCACCACCTGAGCAGTAGAGTTAAGCAAATCTTCCAAGATTTGGTTTGTTTCGGATTCAACAAATTTATCAAAAAGTTCGAATCTATTAATTCTGAACCAAAGTTGCTCCAATTGCCCTGGATATACAGTACTGTATATAACCCCCTCTAGTCCTCTAAAACACCGTTTTTTTCTGCTAAGCTCCTATCTTGTTTTGTTAATTTTTTACACATTTTTTCATTTTTACTCACCTGTCCGATCGGTCTGATACAACGTCAGGTGTAACTATATCTACTTTTATCGTTGCCACCACAAACTGCGGTTGTTACTTGGCTGCAACTGACTGCAATTACCTCCCACCTGGTGGTGACAGAACATTATTGATTGCTTATGCGCTGGGCGCCATTTTACAAGATTGGTGCAAATCGAACCAGAAAACATTTCCAATCTGCTAATAGATTCGCTCAGCAGCAAGACTCTCTTGACAGCAAGTTGTTCAACCAATTCCTTTGTTTTAGCTGAAGTACTTGAGGACTCTGATATGTGGGTGGCACTTCTACTAGCTTAGGAAGTCACACTTGAGATTGTGGTTCCCCCTAAGGACCTAACATAGTCTCTCATAAAAAGCTAGTTCATTCTCTTTCTTGCTTTACCTTAATCATAGTTTGCTGCAGATGAAAGTTCTCTCATGAGCTTTACTAAATCTTTAGTGACCGCAGTACATGTGTCCATGTTCCTTACAATATCCTGGGAAGGTGTCGTAGATTACCGCAGGTTGACATATGCTGCCATAAGCTCTGATTCAGATTCTTCTACCGTCTCTACCATGTCACTCAAGTTCCTTTTTATACTTTCTTGTTTTAGCTTTCTATGAATGTCTTTAATGTATGATTTTCACCTATCATACATCTGGGTGAACTTCTTCTCTTTTAATGCTGCTTCTTGCTCCAAATTTTCCAGCATCTTTGAGATCGGTTTTCTGGCACGTGGTGAACGTCTTAGTTGATCTGCTTGGGCTAGATTTGTTTGAGGCAAGACTAGTGCTGCATTAGACTCTTCTAACTCAGACAGGTTCTCTTGCTCTTCACCTTCTACCCTATCTATCTTTGTATCCTCTAACAGTGGCATGGTTATACTAGGCTCAGACATTTTTACTTTAAATGGTATAACAATCAATACGAATATTAAAGGACCTTTAACTTTAAATGCAATATTAATAAATGCAGGCAATAAATGACTTTCACTTTAAATACTTTAGGGTGCGTGTACTACAAACTGTCCTTTGTTTTACTTTAAAGTCTCTTATTTCTGAACATAAAAAATGTTTCTTTATGCCAAAACCTATGTGCAATGATAAGTAATAAAAGGAAAGCTCTAACCTTATTCTGAAGAGCAGGAACAAATGTCAGTTTTAAAGGAGACGTGTCTTTTCTTGATGTATTGCGATGCTTGCGCTGACATGCAATGCTCTGTGCTGACTTGCGATGCTCTGTGTGGACTTGCGATGCTCTGTGCACACTTGCGATGCTTTGTGATGACTTGTGATGCTCTGTGCAGACTTGCAATGCGCTGGCTTGGATACACCGCTGAAGGCTTTGGGCCTAGTGGCAGGAAACTAGCTGGCTGCAGTACGTGGTCTCTCCGTGGATAGCGGTGCGGGCACTCTAGCTCTGGACTTTTGCCTCCCACCATGCGTCTTTTTCTGTCTCTAGGGATCGCAGGAGGGTTGGCACTCTTTCTCTGACTATTTTGCCTTTGCCGTTCTGCCACTTTAAGAGTCGGCTGCAGTTTGACTAATGCACACGTTCTTTGGTCTCTATGGTAGCTCCGCTGAGGTGTCTTTGCTTGCTCACTGAGGGAACAGTTGCTGCGCGGCAGTATATGCTGGCACTCTGCTGCTCTAATGCGCTCTTTACTGTGCAAGTTGAGGAGCACTATCACTTCGCCCTATGAGGGTAATAGTTCCACTGTGGCAGGCGCAGCACTATGAAGTACCTTTGCACTGTGGCATTAGAAGAATTTTGATATCTCAGGCATGTTAGTCTAACCAGACTGTCTATTACTCTGTAATTCCTCTAGCGCCGTTCTATGGAAACTGTAGGTTTAAAGAGCACACCAAATGCTTGAAATAACTTCTTTATTAACTTCAACTTTTCTTCATATATAACACTGCCGCCTCCGCAGCAGATAGTCCATGTACATAACACGTGTTGAAAAGAGATCACAAAATGGCGGTATGCATAAGATGGTGGTTCAACTGTTCAATCTTGTCATTCAACATAAAATAGTGGATATATTTCTCTCTTCAGTATCTGTACTCTCACTTTAAGTTAAAAAGGAAATGGGATATGATAAAGTGGGCTATGATAAAGTTAGCATGGTTGGCAGAAAGGCATGAGGTGCCCGAAAAAACTTTTAGGTGCGCTTCACATGCCGCAATCACCTATTTCCTAGATACCAAAAGTGAAAGGTCAGCAAGTGTGAGTTATCGTTGACTACCATGTTACAGATAAATCAAACTTGTTTATTTGTCTCTACAAGCTTGCTAGTTCACATTTCACATTGTAAAGGTGTCTATATAAATTGGATAGCTGTTGGCTGAGTTGAAGCCCACTTATGGAGCAGATAAAGATAGTAGACTCCTGTTAGTAAGTAAAGGGGTTTATCTGGGTAAAGATAATGATGACCTATACTCAGAATAGGTCATCATTATCACATTGGTGGGGTCTGAGCCCCAGTACCCATGCCAATCAACTGTTTCAGGGAGTCGTTATGCTCACCAGAGCTTTGGTGAGTGCTCTGAACTCCCAGCAGCTTCCAAGCACGGTGCCATACCTTGTATAGCGGCTGTACTTGGTATTGACTTTAATGGGGCTGAGCAACATCTAGACCATGTGACTGACGTACTGTGATTTCACATGGCCTAGGAAGAGGCTGCCGGTGCTCACGGAACGACCGACCTCTTCTAACAGCTGATCAATGGGGGTCTTGGGAGTCAGGGCCCAGCGATCTGATATTGATGACCTATCCAGAGGATGGGTCAACAATAGTAATTCCTGGGTAACCACTTTAAGAGGAACAAGAGATCCAACTGCTTGTTGTGCCAACATCAATTGCTCCCTACCCCTCCTTAAATGCTAAGTGTACATGTGTTCTCACTGGGGAGTGGTTTATTTCCTGTGAAAACAACTAATTGGGTATATTGAAAAACAGTGTTCCCGGTTCTTCTTCTCCTGTGACATCTGCCTTCAGGAGAGGTCAGGACACTACCATGCACATTAAAAATCCACAGGTTTGGATGAAGTTCACCTAACATGATTGGACAATTTTAGTACACTCCTGTGGTCACACTCATACAGCAGAGACTGATGGCTTAAAACAGTGCTGAGGCTGCTGTATTCCCATGAATTGATTACCTAGACATTTTTCTCTAGAGACAAATATATACACAATATCACTATAAACACTATATAGCCCCATAGCTGAAATCAAATTTGTTTCACCTAGGGCATTTCACGTGTGTCAAGACGGATCAGAAAGCAGAGACCAGTGGGATCTGGGAAACATCAGAACAGGATTGACAAGGGATTGGAGGAGGTAGGTATTATTTGTATTATAGTAAGTTATTTGTTTTCTTATGCCACCCTGAGTTTAAAAAAAAATGCTCATTTGTACAGCCCCTTTAAAGCTGAAAACATGCATATGAACCTTGTGTTTAACATTCATTTATTTTCCATAATATCATAACCTCCCTAAGGCTATCAGGCAATGGCTTATATAAATGTTGAAGAAAACCAAGGCGATAACTAAAATAAGTTGATGTAGACAACAGTACAGATAGATTTCTTAATAAACACTTAAAGTGGTGTTCTGGTTATAAAAGTCATCCAGCCGGCGGCACTAGCAGTAGCATGGATCTGGCAGGCTGTTACCCCGCTGAAACATCCTGCTGAAGAGGGCTACCGCTAGTGTGAAATTAGCCTATGTCGACTCTCCCCGCGAACACTGCATTTTACTGTACTCTCTATACAGCAGCATGTAGTTCTCACATCCAGGGCCTCCTAGGTGACGTCTCCTCTAATGTAGATCTTCACTGTGATCGTATTTTCCACTCGGTCCTGACAACTTCTTTCAGCCGCGCCTCGTCTCTGCAGAGTGTGACACACAGATATCTTAGGTTCCTCACATTTCTATCATCATCCCCCAACCTAGAGTCCCCACAGTGTTATCCTACTGCTCGCTGTGCTCCCCAATACCCCCAAATGCTATCCTGAAGAAAACTGAGTGCCGTACAGATAGCCCCCCCCTTAGTAATAGTGCTCCTTCAAGTACCACCAATAGTAATTCCCTTCTAGAGTGCCCTCATTAGTAACACCCTGCAACCAGTATCAGAATTGGAACTCCACTGTACCTCCACTGGTTGCCTTCTCTGAGTCACGTTTTCTGTTTCATCGAACAGATGGACATTGGCATGTCAGGCGAGGAACATCAGAAAACAAACACCCTGCAACCATTGCTGGAAGAACACAATCTTGTGGTAGAAGCATTATTGTCAGGAGAAAGTAAGAAGGAAGCTTCAACACTGCAGGGCAATCTCATAAAAGCATTTTTTTTATTTATTACAGCATATCTACAAAGGTGCAATATAAAATAACTTGAACTCACGTGTATCAGATGAAAAACACCCTTAATCATATCCCTACAGTGCTGAAGCTTCCTTCTTCTATTTTTGCTGTTTGTTCATCCTTCATGCACGTCAGACACCTCTACTTGAAGTGGGTGATGTTTTCATGGCATTCTCTGGGCCCACTCATCTATGTGGAAGGTACTCTCAACCGATTTGGTTATGAATCCATCTTTGCAGATTACGTACACCCATATATTCTGATTTTCTTCCCTGGGACGAATGAGATCTTCCAGCAAGACAACGCAACATGTCACTAGGCTAGAAATGTCTGATATTGGTGGGAAGAACATGACCAAGACTTCCAAGTATTACCCTGGCCCTCCTAATTGAACCCAATTGAGCATCTGTGGGACTGCCTTGATCATCATGTTCACTCTGTGGATCTTTCACCTTTGCACCCTCCAGTAGCTGTGGCATTCGCTGCAGTCAGCATGGCTCCATATACCTGTGGCAACCTACCATGACCACATTGAGTCATTATCAGCCTGTCTAGCTGTCGTCTGTGCTGCACATGACGGTTACTCTGGATATTAGTGTGAAATTAGCCTATGTCGACTCTCCCCGCGAACACTGCATTTTACTGTACTCTCTATACAGCAGCATGTAGTTCTCACATCCAGGGCCTCCTAGGTGACGTCTCCTCTAATGTAGATCTTCACTGTGATCGTATTTTCCACTCGGTCCTGACAACTTCTTTCAGCCGCGCCTCGTCTCTGCAGAGTGTGACACACAGATATCTTAGGTTCCTCACATTTCTATCATCATCCCCCAACCTAGAGTCCCCACAGTGTTATCCTACTGCTCGCTGTGCTCCCCAATACCCCCAAATGCTATCCTGAAGAAAACTGAGTGCCGTACAGATAGCCCCCCCCTTAGTAATAGTGCTCCTTCAAGTACCACCAATAGTAATTCCCTTCTAGAGTGCCCTCATTAGTAATACTGCCCCTACTGTGCCCCCAACAGTGATAATGCTTCCCAAGAGTGCCTCCATTAGTAGAAGAGCCCTACTTTATTAATAATGCCCTCACAGAGCCCCCAGTAGAAATAAGGCCCGCTATTGTTTCCCCAATGGTAATAAAGCTCTCTACAGACCCCTCAGTAGTAATAAGGCCCCCCATAGTGCTCTTAGTAGAAATAATGTGGATCTATAAGACCCTCATATAGAGCCCCCAGTAGTAATAAGAACGCCTAATGTCCCCTGGATGTAAAATGCCCACACAGTGCCCCCAGTATTTATATTGCCCTCTCCTGTTATAATGCTCTCCCCTGCAGTGCCCCCTGTAGTTATATTCCTCCTCTTAGTGTCCTCACAAATTATAATTCCTCAGCCCCTCCACCATACAGTCCCATGTAAATAACACTATTTCCCTCCCTCCGCCATAGAGTCCCATGTAAATAACATCACATCATCTCTCCAGCCCTCTCAATATACAGTCCCATGTAAATACAATCCCTCTCTGTCTACAGCCACCTCCAATATACAGTCCCATGTAAATAACATCATTTCCCTCCCTTCAGCCCCTCCAATATACAGTCCATTGTAAATAACATCACCCCCTCCCCAGCCACCTTCAACATACAGTCTCATGTAAATAATATCACCCACTCCCCAGCCGCCTCCAACATGCAGTCCCATGTAAACATCACCCCCTCAACATTCAGTCCCATTTAAATAACATCACCCCCTCCCACAGGAAGCCTCATGTAAATAATATCACTCCTGAACATTTAGTCCCACGATAACACCCCTCCCTTCAACCCTAACATACAGTCCCAGTTAAATAACCACAACTCCCAGAATTGCTCTGCCTCTTCCTTCACTTACCTCTCCTCATGTAACAGACTTCACTACAGTTTCTTCTCCAATCTCCAGGACTTTTCCTCCTCACTGCCATCCTCTCCTGCACTGATCACATGATGGTGACATCATCGCAGGTCCTTCTCAACCCCTGCCTTCTGCATTGATCACATGGCCTGTGATGTTATCACAGGTCCTTCAGATCCTGCAGTGCATTAGATTCAATTGTATTGCCCTCCTGAGGACAGCAATACAGTTGTATCTGCCTGGCAGGCAGTACATTCAGGGCCTGGGATAAAAAAACATCTGGGGCCCAGGCCCTGAATGTTTTAGCTTTGCAACGCCCCTGCCTGTTAGACTCCTGGGGATAACCCAGTACAGCACTTGGATATTTCCAGCATTGCCATAGGGAATGACTGTAGCTGCACTGCAGATGCTTGATCGTTCCATTCATTTCATAGCATAGGGCCTCGTTCTCATGATCAGTTCGGTCACTAATCTTGCATTCATCCTCTATCCTGTGGTTAGGTGATAACTTCTTATGAACGGAATTACCCTTTATTTGATATTATCCAAACCCATTGCTTATTACCCATGACATCAAAAGTGTAATTTTTTTTTATTGTAGTATTGTTTATCAGGGTAGACACATATTTTAACAAATTTGGGACTGAGGTTCAAGAGAGGTTTACGCTCTACGGCATACAGCTGTAGTAGTGGGGATCCCTCCCTTCAAAAAAGAGGAGAACCCAGTTCAGTTGTGTATGTACAATATAGCAGATTATACAAAAATGTGGGACTCCAAAGCAGAAGGATTGGCAGAAAGTGCTTCAATTTTCACTGCAGTATCAGAATTGGAACTCCACTGTACCTCCACTGGTTGCCTTCTCTGAGTCACGTTTTCTGTTTCATCGAACAGATGGACATTGGCATGTCAGGCGAGGAACATCAGAAAACAAACACCCTGCAACCATTGCTGGAAGAACACAATCTTGTGGTAGAAGCATTATTGTCAGGAGAAAGTAAGAAGGAAGCTTCAACACTGCAGGGCAATCTCATAAAAGCATTTTTTTTATTTATTACAGCATATCTACAAAGGTGCAATATAAAATAACTTGAACTCACGTGTATCAGATGAAAAACACCCTTAATCATATCCCTACAGTGCTGAAGCTTCCTTCTTCTATTTTTGCTGTTTGTTCATCCTTCATGCACGTCAGACACCTCTACTTGAAGTGGGTGATGTTTTCATGGCATTCTCTGGGCCCACTCATCTATGTGGAAGGTACTCTCAACCGATTTGGTTATGAATCCATCTTTGCAGATTACGTACACCCATATATTCTGATTTTCTTCCCTGGGACGAATGAGATCTTCCAGCAAGACAACGCAACATGTCACTAGGCTAGAAATGTCTGATATTGGTGGGAAGAACATGACCAAGACTTCCAAGTATTACCCTGGCCCTCCTAATTGAACCCAATTGAGCATCTGTGGGACTGCCTTGATCATCATGTTCACTCTGTGGATCTTTCACCTTTGCACCCTCCAGTAGCTGTGGCATTCGCTGCAGTCAGCATGGCTCCATATACCTGTGGCAACCTACCATGACCACATTGAGTCATTATCAGCCTGTCTAGCTGTCGTCTGTGCTGCACATGACGGTTACTCTGGATATTAGCTGAATGAATACAAGAGGGAAACATTAGTGAGTGGTGTGTAATAAAGGAAGCAACACAAAAAAAAAATCTGTCTTCTCCCTCGAGTGAGCTCAACAGTCACCAAGGCCAGGATCGGCCACTTTAATTACTGACCAATGTAGACATTCTGCTTAGAATCAGCTAGTGGTCTTCAAGGGGTTAGCAGCATTCATACTTTTTACATCTCAACTCATTGCTTTAAAGTCTTGGCAAAACAAAGACCTAATATTCATCTGTTTCTAATTGTAAAATGGCTTCTTAACACATCAATACTGAGGAAGTGCCAACGGGCAGGGATCATGTACAATCTTGTTTTTATGCTGGACAAGTTTTTGAGTTTTGTGGTGGTGTTTCATTCATGTACACCCATATACTTCTCTCAGATTCCAAACTCATATGTTTGCCAAGATTTAATAAAAAGCAGTTTATGGCTTTTGAGAAGCATATGGGGCAAATTACAAAAAAAATATATTAATGTGCTGTACAGGGGATTTGATATTAAGCAGAAAGTGTGTGAGTTTGGTCAGTTTTTCAGTCTTGTAAGCACAAATAAACAGCATTTTTTAAGAATTTGTATTAAGATATATTGATAGTTTCAGTGGCAAAGACTTCCTTTTCAGCAAAAGATCTACCCCATGTAAATTCCTCCTACTTTTAATTAAATGGTATATTCAAGAGTGTAACTGTATTCCCATCCCAAGTAGTGACAACACATCATTAGGGTTTCTTGATTAGTGGGGGTATGTCCTGGTTGTGTTACCAGACCGTGTCTTGTAATCCGTCATAGACCTTATGTGTTCATCACGTGACCAGGGCAGAATTTCATCCTCTACAATGAAACAATGAAAGCTCCTATAGAATGAGTTTATTCCACAATGAATAACCTTTAATTTCTTTAACCCCTTCAAGACAGAGCCATTTTTCACCTTCCTGCCCAGGCCATCTTTTGCAAATCTGACATCTGTTACTTTGTGTGGTAATAACTTTGGAATGTTTTTACTTATCCAAGTCATTCTGAGATTGCTCTCTCATGACACATTGTACTTCATAACAGTGGTAAATTTGAGTCGATATATTTCACCTTTATTTATAAAAATAATGAAAAATTTACCGAAAATGTGGAAAAGTTTGCAACTTTCAAAATGTTAATTTCTCTGCTTTTGAAACAGACAGTGATACCTCATAAAATAGTTATTACAGCTATAGCTTTACATTTCCCATCGGTCTACTTTATGTTTGCATCATTTTTCAAATGTATATATTTTTTTAGGACACTAGAAGGTATAGAATTTTGGAAGCAATTCATAACATTTTTAAGAATTTCCAAAACCCACTTTTTAAGAACCAGTTCATTTAGGAAGTCACTTTCATAATAGAAACCACCCATAAATGGCCTCATTTTTGAAGCTAAACCCCTCAAGTTAGTCAAAATTGATTTTTACAAACTTTGATAACCCTTTAGGTGTTCCAAAGAATTAAAGGTGGAGGTGGAAGATGGAGTTTCAAAATGTCACTTTTTTGCCAGATTTTCAATTTTAATCTATTCTTTTCTGTAACACAGCAAGGGTTAACAGCCAAACAAAACTCAAAATCTATTACCTTGATTCAGCAGTTCACAGAAACACCCCACATGTGGTTGTAAACTGCTGTATGGGCACACGGCAGGGCACAGAAGGAAAATGCCATATGGTTTTTGGAGGGCAGATTTTGGTAGACTGGTTTTTAGACACCATGTCACATTTGAAGATCCCTTGATGCACCCCTACAGTAAATTTTGTTTAATTGCTCTATATTATGCTTTTATGTGAGGCAAGGTAACTGATGTGCTTTTTTTATAGAGCAAGTTGTTATAGATACGACAATATCAAATATTTCTATTTTTTTTGTTTCAGTTTTACATAATAAAGCATTTTTGAAAGAAAAATCATGTTTTTGTGTCTCCATTTTCTGAAAGCCACTTTTATTTTATTTTTCTGCTGACCATCTATTTTATTTTATTTTTTGCAGGAAGAGTTGACATTTATATTGGTACAATTTTTGGGTACATATGATTTTTTGATCATTCAATATTGCACTTTATGGGGCAATGTGACCAAAAAAATTGGCTGTTTTGGCAGAGTTTCTATTAAAATTTTACAGCATTCACCTTAGGGGGTATATCATGTAATATTTTTATAGGGCAGGTTGTTACACATGTGGTGTTACCTAATATGTCTACTTTTTTATTTATTTCATTTTTACACAATAAAAGCATTCTTGAAAAATAAATCATGTTTTTGTGTCTCCATTTTCTGAAACCTATATTTTTTGGGCGATTGTCTTATGTACAGGCTCATTTTTTGCGGGATGAGGTGATGGTTTGATTGGTACTATTTTGCAACTTTATGTGTTTGTTTTTTTACTAGAAACTTTATTTTTTTATTATGAAAAACACTTTTTTTACTTTTTATTTTTGTCCCACTGTGGGACTTCAGTCTTTGGGGATCTGATCCCTTCTACAACGCATTACAATACATCTTGTATTGTAATGCATTGCCTGTCAGCATTAGCCTAAAAGGCTGGGTCTTCTAGGCTTCCATAGAAGGCAAGCCCCGATGCCTGTGCAAGGCATTGGGCTGCCCTCTCAGCCAGTGGGTCTCCGTCACCGCAGCACGGGGACCTGATGGGGAAGTAAATGGAGCCGCAGACTGCCACAAACCGCCCTGTATGCTGTGGTCAGTTTTGACCGCGACATACAAGGGGTTAATCCCCCGTCATTGCCGATTACAGCAATGCCAGCGGATACAGCAGGGACCTGGCTGTCAGTCTCCGCACTGGTAGGGCATGCACTGCTATGGTGTTCACCCGATTAGCATGACATACTATTATGTAAAATTGTGGGAAGTCACTTCCCATTTTGACGTAATAGTATGTCATATGTCAGGAAGGGGTTAAGGGTATTTATATATGCCCATCTAAAAGACTTGTTGCAGAAATGTCTGGAACTGTACTATTTATCTAAATGGGGTTTGCATAAATCCATGTGCATATGCTGTGGCCTGCAGGTGTAATGTGCTGTGAGGAGGATGGGAGTGTTAATGGGTATGATAGTGGTAGTAGTACTCACATTTCACGTTGGCAATCTGGCTCTCCCTGAGACCATGCAGTGAATGAAGGGCGCACCGTTTCTTCTCTGACTTTCTGGGGTTCCTGCCCGATAGTTGGGGTGCCCTTGATTGCGGTTGTTTTGCAGGGTACACAGCAGGAGTCAGGTAGAGTGAAGGCCAATGGATGGTGGAGACAAAGACCAGGCCCAGTTTAGTGATCGCAAAAGGCAGTTTCTTTACTGAGGATGATGAGAGTTGCAGAAGAAATCGCAGCAATTGGCACAGTCCTGAGGTATATTACAAAGCTTACTTTTCCCAATGGCTGTGTATCGGCAGCGGCAATGATGGTAATAGTACTCCATCAGTCCCACTCTAAATACACTTTGTGGTCATTCCAAGTAACCATTGGCGTGCAATTCTATTCTCATTAACTCTTTCTGCA